>NC_060138.1:535573737-535883079 GCF_021461385.2 Schistocerca piceifrons
GGTTCAACATTTTTCAGTATAACAGTCGGAGATAGCATAGTAGATTCATTTGGTATGGAATTAATTACATCCTGGAATGAGAGTATGTGTGTGTCCCAATCATTATGTTTTTTATGGCAGTATATTCTACATAGTTTACCAATTTCTTTCATTAGTCGTTCACAGGGGTTCGAAGAAGCATGGTACCTGGATATATAGATCGGAGAAATGTTTCTAGCTTGTAACATACGTGTCCATATAGCAGATCGAAACTGTGATACATTGTCGGAAATTACTTTCAATACATGCCCTACATGGAATAGAAAATATTTTACAAATTCTTTGAAACAGTTTTAGCAGTAGCTTTGCGTAACGGAGTGAAGGTAACAAATTTTGAAGTGAGTTCAACAGCGACAAAGATGTAGCAAAAACCTCTATTAGTTCTGGGAATCGGACCAAAAATATCTACAGCAGCCATGTGTCTCAATTTAACAGGTAAAATGGGATGTAACGGAGGAATATGTGAAGTCGTATCTGACTTAGCTTTCTGGCAGATTTTACATGACGCTAAAACTCGTCGAATACGTTTCTCCATGTTGGTAAAATAACAGTTCTGTCTCAGTATAAGAAAACATTTTCTGGCTCCGTAATGTGCGTAACTTAAATGAGTATACCAAATTAATTTGTTAACAAGCTCGTCAGGAATACATAATAACCAGTTGTTGCTGTCAGTGTGAGAGCGGCGAAACAGAATATTATTCCGTACAATCTAATGGTTTCTAATGGTAACATTATTCCTATCTTGCCAAAGGTGTTTAATTTCTTTCCATACGTTGTCTTTACTCTGCTCTTGTGCTATGTCTTGTAATGACGACGAAATGAGAAATTTTCAAATGCAACTTGTTGAATGTACATGACGCTGAAATTTGCTTTGCAGAAGTTGGTTGCGATGTCTTGCTGATTGTTGCTGAGACAACAGGATAGTGCGTCTGCTACAATATTTTGTGTGCCGGGAATGTGAACAATTGTAAAATTAAATTCCTGTAAATGAAGTTTCCATCTGCTTAATCTGTCGTGTGTAAATTTAGCGGAAAGTAAAAACTGTATAGCTCTATGATCTGTGTAAACGGTAGTGTGTCTTCCATAAAGAAAATGCCGAAATCTCGTAAATGCCCAAACAACACATAATGTTTCAAGTTCTGTAACAGAATAACTGCGTTCAGCAGGTGACAGAATGCGACTTGCAGAGGCGATGTTTTTAATTACTGTAGTACCATCTTCTTCAATTTCCTGAAAAATGTGTACGCCTAAAGCGGTGTTAGAACTGTCGGTGGCAATGGAAAAATTTCTAGTAAGATCTGGATGTGATAAAAGTGGTGCATTCAACAAAGCTTGTTTCAGGTTCATAAAGTCAGAATGTGCTTGGCTATCCCACGACCAAATAGTGTTTTCAACCGTCAATTTGCATAATCTAGGGGTGTCTAAAGCAGAGTAATGATTAAATTTACGAAAAAAGTTAATTAAACCGAAAAAGCTGCGTAGTTGTTTCCTTGTCGTAGGAACAGTAATGTCACGTAAAGCTTTAAGTTTTTCCGGGTCAGGCGCAATGCCTTCTGCTGAAATCACATGTCCAAGAAATTTTATAGAAGTTTTGCCAAAGTGCGATTTACTGAGATTAACTGTGAGTCCTCGTGCACGAAAAGTTTGCAACGGTTGTTCAAGAATCAGATTGTGTTCAGACCAGTTAGCTTCTGCAATAAGAATGTCGTCTACGTACGTTGTGATTCTGTCTTTAAGTTCTGTCGGAAGTATAGTATTCAAACCGCGAATAAATGCTGCTGAAGAAATAGTTAAACCGAACGGTAATTTACAAAATTGGTAACAGTCACCAAAACAGAGGAAAGCCGTGTATTTCCTGCAGTTCGGATGGAGTTGAATTTGCCAAAATCCCGATTTCAAATCTAATGTGGAATAAATAGCAGTACCATGAAATTTCTGTAGAAGGTCTTCTAGTGTCTGTGGGCGATCTGTTTCATTAATAATAATGTCGTTGATGTGACGCGAATCAAATACGAGGCGAAGTGAACCATCCTTTTTCTTAACAATATGGAGCAGGTTTATGTACGGACTAACTGCCGGTTCAATAATTCCTTGGTCAAGCATTGCTTGCAATTCTTTCTTAACTTGTTCTCTGCGAATATACGGAATGGGATAATGTTTGGCTTCAAATATGTCATGCTGTTTAACTTGAAATTCATACATAAAACCGGACATAGTACCAGGAACGTTGTCAAAAACTGGAGCTTGCTGTAAAAGAATTTTGCGTAGTTGCGTGCGTTCATCGTCTGTATTTGCACTGCTCTGTTTAACTTTATCAGAAATCATTTGCATAACGTCATAGTCAGCATCGTCTGGAGTATTATAGTGGTGTACGCACGTATCTGTGAACAAAGTGGAATGACAGTCTATGTTACGTGATGCGGAAATGACCTCTGTACGATTAATTGTTTGTTCTTCTGCAGATAAAGAGTGCTGAAATTCTAAAGCCAGTTGTACATTTTCATCCTTTAACATTAAATAGGAGTTTTGAAACTCAATAATTGCGTCGTGTTGTACCAGAAAATTCATACCTAAAATAACGTCTGTTGTCAATAAGGGAACAATCCAAAAATTTGAGTGAAATGTATGACCTGCAATACAAAATGATAAATGTGTCTGTAATTTTACATCTACTCCTTTACCAGATACTGCTCCTTTTACTTTAGTTTTGCCTAATGGTAACGTAGGATAGGTATTCTCTTTGTTACATTCGTTGAAAGTTTCCTCATTTATAACTGACATAGGTGATCCAGAATCGATTACTGCTGAAAATTTGGATGATCCAATCTTTACTTCAATGACAAGGTGTGAAATGGTTTTTTGAATAACTGGTCTTTCCTGCAAAAGAGTGTCTCGGATGTCGTCAAAAGTAATAACATTTTCGTGAACAAGATTCTGCGTGTCAAAAGCATTGCTTGCGTTACTGTAAGATGCAACCTGTACTGTATCTAGTCAAATTCTATCTGACGTGCTATTATTTTCGGGAGGATGCTGTGGCATTTCCACTATTTGTACTGTTCTGTTATTACGTCCTGACGTATTACGTTCGGGATGATATCTACTGTCTGGTTCATTCATGATAATTTGTCGTTGCGGATGATTTTGCTGCTGGTAAGACCGACTGTTATTAAACGTACGCTGAAAATTGTGCTCATTACTTTTACGTCGGTCATGATAGTCATTTCTATACGGTGCATTGCGATAGGAATTCAAATGGTGTGTTTTCTGTACGTATTGATTCCCTTGTTGCTGTGCGTTACACGTGCGCTACACGTGCAGGCGACGAAACATTAAAGCTTGGTTGATCTTGCACATTACATTGTTGGTTAGGTATGCTAACCGGCTGGTTTTGATGCTGTTGCGGAGAAAAACCTGTATTGTTACCAAAATGTGTTTGCGACTGCTGAAAATTTTGTACATACTGATGATTAAAAATTTTTTTCCACTTATTAAAATTATGCTGGTATTTCTTTTATGTCACGAGTGTCTAATGAAAACTGTTACTTTCGGTAAAACTCGTCATATCAGATTTCTTTACTCATTTCTAATCCTAGATATATCGATAGTTGAAGAGCTGTTCTGATAGATATAAAGGATAGTAGAAGAGAAGGCAGCAGTGCGGAAAACTGAAGATGAAACAGCACTACTACGGCTCGGGGCCCTGTGCACGCTACGGCACATATTCATCGAAGTGTAATGAATCCCCTGAGGTCAATTACGCGCTGCAAATAAATTTTAGTTTCTGCGTTACAGGCAATGCCGGTGAAAATTCAAAAGCAAATTGTTGTATCCATGCCAATTCTGGTTTCTGCATTACAGGCCAAGCTGGTGAAAATACGAAAGCAAATTGTCGTATCCATTCCAAAGCGTGACTCTGTGTTCTGTCATTATTAAATACTTTAAATTTTCTCACGGATAGAAAATATTTGTAATAAAAATTATCGTCTCTGTATGTCTTAGCAGGTTCACGATTGCATGAGAATCTGTTTGTCCATGTCTCTTCGGATTCTAAGTCACGTGGTCTGTGTAAATTACCTAAATTATACTGGCTGTGTGAGTCTGACAAATATTCGGAACGTGGCGTATGCTGTGCCGTGTTAGAGGCTGAAACATTTTTCAGCTCTGTCACTTCTTGCTGTAAAATTGACAATTTTCTACGTAATGTATTATTGGACGAACCTATCTCACTGATTGTCTGCTGTAAATTTTGGAATTCGGGTGTTTGATTAAACGAAACTGGTGAAATGGTTCAAATGGCTCTGAGCACTATGGGACTCAACTGCTGAGGTCATAAGTCCCCTAGAACTTAAAACTACTTAAACCTAACTAACCTAAGGACAACACACATTCATGCCTGAGGCAGGATTCGAACCTGCGACCGTAGCGCGGTTCCAGACTGTAGCGCCAGAACCGCTCGGCCACCAGCGGCCGGCTGAAACTGGTGAAGTATCTTCCGATTTGGTGTCATTATTATTTTCGATGACATCAATACGACTGGCCAATTCATCATATTTTTCAGTCAGTATTTTTACCTGATCATCGTTTTTAGTCTCGCAAGCATTAATTTGTTCTTGTATTTTACGTGTGGTTTTGTTCAACTTTTTAACGTCTGCTTTGATGGCATCGGGATCCTGTATTAGTTCTAATTGTTCAAGTCTGTCGGTCACTGTCTGAAAGTCTATTGTGTGTGTGTCTGTTTTTGCTTTAAGATCGGAGATTTCATCATGCAATTCGGTGTTCAACTGTTTGATAGTATTAATTTCGTCTGATACTGTAGCAATATTGTTGTCTACGTATGTTTTTGATTTCGTAAACAATTTACGTTTATCTTCCTGTCTCTGTGCAGTAATTGTTTCCATGACTTGTCGCTTTACTTTATTCTGTTCCTGTACAAATTTACGGTAACGCGTTTCATTGTTTTGTAGGTGGTGATTAAAACGTTCGTCAATTTGGTTGTTCTGTTGGTCAAATTTCGCGTCTACTTTTGCATCCAGTGTGCGCGAAAGTTCTGCTGACATTAATTTAAACTCGTCGCGTAACTGTGTTGCGTTTTCAGAGCATTGTTTAGCGATTGCACTAATTTCGTCTCTAAGTACTTTAGTTGTGGCTGCATGTGTATTTCTTAATTCTTGAGCCACAGATCTAATTTCTTCACTATTGTTCCTAGCACAAGCCTTAATTTCATCACGTAATTGTTCTTTAGTATCATGACATTGCGCGGCAACGGCTGCAATCTGTTCACTAAGTTGTTTGTTCTGTTCATTTAGGTGACCGTGTTTTTCATTCAACTGTTTGAAATTTTCATTAAGTTGTTTGTTCTGTTCATTTAGGTGATCGTGTTTTCCATTCAACTGTTTGAAATTTTCATTAAGTTGTTTGTGATTGTTGTCCTGTTTTTCAATGAATTGTAGCAATAATGCTACAACTTGATCCAAGTTAAAATTACCGACTCTATTCTCTGTACTGTGTGATGGTGTATGTGCACTTGTCACGCTTTGTGTAACCATTAGGTCAGTCTCCGATTCACAAAAAGGTTTGCCAATCGGATGTGCACTGTTGGTCACTACACCGGAATCAAATAAATCTGACGTGTTTTGTGAATATTGTTCACCTTCGTTAGAAACAATTATCTGTTCACTACGTAAACTTCGCAAATTAGGCGTGTCAAACTGGGCAGCGTTCATTGTATCAGAACGTGCCGCGTCATCAATTGTCGTTAAATTAACAGAGGACACAATTGAATTTGTTTGCTCATAATTAGCATTAAAATCATTATTAGTGATCGGTACGCACTGATTGTCTGTAAATGGAGGACTATCATTAAGACACTGAGTGTCGCAAGTATTATCGGTCAAATTATTCGAGTCGGCTATTTCACTCATTGCACATCGCGATGTACTGTTAACAGTTTTTCGCGGCATTTTTATACAAATCAAAATGAAGCACAAAATGAAACAAAGACGAAGCAAAAAATGGAACAAACACAATTACAACAAAGAGCAATATATTGCCGATGATCTGTGAAAGTAAGAGTGACAAATTAGTAAATGCGTTGCGCCAGGTGCAAACTACATTTAAGTAAATAAGAAATTCACAAAGAAATACGATCCTGACCGGATGTCGCCAAGTGTAACCTCCCCACAAAATTAATTAAATTGAAATTAAAAATAATTATTATGGATAGCGATTCTAATTTTTGTGTGACCTCAGAACAAAATTGGTTCCCATTTATAATCTCCGTGCACAAATGCATTCACATTTAATGCATCCACAAAATTCTTTTCTCATTTAATGTAAGCACGAAACAGAAAAATTCATAAACCTCACAACAAAAAAATAAATTCAGTAACCGGTAAAATTTGGACGATAGCAGTGCTGCGTCGTGGCCCTGTAAGATCATTCTGAATAAAAAGCAAAAATTCTTACCTCAATAAAAAAACGGCGAATATATCTGCTCTTACCTAAAAAATATTTCGGCACAGTTCCGTGCAATGCTGGCTTATATATTTGTGATTTGTGAACGGAAGCAACTGATTTTTTTTTAAATGAATGTTTTTTTTTAAAAAAAATACTTTATATTACCAAAATTATTATTAGGACATTTTTAAAACATTTGGATGACAGTTCAGATACATTACTAGATATGCGCGACGTTGCTTCTTTACCTTATACAATAATACTCCATCTCCAGATTCCCGACCAGAGCAGACTGCAGACAAGCGCAGACAACCTCAGACAAGCGACTAGCCACAACTAACTGCTACAGTTACACAGTTCGTACTGCAGTCAACACTGCTCTCTGGTCAGCGATTCTCATATCGCAGACAGCGCATACCTCTTACAAGAGTCAGGAAGGCAGCTGTCGACCTAGAGAGGGGACGGAATGTGAGAACCGAGCAATCGTCAGAGAGGCACTAAGAGCCCCACATTCATCATTGTCATCGATCCGACGTGCGAGTGGTGCTTCAGTGAACACAAGGACCATTAATACGCGGTTCACCTGGGGTGCCATTTCATTTCACAGCAGGATGCCTTTGGTTGTCATCCATGGTACCCTTACAACACAGTGGTACGTCGAATATATTCTACACTCCGTTTTGTTGTCCTTTCTGGGCTTGCATTTCAGCAAGCCCTACTGCTTGTCTTCGTTCTTGCCAGACAACTAGCATGGCCAGCAAGGTCGCCAGATCTCTCCACAATTGAGAACGTTTGGAGCATTAAGGGCAGTGCCCTTCAACCAGCTCGGGATTTCGACGATCTAACGCGCCAATTGGACAGAATTTGGCACAAATTCCCTCAGGAGGGCTTCCAATAACTCTATCGATGAATGGCAAGCCGAATAACTGCTTGCATAGTGGCCAGACGCGTACCAACAGGTTATTGACTTTCTCAATTTGTGGTTCTGTTGTGTCTAGGAATCCTGCATACTCTGTTCTCTAGACAAACAATCAAATAACTCGTATTAATGAGTTTAATTACAACAATGAGAATTATTTTAATCAGTTTCGCATGATCATCCACAAGTGCAATTGCATAAAGTGTCGCAAGCAAAGGGCGACATACAAAAGAATCATTCTTCCTCAGAATAGACAAACACAAGTAACACTTCTGCTCCTAGCGACCGCTACTAACAACAATCTGTCAACTGAACTGCAGGGACCGATCTCTAAGTGAGCTACATAGAGATTGCTAACGAAGTGACTAGTGTTGAAGCTGCTATCGAAGTGGCTGCCACCAGTCAGACGTGGCGCTTATGTCGTCTTCACCTAGGGGCGCTGCTGTTGCGTTGTCGTCCTGGAGGGAGGTCGGTCAGTCTGCGACTGGCTGACCTCTTCTCACAGCCTTCTCTTCTCTGTCGTTCCCGACTAGCTTGCCGGCGCTGACTTTACACCGTAACAGGTACTCTTTCTCTTGAATAAATCACCCAATGTATCTGAAATTATACTCATTTACATGTCTGTATGTGTACATCACATCTACCGATTTCTGTCCCATTCGGATAATGCTTTTATGGTGTGTCGTTTTTTCCCCTCTTAGGGTATATAGGCAGTTACAACGTCATATGAGCCGTTATAAAATCACTGACGTCAGATAATGAAATCCGTGAATTCGTAACTTTTGTCATATAGTAATATAAATTACACTGTCAATCATCAACTGTGCCAACTGTGCACTTATTCATGTTACATCAACAGTTAGCCAGAATATGAAAAATGCTGCTGTTCCTAGCAGTAAGGCTGTCTGGTGATGTAACATGAATAAGTGCACCGACTGGCACAGTTTTGGACTAACCGTGGAATTTATATTATCCTATGACAACAGTGAGGAATTGATGGGTTTCACTACCTACGCCAATGATTTTCTAACGGCTAATACGATGTTGTAAATGTTTCTATGAACCTGGTGATGGTCTATGGACCAAAACTGTTTATTAAATAAATAAATTTTATCAGCAGCTTTTGGCCGTAATCTTGGCGTTATCAGTCTGGGAGAGATCTGAAGATAGAGTACAATGGTAGTCCAGGCGCAAGTGTTTAAGAGATACCATCCGGCGCACATTGTTGAACAAGGGAGTCTGCATCAGACGGTCTCTACATGTACCGACGCTTATACACGGATATCGTCAATTATGGTTATAGTGGGGACAAGATCGTCGAGTCTGGGCTGTGGGTCAATTGAAACGTTTCGTCTGTTTGCATGAACCCTACTTCTAGTTACACCAGGTCGGTGGTTGTGTCCGGATACGCTATCAGCCAGGCGAACTAAGCCCCATGAAACACATCTGGCACGCTATCGAGCGCCATATCCGAGTCCACAAACCACAGGCCCATAACTCACATGAGTAATGTGACCCGTGCGTAGACACCTCTGGAAACTTACAAAGGACTTGTCGAAACCAAGCCACGCAGAATCACTGCTGTCCTTCATTCCAAAGGGGGACCAACATGCTATTAAGCGGGTAGTTTTATCTCATCTGTGTATAGTCTGCGTAGAGTAAAATTATTCATTATCAGTACTGTATTATTTTTCTCACTGCAGTACAATGGCACTCGGGTCTGACTACAGCACGAATAAATAATTTGATGATTGACAGACGCCATCTATATGTCCATCTGCATCCATACTCTGTAAACCATTGGGCAGTACATGACAGGGGGCACTTCCCATCTGTATCACTTATCAGGGATTTGCTGTAACCTACAGCAAAAAAAAGCACAATTTACTGAAACTTCTTGGCAGACTAAAACCGTGTTGACCACGACTCGACCATTGAACCTTTGCTTTTTGTGGGCAAGTGCTCTACCAACTGAGTTAGCCACGCACGATTCGCGAGCCCGCCTGACTGCTTTACTTCCACGGGTACCTCATCTCCACTTCCAAACTTCAGAGATGTTCTTCTGCGAAACTTGCTGTACTACCACACCCGGAAAAATACGAGGGCAGTTCAATAAGTAATGCAACACATTTTTTTTTCTCGGCCAATTTTGGTTGAAAAAACCGGAAATTTCTTGTGGAATATTTTCAAACATTCCCGCTTCGTCTCGTATAGTTTCATTGACTTCCGACAGGTGGCAGCGCTGTACGAAGCTGTTAAAATGGCGTCTGTAACGGATGTGCGTTGCAAACAACGGGCAGTGATCGAGTTTCTTTTGGCGGAAAACCAGGGCATCTCAGATATTCATAGGCGCTTGCAGAATGTCTACGGTGATCTGGCTGTGGACAAAAGCACGGTGAGTCGTTGGGCAAAGCGTGTGTCATCATCGCCGCAAGGTCAAGCAAGACTGTCTGATCTCCCGCGTGCGGGCCGGCCGTGCACAGCTGTGACTCCTGCAATGGCGGAGCGTGCGAACACACTCGTTCGAGATGATCGACGGATCACCATCAAACAACTCAGTGCTCAACTTGACATCTCTGTTGGTAGTGCTGTCACAATTGTTCACCAGTTGGGATATTCAAAGGTTTGTTCCCGCTGGGTCCCTCGTTGTCTAACCGAACACCATAAAGACCAAAGGAGAACCATCTGTGCAGAATTGCTTGCTCGTCATGTGGCTGAGGGTGACAATTTCTTGTCAAAGATTGTTACAGGCGATGAAACATGGGTTCATCACTTCGAACCTGAAACTAAACGGCAATCAATGGAGTGGCGCCACACCCACTCCCCTACCAAGAAAAAGTTTAAAGCCATACCCTCAGCCGGTAAAGTCATGGTTACAGTCTTCTGGGACGCTGAAGGGGTTATTTTGTTCGATGTCCTTCCCCATGGTCAAACGATCAACTCTGAAGTGTATTGTGCTACTCTTCAGAAATTGAAGAAACGACTTCAGCGTGTTCGTAGGCACAAAAATCTGAACGAACTTCTCCTTATTCATGACAACGCAAGACCTCACACAAGTCTTCGCACCCGAGAGGAGCTCACAAAACTTCAGTGGACTGTTCTTCCTCATGCACCCTACAGCCCCGATCTCGCACCGTCGGATTTCCATATGTTTGGCCCAATGAAGGACGCAATCCGTGGGAGGCACTACGTGGATGATGAAGAAGTTAGTGATGCAGTACGACGTTGGCTCCGACATCGACCAGTGGAATGGTACCGTGCAGGCATACAGGCCCTCATTTCAAGGTGGCGTAAGGCCGTAGCATTGAATGGAGATTACGTTGAAAAATCGTGTTGTGTAGCTAAAAGATTGGGGAATAACCTGGTGTATTTCAATGCTGAATAAAACAACCCCTGTTTCAGAAAAAAAATGTGTTGCATTACTTATTGAACTGCCCTCGTAGATACCTCGGAGACGGGACTTAGCTACAGCCTCGGGGGTGTTTCCGGAATGAAATTATCACTCTGCAGTATTCAAAGTATGCGCTAATACGAAACTGAGGGAGATTAAAACTGTGTGCCGGGCCGGGACTCGAAGCCGGAACCTTTGCCTTTCGCCGACATGTGCCAGTCTTGAGTCGTGCTTGGGTAGCGCCGTTGGTAGAGCATTTGTCTGCGAAGGGGAAGTATCTTGGATTCGAATCGCGGTCCAGCACATAGTTACAGTCTATTTGGAAATTCCATATCAGTGCCACTTCGCTGCAGAGCTAAAATTTCATTCTGGGCACATCCCTCAGTCTGTGGCTAAGCCAGGTCTCTGCAGTATCCTTTCTTCCAGGAGCAATAGTTGTGCAAGTTCCAAAGAACTTCTGTGAAGTTTGGAAGAAAGAACATGAAGTACTGGCGGAAGTAAGGCTGTGAGGACGGGTCGTGAGTCGTGCTTAGTAGAGAACTCTGAATTAGAGTCCTGGTCCAGCACACGGTTTAAATCTGCCAGGAAGTTTCATGTCAGTGCACACACGGCTGCAGAGTGAAAATTTCATTCTAGGAATGGTTTCAAAATTATTGTAATTATTGTCCATCAAACAGAGAACAATGGAGTAGAAGGAACTGACAGTTGAAGTTCCAGGAGTTGACCGTCCATCACAGGATACAATCAGTGGTACTTGATAATAATGTAAGCAAGTTCAGAGTTTTCCGCATGACAAAGGCCACTGTAGCAACAGATATCCAGAGGAAACTTTTCAGCCTGCTGTCGAACACTGTTGACAAGGTCAAAGTCCCTTGGTGGTGCAAGAGGGCGAGATGACGAAATCGATGAGTCCAGCGGTAGTGGCAGTGAGAAGATAGCGTAGCCACATGAGGTGGTTGCCCCATGGGAACTGACTTCCGCTTACTCTGCTGGCCAATTATATTGCCATCTTCGTAGCTCTCCAGGCAGCTGACTTAAGAGCATAGCGGTCACTGGCGTAGTTACCGCCGCTTGAGAGAGGGCCGCTAAACCTACGAAGACTATGGTCCCTGCCATCGATGGCTAAGATATAAGATGTTTCTTCAAGAAGTTCTTCACGTTCCATTCGCGTATGGAGCACAGAAAGAATGCTTAAATGCATCCGTGCGGGATGTAATTAGGCTAATCTCGTGTTTGTGATCCCTATAGAAGTGATACACAAGCACTGTAGTACAGTCCTAGATTCCCCACTTAAGACTGTTTCTTGAGACTTCATGTAGGCTTTCTCGGGATCGTTGACGTCTGTGGAGGTGGGTGGGAGGGGGGGGGGGTGAATACTCTCTCTCTTCCACGTCGTGGAAGAGATATAAATCTGATAGTGGGCTTAGATACTGTACGCACGCCTGGAGAAGTCACGCCTTGTAGAAATATCATCTGGTGGCGACGCAACAGCATGAAGCACCAATATTGGCCATTTGCCACACTGACAATGAGTTGTCACTAGGGTTTCACTATTCGTATCGCGCAAGCGCACAGGGCACTCATCTCTCGTCCTGAACACTCGTTCCTGTGACAGTGCAGATCTAGTGGCGCGTCCGTAGACGTTGGACGTATCGTGTGCAGCATGGAGCTTTGCCCGTATAGTGGGGTATTCTTTTTTGGATTTCTTGAGATAAGGAAAGACCTAAAGGACGACATAATGGCAGGCAGATCGATGACATAAAGAAACAAGAAGGACAGACGAGGATGTAAAACACTGAAGATCAAACTGTATGGAGAAGTCTAAAAGAACCCAATGTCTAACAGTAGGTGCTGAATGCCTCATAGTGGTAGTGGTGGTGGTGGTGGTGGTGGTGGTCGTGGTGGTGATGATGATCATGATGATGATCTGTCAGTGATATGGAATGAGTCCCCACGTCCTGCGATGCATGAGAACTAATAAGAAGTATGGGCGGGAGCCCAGAGGGTTGATAGACCGTTTTAAAGTACTCGGCATTTGACAGCTATGGGAATCGACAATGAACCCACCAGCAGTGCAATGGGAGGTGTACTGGCATTATCGGCTTCCACCGCGTTGCCACTCCCGTTGCGCAAGGCATTGTACATGTCAGTTCCCAAGTGAGACAGTTTTCCGAATGCAAAAATTTCAAAACTTTTCTTTGGTCGCAATTAAAATTAAGTAAATTTTTGACGTGCTTGGAGACACCGCTGTACACCAGATATGTTAATTTCATACTTTGTACCTGATTTTTGTGGGAGACAGACACTTGAAACTTCATACTTAGTACGAGATACACAGTAAGAAAATAGCAAAAAAAGTATCATTCTCTGAAGTTTGTTGTTGTGTTTCTGAGGTCTTCAATCTGGAGACTGGTTTGATGCAGCTCTCCATACTAGTCTATCCTTCGTAAGCTTCTTCATTTCTGAAAAACTACTGCAACTTACATCCATTTGCGCCAACTTCTTGCTTTCATCTCTTGGTCTCTCTCATAATACCGCCGCCCCTACGCTCCCTCCATTACAAAATTCACGATTCCTTCATGACTCAGCATATGTTCTTTCAACTGATCCCTTTCTTTTAGTCAAATGGTGTCATAAATTTCATTTCTTTTCTCATATAGATTCAGCACCTCATTAGTTACTCGATATACCTATTTATTCTCCAACATTCTTTTGTAGCACCACATTTCAAAACTTCTACTATTGTTCTTGGAAAGGGTCTGCCTTGAGCAAAACACTCTTATTTTCTTTCCTTCCATTACCCAGACATGTTTCGCTCAAGTTTCAGCATCATCAGTGGATTTTATTTTCTTTCTGTTGAACAACAGCAAAAATTCTCTTTACTATTTGCACACATGTAAATTCAAGTTATTAAGAAAGCACTTACAAATCTGAAAAACAGACAAAGTTTTGTTTACAGGGCGAGGCACCTAAGACAGGCCGTCCCAAATATGTCCAGAGTGAATAAATATATTGAAATGCAGTTTTCGTCAAGTTATAGCGGACAGTTTGACAAATGTGCGTGGTTTCAAAATGATGTATGTACCTTCCATTCCGCACCTGCAATTACAGACCACCGTAAGAGAAAATTTGGAGAGCATTGGAACGGTCGTTTAAGAAACGCAAAATGGTCTGTATCCTCACCAGACTTAACACTTCTATATTTTTATCTGTGGCGAAAATTAAAACAAGAAGTCTAGTAGGAACACCGACGACTCTCGAAGGCATGAAATGCCTTGTAAGACGGACCTGTGCTGCCGTTAACTCCAGATGAAATATAACATTTAGCAATGCTCAAGGCCAACACGTGGAATGACGGCCGTGATAATAAACACACGAACCGTACCTGAGTTAGGCGTTTACTTATACGTGGTGTAAAAGGCAGACATGTGTGGAACGTCTTCTCCTGCCGATGGGAAAGTGGTTGGTGGCGCTGTTATTTTGATACTATTTGATCAAGTCCTACCCATGTTCTGTCGTTGAAGTTCTCTTAGAGGCTTCTTTCAAACGTCACAGACAAAAGAACACCGTTCCATTAGAAAAAAAAAAACGATGTCGGTGTCGTAATGCGGGCGCTATAAACGATAAAAATTAATTGCGAACGTCAGAAAATTCGCCATATTGATGAAAACCGCACATTGGTTTATTTATTCATTCTGGATATGTGAAGTCCACAATTCGGGTCTACTGGCTAGCGTTGCTGCCTCTGGATCACGGGGTCCCGGTTTTGATTACCGACCGGGTTGGGGATTTTCTCTGCTCGGGGACTGGGTGTTTATGTTGTCCTCATCATTTAATCATTAGCATCATCGTCATCATCGTCATGTGTGACTGTGACTAGGTTGGATTGTGAAAAAGAAATGGACTGAGCAAAAATTGGGAATTTGTATGGGCGCTGATGACCGCGCTGTTGAGCGCCCCACAAACCAAACACCATCATTTTGGATATATTTGGGGTGGCCTGTCTTAGGTAGCTCACCTTGCATAATCTTTGTTGCCGCATGCTGTGATTTTCTTTATTTTTTATGTTGTACATATGCTTGCAACTAGTAAAGAGCATTTTCCTGTAGTTTAATAGAAAGATTAATAAAAGCCCAATGCTTACACTTCGGCGAAACGTGAGTAGGTAACAGCAGAAAAGAAAAAAAAATTGTTTTGCTCAAGGCGGACCCCTTCCAAAAACAAATGTATTGGTAAGCAAGCACACACAGAAGAGTTTCAGCCGCGCGGTGTGCCCGCTTGGTCCGAGGCGTCTTGTCACGGTTCGCGCGGCTCCCCCCGTCGGAGGTTCGAAGCCTTCCTCAGGCGTGTGTGTATGTGTGTGTGTGTGTGTGTGTGTGTGTGTGTGTGTGTGTCTGTTTGAAAATATCGATTGATGAGAGAGGTATTTTGGAAAGCAATGAAATGCCGGCCGAAGTGGCCGTGCGGTTAAAGGCGCTGCAGTCTGGAACCGCAAGACCGCTACGGTCGCAGGTTCGAATCCTGCCTCGGGCATGGATGTTTGTGATGTCCTTAGGTTAGTTAGGTTTAACTAGTTCTAAGTTCTAGGGGACTAATGACCTCAGCAGTTGAGTCCCATAGTGCTCAGAGCCATTTGATCCATTTGAAAGCAATGAAAAAAAAGCGTTCCAATGAGTTCAATAGTTTTCGGGATATGAAATGGTCCACAGCTGTTTCGCGGACAAGATTTTGCACTCTTATTTTTAAAAAAATAAATTAACATAATCCTGGTCGTAATTAAAAAGGAACAGATTTGTTGACACTGTTGGAGAAAAATGGTTCAAATGGCTCTGAGCACTATGGGACTCAACTGCTGAGGTCATAAGTCCCCTAGAACTTAGAACTACTTAAACCTAACTAACCTAAGGACATCACACACATCCATGCCCGAGGCAAGATTCGAACCTGAGACCGTAGCGGACGCGCGGTTCCAAACCGTAGCGCCTAGAACCGCTCGGCCACTCCGGCCGGCTGTTAGAGACACTACAGAAGTCTATACCATCCGTCAATTTCAGATCTGGTACGTGATTTTTGTAGGAGGGAGTCCTTTAGACGATTTACTATCGCTGCGGAGGGCGTAGCGCTGCGGCGGCTGCCGGCGTACAGCTCTGGACGCGACATCGCCGCCGCTTCCGACCTTAGATGTCACATGCCATCTAATTTAAGTCAGGCTAGAATCCCTGTGAAGCGCAGCAGACGACCTTGCGGCGTTTTCCGCACGCAGGGTCGGCCTGTTATGTTGCGTTTCTCCATTCCGCCCCCCGTCGACTTACAAACCCTTGTACTGCTTCCCCCACCCACGACCGGATCTTGCGTCAGCCAGGTTCACCGAACTAAACTTTCCACGCGCCGGTCAGGTTTTCTCTCGGCCGCCCTTTGTCCGCTGCGGCTACGGCTGTGGTTGTTGACGCTTCTTGCGCGTGGGTCCGTGTTAATGTGACAGCCACCACCTGGTGTCAACGTTTTTACTGTTGTGTTAGTTCTTAGACTGCGTACCAGGCCAAGGACGGCGATTTCACTTTCTCGTGTAAAGTTCAGCTACGTAGTTTACGGGCGGGCTACAGCCATGGGCGGGCTACAGCCATGGGCGTCCGAAGAAATTTGTTCAAGAGGGACAAAGTTCTAAAACACCGCTTTTGAGACAGCAAATTACTGAGAACTTATTGTATCTCAAACGATTGATTGGTATCTGCTCGATGTAATATATATATATATATATATATATATATATATATTGCTTGATTAGTACGGGAGGGTTTCTTATATTTTAACACTTTTCAGACTTCTGAATCTAGCCAGTCCTGTAATAGAAGTTTAAGATGTTTCCTTATTCCATTTTGAGGCGATAGCATTCAGTTTATGTGTGCTGCAGCCTTTTTATGAAATTACAAAAATTACTCAGGAAATGTAAGGTTTTTCAAAACGTGAAAGACTATTCCAAAGCCACGTACACACTGAGCCTGAAACATGTTTTCAAAACAAAACAAAACAAAAATGTTCAAATGTGTGTGTAGGGTTTACTATCGTGTCGTTTTCGCTCTATTTTTCTAAAATAATGGAGTGGTAAAGGCAGCAAATTGTTGATTTAATTGCCATGTACCAGGCGGAGAACAGCTTACAGAACGTCTGGAGCAAGGAATGTAAAAACAGTGTTAAAAACATCGTGCAATTGCAAAAATTGCAGCAACTTTTGGCACGGACAAGGAAAGTGTGGGTAAAAAATACGATCGCTCGTGGTTGCTTACAGACGTGAGAAAGGAAAATGATTTCCAGTAGACCATCTGGTAGTGGTGCAGACACTGCATATGACTCCAGCTGGTTCGGCTATCGGTTGCTGCAGTTCTTGGATGATGTTCATGAGCCAAAAGAGACAACACATACTGTGGGAAATGAGGTACGAAAATTATGCTTGTTTCTCTCTATTTGTATTTTGTAGCACACAGCCACATTCACCCATAGTTAGTTTGCCACGGTACAGTTCCTTGTGAGCTTAAGTTAGCAAATTCATCACGAATTTGTTTATTCGTGGAAGCAGCTTTTCTTGGTATATTTTGTGCTGCAATGAAAACTGATGCCGTGTCATCTCGTCTCCACGTGCCTGGAATCATCTCAGCTTTTTGTAAATCATAGGAATCGAAGCTTCCATGTGGGGTTTACTAGTTCCTTGCCTCAACATTTCGCCTTAAAAATTGTGGAGAGACAGGCTGTAAGTACGACAGTTTTTGCCTTTCCTGTTGTAGCAACGTAGGCTTTTTAAACACACGAAAAACTGAAGCCATAATGCCGAAAGAGCTATCAACAACCATTCTGGCTCTAGACAGTCTGTTATTAAAAACTCTTTCTTTTGAACCTTTAACATGTTTTCCTGGGTAGGGTTTCATAATACACTCCTGGAAATTGAAATAAGAACACCGTGAATTCATTGTCCCAGGAAGGGGAAACTTTATTGACACATTTCTGGGGTCAGATACATCACATGATCACACTGACAGAACCACAGGCACATAGACACAGGCAACAGAGCATGCACAATGTCGGCACTAGTACAGTGTATATCCACCTTTCGCAGCAATGCAGGCTGCTATTCTCCCATGGAGACGATCGTAGAGATGCTGGATGTAGTCCTGTGGAATGGCTTGCCATGCCATTTCCACCTGGCGCCTCAGTTGGACCAGCGTTCGTGCTGGACGTGCAGACCGTGTGAGACGACGCTTCATCCAGTCCCAAACATGCTGAATGGGGGACAGATCCGGAGATCTTGCTGGCCAGGGTAGTTGACTTACACCTTCTAGAGCACGTTGGGTGGCACGGGATACATGCGGACGTGCATTGTCCTGTTGGAACAGCAAGTTCCCTTGCCGGTCTAGGAATGGTAGAACGATGGGTTCGATGACGGTTTGGATGTACCGTGCACTATTCAGTGTCCCCTCGACGATCACCAGTGGTGTACGGCCAGTGTAGGAGATCGCTCCCCACACCATGATGCCGGGTGTAGGCCCTGTGTGCCTCGGACGTATGCAGTCCTGATTGTGGCGCTTACCTGCACGGCGCCAAACACGCATACGACCATCATTGGCACCAAGGCAGAAGCGACTCTCATCGCTGAAGACGACACGTCTCCATTCGTCCCTCCATTCACGCCTGTCGCGACACCACTGGAGGCGGGCTGCACGATGTTGGGGCGTGAGCGGAAGACGACCTAACGGTGTGCGGGACCGTAGCCCAGCTTCATGGAGACGGTTGCGAATGGTCCTCGCCGATACCCCAGGAGCAACAGTGTCCCTAATTTGCTGGGAAGTGGCGGTGCGGTCCCCTACGGCACTGCGTAGGATCCTACGGTCTTGGCGTGCATTCGTGCGTCGCTGCGGTCCGGTCCCAGGTCGACGGGCACGTGCACCTTCCGCCGACCACTGGCGACAACATCGATGTACTGTGGAGACCTCACGTCCCACGTGTTGAGCAATTCGGCGGTACGTCCACCCGGCCTCCCGCATGCCCACTATACGCCCTCGCTCAAAGTCCGTCAACTGCACATACGGTTCACGTCCACGCTGTCGCGGCATGCTACCAGTGTTAAAGACTGCGATGGAGCTCCGTATGCCACGGCAAACTGGCTGACACTGACGGCGGCGGTGCACAAATGCTGCGCAGCTAGCGCCATTCGACGGCCAACACCGCGGTTCCTGGTGTGTCCGCTGTGCCGTGCGTGTGATCATTGTTTGTACAGCCCTCTCGCAGTGTCCGGAGCAAGTATGGTGGGTCTGACACACCGGTGTCAATGTGTTCTTTTTTCCATTTCCAGGAGTGTAATTTCCTCTAAAGGAAAAGCATCGTCTGCTGCTAAAACATATGGTAGGGCTTTTGTGCCACCTGGTGAGCATTCAGCTTGTGGTAAGTTTAGTTTATTTTTGTTAATTAACTCACTTATGCTCGCATTTTTGAACACACCATCATCTGATATTCTGTCTTGGCAGCCGATATCTGAGTACAAAAGGTTGTAGCTGGGATCGACGACAGCAAGCATCAAAACGCTGAGTGAACCTTTATAACTATAATATTCACTTCCACTACCGACAGGCCACTGCAGCACGGTATTTTTCCCGTCAATTGATCCAACACAAGGGGGGGACTGAAGAAACTGAGAACAAACATACTGTTTTACGCCAGTCGTTTTCAGTCGCTGGTATCTGAAAGAAATAAATCTGATTTCAGGTTATCGTACATTCGCCAGAGGTCATAAATGAAGATGAAGAGGATGTGGCTTGACCTTCCTGGCCTCCACCACGAAAAAGAAGAGAGAAAAAAGATATGCAGTAACCCTAAAAGATTGCGTCTCAATTATTAACTAAAGAGCTGCAAAAACAAGAAGATAACAAGAACGACGAATGTAGCACATATGGACAGTATGTGACATCAGTGTTACGGAAATTACGTCACATTTACGAGTTAAGTAGAAAGTGATAACACAATTGAAGAAGTTGGGCTTTATGAGACCTGTAATGTAATTGACAAATAATAGCATTCCGAAGAGGTGCTTATTTAACGATGTTTTTCATTTACTTACGTTTGCATAGTCCTTCAGTACTTCCACGAGAGTTCCACATACTTCAGGTACTATTTGAGATATTGCTTGCTTCGAAATGTGAAATAAATACGCAAGGCTCTGAAATAAATCTCCTGTTGCTAGAAAACAAAGAGTAACTGCAAGCCTTCCGTTGACTGAAATCGCTTTCCTGAAATTCGTGTCTTTTTTTTTTTTTTTTAAAAAAAAACAAATGATGCTATCATATTTGCCAGATATTCAAAATCGGTAGATGGCAACCGAGTCTTTCACACCCAGCTAACGTAGCAAGTTATTCCCGCAAGTTCTTCTATAGAATGTTTTTCTCCACCAACGACGAGGACGCCTTTCATTTTGTTTGTTTAAACCTTCTAGTCTTAATAATGCAGCACCACATATCATTACAGTTTCCTCGACACCAGACATAAAACAGCAGCAGACGATAAGAACGCAATAGGACAAGGAGCACTGCAGGAGGCGTGAGCACACAAAGAGAAATGTTTGCCGCCAGTGTGGACGGAAACAGAGACAATAAACAAAGTCGGAAAAATTTGCGAAACATTGCAGGAAACAATGTTTCCTACAGAAACATGTTTCCAGCGGCGGTGTGGCCTGGTTCAAATGGCTCTGAGCACTATGCGACTTAACTTCTGAGGCCATCAGTCGCCTAGAACTTAGAACTACTTAAACCTAACTAACCTAAGGACATCACACACATCCATGCCCGAGGCAGGATTCGAACCTGCGACCGTAGCGGTCGCTCGGTTCCAGACTGTAGCACCCAGAACCGCACGGCCACTCCGGCGGTGTGTGCGCGGCTTTAGGTACAACACGGTCACGTACCTAGGAACAAATATTCTATTCAAATTTAAAGGTGCTGCAGTCGAGAAAATCCCGTATGTACTGCGGTTAATATTCTGTGTGTACCATTATTATTCTACTACAATAATCAGTACAGTTGTTGTTGTTGTGGTCTTCAGTTCTGAGACTGGTTTGATGCAGCTCTCCATGCTACTCTATCCTGTGCAAGGTTCTTCATCTCCCAGTACCTACTGCAACCTCCACCCTTCTGAATCTGCTTAGTGTATTCATCTCTTGGTCTCCCTCTACGATTTTTACCCACCACGCTGCCCTCCAATACTAAACTGGTGATCCCTTGATGCCTCAGAGCATGTCCTACCAACCGATCCCTTCTTCTGGTCAAGTTGTGCCACAAACTTCTCTTCTCACCAATCCTATTCAATACTTCCTCATTAGTTATGTGATCTACCCATCTAATCTTCAGCATTCTTCTGTAGCACCACATTTCGAAAGCTTCTATTCTCTTCTTGTCCAAACTATTTATCATCCATGTTTCACTCCATACAAATACTTTCAGAAAAGACTTCCTGACACTTAAATCTATACTCGATGTTAACAAATTTCTCTTCTTCAGGAACGCTTTCCTTGCCATTGCCAGTCTACATTTTATATCCTCTCTACTTCGACCATCATCAGTTATTTTGCTCCCCAAATAGCAAAACTCCTTTACTACTTTAAGTGTCTCATTTCCTAATCTAATTCCCTCAGCATCACCCGACTTAATTCTACTACATTCCATTATCCTCGTTTTGCTTTTGTTGATGTTCATCTTATATACTCCTCTCAAGACACTGTCCATTCCATTCAACTGCTCTTCCAAGTCCTTTGCTGTCTCTGACAGAATTACAATGTCATCGGCGAACCTCAAAGTTTTTATTTCTTCTCCATGGATTTTAATACCCAGTCGGAATTTTTCTTTTGTTTCCTTTACTGCTTGCTCAATATACAGATTGAATAACATCGGGGAGAGGCTACAACCCTGTCTCACTCCCTTCCCAACCACTGCTTCCCTTTCATGTCTCTCGACTCTTATAACTGCCATCTGGTTTCTGTACAAATTGTAAATAGCCTTTCGCTCCCTGTATTTTACCCCTGCCACCTTTAGAATTTGAAAGAGAGTATTCCAGTCAACATTGTCAAAAGCTTTCTCTAAGTCTACAAATGCTAGAAATGTAGGTTTGCCTTTCCTTAATCTATTTTCTAAGATAAGTTGTAGGGTCAGTATTGCCTCACGTGTTCCAACATTTCTACGGAATCCAAACTGATCTTCCCCGAGGTCGGCTTCTACCAGTTTTTCCATTCGTCTGTAAAGATTTCATATTTTGCAGCCATGGCTTATTAAACTGATAGTTCACTAATTTTCACATCTGTCAACACCTGCTTTCTTTGGGATTGGAATTATTATATTCTTCTTGAAGTCTGAGGGTATTTCGCCTGTTTCATACATCTTGCTCACCAGATGGTAGAGTTTTGTCAGGACTGGCTCTCCCAAGGCCGTCAGTAGTTCCAATGGAATGTTGTCTACTCCGGGGGCCTTGTTTCGACTCAGGTCTTTCAGTGCTCTGTCAAACTCTTCACGCAGTATCGTATCTCCCATTTCACCTTCATCTACATCCTCTTCCATTTCCATAATATTGTCCTCAAGTACATCGCCCTTTTATAGACCCTCTATATACTCCTTCCACCTTTCTGCCTTCCCTTCTTTGCTTAGAACTGGGTTTCCATCTGAGCTCTTGATATTCATGCAAGTGGCTCTCTTTTCTCCAAAGGTCTCTTTAATTTTCCTGTAGGCAGTATATATCTTACCCCTAGTGAGACAAGCCTCTACATCCTTACATTTGTCCTCCTGCCATCCGTGCTTAGCCATTTTACACTTGCTGTCGATATCATTTTTGAAACGTTTGTATTCCTTTTTGCCCGCTTCATTTATTGCATTTTTATATTTTCTCCTTTCATCAATTAAATTCAATATTTCTTGTGTTACCCAAAGATTTCTACTAGCCCTTGTCTTTTTACCTACTTGATCCTCTGCTGCCTTCACTACTTCATCCCTCAAAGCTACCCATTCTTCTTCTACTGTATTTCTTTCCCCCATTCCTGTCAATTGTTCCCTTATGCTCTCCCTGAAACTCTGTACAACCTCTGGTTCTTTCAGTTTATCCAGGTCCCATCTCCTTAAATTCCCACCTTTTTGCAGTTTCTTCAGTTTTGATCTACAGTTCATAACCAGTAGATTGTGGTCAGAGTCCACATCTGCCCCTGGAAATGACTTACAATTTAAAACCTGGTTCCTAAATCTCTGTCTTACCATTATATAATCTATCTGATACCTTTTAGTATCTCCAGGATTCTTCCATGTATACAACCTTCTTTCATGATTCTTAAACTAAGTGTTAGCTATGATTATGTTGTGCTCTGTGCAAAATTCTACCAGGCGGCTTCCTCTTTCATTTCTTAGCCCCAATCCATATCCACCTACTACGTTTCCTTCTCTTCCTTTTGCTACTGTCGAGTTCCAGTCGTCCATGACTATTAAATTTTCATCTCCCTTCACTATCTAAATAATTTCTTTTATTTCATCATACATTTCATCAATTTCTTCGTCATCTGCAGAGCTAGTTGGCATATAAACTTGTACTACTGTAGTAGGTGTGGGCTTTGTATCTATCTTGGCCACAGTAATTGCATTCACTATGCTGTTTGTAGTAGCTTACCCGCATTCCTATTTTCCTATTCCTATTTGATTTTGTGTTTATAACCCCGTAGGTACCTGACCAGAAGTCTTGTTCCTCCTGCCACCGAACTTCACTAATTCCCACTATATCTAACTTTAACCTATGCATTTCCCTTTTTAAATTTTCTAACCTACCTGCCCGATTAAGGGATCTGACATTCCACGCTCCGATCCGTAGAACGCCAGTTTTCTTTCTCCTGATAACGACATCCTCTTGAGTAGTCCCCGCCCGGAGATCCGAATGGGGGACTATTTTACCTCCGGAATATTTTACCCAAGAGGACGCCATCATCATTTAATCATACAGTAAAGCTGCATGCCCTCGGGAAAAATTACGGCCGTAGTTTCCCCTTGCTTTCAGCCGTTCGCAGTACCAGCACAGCAAGGCCGTTTTGGTTATTGTTACGAGGCCAGATCAGTCAATCATCCAGACTGTTGCCCTTGCAACTTCTGAAAAAGCTGCAATATCAGATGAAATCAAATTAAGAAGAAGCGTTATCAGAAACCAATTAAAACATTTCGAAACAGAACCTATTGACAACTAATACAAATATCCTTTTTCAAGGTAGGGAAAATTGTCAACACATCATTCTAGCTCTGTTCATTTGCAAATGCCACGTGAATTGCGGTAGAAGTACGGATTAACCAACCACACGTTGCGTAATTAGTTTAAGAAAAAATGTTTAATTCTATTCACCGTAAAACTCTACAATTGGAGAATTAACAGTATAGTCCAAAGAGCTTTTATGCGGGGCGAATAACCTAAAACTTGCACCGCAAATATTGCGGAATTTCTGTGCAAATGTACGCTTTTTAAATGGAACAGTGCCTGTTGACATTAACAGAGTACATGTGGGGTAAATTAGAACGTCAGTGGTGTTTGTTCCAGGATTCCAGTGCCAGTCGTTTACGAGATATCGTGCTCTGAAACGTTTCCTTGTCGACACTTCAACCTGTTTAGTTGCTAGGTGCGATGTTAATATCCTTGCTTACAGTGTGTCTGTGTGTTCCTTGAGTGCATTGCGACTTGGTAGTCAGTCAGCGTGCGACAGTCCAAGCAGAAGGTCGCGAGTGGACGATGGGAAAAAACCGATATGCTCGTGGCGTAGGAGAATGTAGGAAGAATGCAGTTCGTTCTTGTACGGTGTATGCAGCAAGATATCCCAATAGACGTCAGCCATCTCGGCAGTTATTTATCAACTTCTTTAACCAATTACGTGAGAGTCATAGCAAAACACCTAAGTTACGTAACAGAAGAAAACAAATGACGAAAGAAGAGGGGGAAATGATGATTTCCACTGCTGTTTCAACTGACGCGCACGTTAACTCCCGCACAATCGTGCGAGGAAATGGCATGAGTCAGGCAAATCTACTAGGCACTCTCCATCGGCATTGATTGCGCCCCTATCACATCTGTCTCTATTAAGAACGGCATGGAAACGACTTCCGCAAGGCGTTCGATACAGTTCCCCACAGTCGTTTAATGAACAAAGTAAGAGCATATGGACTATCAGACCAATTGTGTGATTGGTAGAGCACTTGCCCGCGAAAGGCAAAGGTCCCGAGTTCGAGTCTCGGTCGGGCACACAGTTTTAATCTGCCAGGAAGTTTCATATCAGCGTACACTCCGCTGCAGAGTGAAAATCTCATTCTGGAAACGTCCCCCAGGCTGTGGCTAAGCCATGTCTCCGCAATATCCTTTCTTTCAGGAGTGCTAGTTCTGCAAGGTTCGCAGGAGAGCTTCTGTAAAGTTTGGAAGGTAGGAGACGAGGTACTGGCGGAAGTAAAGCTGTGAGTACCGGGCGTGAGTCGTGCCTCGGTAGCTCAGTTGGTAGAGCACTTGCCCGCGAAAGGCAAAGGTCCCGAGTTCGAGTCTCGGTCGGGTACACAGTTTTAATCTGCCAGGAAGTTTCGTATCAGCGCACACTCCGCTGCAGAGTAAAAATCTCATTCTGTTTTATGGTGTGTTTCTTCTTTTTATAGCTTGTGGATCCATTTAGAGATCACTATTTGTTACTTTCTGTGTTAACAGCAAATGCGAATTTATCGGTTTTTGTTCCGGCGCACCTCAATTGATAGAAGCATAAAACACGGTTTCCAAAGGAAATTATGGTTCACTTTTCCTTAATTCCCAAGGGAAATAGAACTCAATAATTCTGATGGTCTGCGGCTATGAAACTACAGATACTACCTGATAAAGAAATCTACTACGCTTTGCCTTACAGCAATTAGAATTCAGTTTGTGAATATGACCAAGTTCTGATTTGACATTGTTTTAATTTAGCCACAAGATATTGTCATTATTGAAAATGATTTTGAATGTAACGGAAAGGTGCCTATTGTGGGAGAATTAGCTAGTGTGAGCCAGCTAGATTCTGACTAAAGTAAGTGCTCAACTCTGTTGGAAAGTATCAGAACTTAGTTCTCACAGCGCCTGAGACTTAGAGACGTGACAGTAAGACTTATGGAGCAGGACGTTGTCTAAAATCCTTGATTTTCACGTTTTTGAATTTTTTAAAACCTATATCTCAAGTTGAGTGGCTGTTGCAAAAATATTCATATCATTATAGTCTCCACTAAGTATTCTTTCATTTGCTACAATGTGTCTTTCAAAGCGAGCGGCGTTAACAACGAGGCTAGGTTTCTAGTACAAAATGACTTATTCCTTGGTATCGTAACACGCGACAGTATCACACATTATGACACGCTATCTCATATTAGGGTAACTTCAACTAGCCACGGTAGAAGCTGGATTCTGGTTCATATTTTTACTAAGTGGTTTGACTGTTTTGTGAACTTTGTGAAGCCATCTGGTAGTGATCCTGTTGTGCAAATACTTGATGGACATGATACATATTTGTGTGATTGACAAGGCAAGAGAGAAACGTGTACACATCGTCTTTATCGCTCCATTGCAACAACGAAATGCAGCGTCTTGTGTGGAATATATGGGACTGCTTAAAACGCATTATCTGCAAGAAATAAAAACCTTGTGGGCAAATAACCCTGGTGAAATAATAACCTCACTTTTATTATGAGGTTATTTGGAGCGGCCTATTTGAGAGAAGTAACAACGAAAAATGTTATAAGCGGCCTCTCGAAAAAGAGGCTCTTCTCATGCAATAGGTTTATCTTGACTTTGCAATACACAAGAAGTTTATGACAGATGATGCAAGCAACGGGCTAAATGTCAGTCCAAATGGCGTTGGGCCAACTGCCAAAATCAGCGAGCCACATCAAGAGCCATCAGCTCTAGTTAAATTAGAACGTTTTGAATCTGTTAGGCAGTTAACTTCGTCTATATACAGGGTCCCTGTGAAACAATTCTATTAGAAGAAATTTGTAGCGGAATCAAAGCAGATATAAGCAAATATTTTGTTGTTGAACAAAAAAAAAAAAAAAAAAAAAAAAAAACAAGAAACTTAACTTTCAGTCATTTGGAATCTGATACACATTTAACTGAGGAACTGGTTCAGCTGTTCTGAACAAGGCACTGGATGCATATTTTGCACAAGTCGTTCCTCTGAAGACTAACCATAGAGAAATGGGCACAGTGAAGGGCCCCAGAAGTATGTTAACTTGAAAAAGAGTTTTTGTTTGCCCTAACTGTTCTTCTTTTCCAGAATAAACTCAGAAGTTGTTGGAGAGGTAGTAAAGAATATTATTATTTTGGGGTTTATCTGTTCTTATATTTGTCGATATTAAGTGTTTTGACTGTCTCATAGGAGGACAGCATTTCTATTTTGATTCAAATTGACTTGTCTGTGCTTTTTTCAAATTTACGCATATTGAGTGCTAAGTAGCATGAACTGAATAAATAAAATGTGAAGTACAACGATTTCACGTAGATTTCCAATTAATAAATACATAGTTACATCACGTATGTTTTTAGATGGGGTCCGCCTTTAGCAAAAAACAATTTTGTTTTTTAACCCAGACATGTTTCACTGCAGTTGCAGCATCTTCTGTGGGCTTTTATTTTTCATCCGTTAAAGATAAAGAGTGTTGTTTGCTGTTTGTATGAATTCATGTGGTAAAAGGTATGAATTCGTAATTTATGTGTTTTTTCAAATATCTGTAATCATGATTTAAAAACTAATAGCTACATGTATACAAACAGCAAAGAACGCTCTTTATCTTTAACGGATGAAAAATAAAAGCCCACTGAAGATGCTGCAACTGCAGTGAAACATGTTTGGGTTAAAAAAGAAAATTGTGGTTTGCTAAAGGCGGACCCCATCCAAAAACATACGTATTGTTAAAGCAAACACGGAAGAAAAGGGCTTCAACCCCAAGATGATTATAGTTACATCAATTGTTTTAATATAAAGTCGAGTAATATGAGACAAGGGAAGTTCCACATTGTGAGTGAGGCTTCTATGAGGTTCACTCACCATCGGCATCAATTACCTGCCTCATCCGAAGAGGCATGGAGGCGGTCAATATCTGTAAATATGTCTCATCGTCCGCGAGAGTCTCCCATGTATCCAAACGCAATGTCCCATAGCTGGCAAGTTGTCAATGGGGATGAAGTCGGCCGGTGTAAGCTCTTCTGACGTTTCATTTTCATCTGCAAATTTTCAGTGGATTCAAGCGCGGTTGTCGGAAAGACCACTCGATCAGGTCGACGCAAGCCTGTTGCGAAAAAAATGCTTAACGATTCGATTCGTGTGGACCGATGAGTGGTCTAACTGTAATTAGACCACTTCATTGGGAGATCGCATCCCCACACTCGGCACTATAGAATGTTTCATGATGTGCACATAATCATCCGTTGTGAGATGACCATAAATTCGTCAAAGTATCCATCTGTAGACATCCACCCCCAGCACTAGATTAAGATGTGGCCATTATGCGACTGTTGAGCCACGTACTGTGAGTCTTAACGTGCTCCGCGTTGTCTATAGACCATCAGCGGACCCTCGTTCACTGAGTTAAATATTGACTCATCTGGAAAGATGACGTGGTGCCAGTCATGGTCTAGATTCATTCCATCGAAGGCAAGCCTGTTTATTAGCAGCCCTACGTGCTCTAACATCAGCATCCCAAAAACGGTTGCGAACGGTTTGCGTGCATTCAGCGAAATTTGTCTCATTCCTGGGTTGGCCGGCGTTTGAAATCGGACATTCCGTACATGTGTCAACTAACAAGTTGTCTTGCTGAGGCCTCGAGACTTTTCCTAAGCCCGATCCTCGAAACTAGCCAGTTACCTCTGCCGAAGGCCACCGCTTTATCCACTTCTGGGCACAACAAGGTTGTACGCCGCTCCTGACAGCCGCTTCAAGTGCAATGAAACGATCATACTGGATGAGTGCCAGGACTATCTCTCGTGGCCTGCGTATGCTGGGACATGCTGGCAGTGAATGAGTGTTTGTCATATTCCTGTTTGTGGTGCAGTGTGCTATCATGCTATCATGTTCGGCATACATCGACGAAAAAAAAAAAAAAAAAAAAAAGACTTGGTCTCGCGGGGACGTGAATCGTAGTTACTCGACTTCAATGGTATATTTTACATGTGTGTTGCTTCTCCACTGGTGCGAGATGCACACAACCGAAGATACCCGAGCGTACCACGAACAGTTTTGGTTTGTCGACTGTACATTCTTAAGGTGATTTCAATATGAGGAAAACACCTTTGACGTTTTGTGGGTCTTGCTTTCCACGAAGTAAAGTGTGGAAGAAATCGGCCGTTTTCCCAATATCTGACTCTTTCAAACTGCCAAAATTCCATTAACCACTCTTTTGAGTCTTAATGGTTTTGCCAGCTGACGTACTACGTGTTTGACTGGATGCCACAGGTCAATTGACTCAAGGCGTCATGGATATGAGAGGTGAATCATGAGAGAAATCGTATCAGCTTGTAAACCCCATGGTGGTTTAACATGACCCTACCATCGGCAACCTACACCAAGGGATTTTCATAAAACGAAGTGTCGTGGTGTGGTTTTACTTCCCACTTCAGTTTAGCACATCTAACCAATCATCCTATCGGGATACTACTAGAGTGAAATACGGCATGGATACCGTAAATTATTTGTACTGAAAAATATGTAGAGTGTAAAAGATTGTATAAATATGAAGTATACAATATAGGATTCTACCTTACATGTAATTTTGAGATTGACTTTCTTCAGACTCCACTCCCTATTATGAGACCGACACCAAGTTGACTTATATCGCTTAGCAGAGAGAAATGAAAGACCTTCACCGTGACTGGCACTTTTAGAAAGCGCTCAGTATAGAAGCGGATGGAACTCAACACATATGCTGTGAGTGTGGCCCTATCCACCAAACAGAAACGCGCATATCACCTGTTGAAGTACGGACAGCAGTTGAACTGCACTGGTGACCTCCTCGCTAGGGTGTTGGCTGCTGTACAGTAACGTATGAGGCATTCGTGCAATTCCCTGCATACACAATAGATGAAATATGCCGTCTGCAATCTCCTAGGGCTGAAATTACCTCAGTACAAGAAGAGCGCGTCAAGGGTAACCGCAGCCATGGTCTGCGAGCTGACAGTACGTGCTGCTGCAAACGTCGTCGAACTGTTCGTGCAGATGGTTGTTGTCTTGCAAACGTCCCCATCTGTTGACTCAGGGATCAAGACGTGGCTGCACGATCTGTTACAGCCATGAGGATAAGATGCCTGTCATCTCGACTGTTAGTGATACGAGGCCGTTGGGATCCAGCATGGCCTTCCGTATTACCTTCCTGAACCCACCGATTCCATATTCTGCTAACAGTCATTGGACCTAGATCAACGAGCAGCAATGTCGCGATACGATAAACCGCAATCGCGATAGGCTACAATCCGACCTTTATCAAAGTCGGAAACGTGATGGTAAGCATTTCTCCTCCTTTCACGAGACATCACAACAACGTTTCACCAGGCAACGCCGGTCAACTGCTGTTTGTGTGTGAGAAATCGGTTGGAAACTTTCCTCATGTCAGCACGTTGTAGATATCGCCACCGGCGCAAACCTTGTGTGAATGCTCTGAAAAGCTAATCATTTGCATATCACAGCATCTCCTTCCTGTTTGTTAAATTTCGCGTCTGTAGCACGTCATCTTCGTAGTGTAGCAATTTTAATGGCCAGTAGTGTAGATATTAAAATGGGACGTGACCACACTTCCAGTTTATGACGGCTTGATTTCTGTTGCGGACACTTTGCGAGGTGCCGGGGCTAGCAGTGTATTTAACACTAAATTCTTCTCGAATCTTCATATGGAAATCATGCTCTAAGCCCCCCCCTTTTCTAACTCCTACTTTTGCTGTTGCACATGGATTAAGAAGAAACGTGAACTGACTGTAATCGACCCTGCAAGTGGAGCAGAAAAGAGTTTGGCACCTGCAATAATTTAATTTGATAGACATTAATTAATCAAAGGAAAGTTTCAGTAACATAGTGAGAAATGTAAGGGTTGCTCTACCGATTAACAGAATGAAAGTTCTGTCCAAAATAACAATTTGATTTATTATGACTAAACTCAAAATCATAAACAAAACACATGAAACATTTACAATACATCAAATGGGATATTCAAATAAATGCTGTGAAGGTGAAGTTGTCCATAAACTAGATTGTGACATTTATGACGAAGTGGTATGTGGAGCCAATCCCATGCAACTCAAATCTTAAGAGAAACACCCAGCCAACCCAACATCAATTGCTGCTACGGTAGTGATAACACAGACAATGAACACCCAAGACAGAACAAAATTAGAAAAGACGAACAGGCGCGCTCTGCTGAGCTCAGATTATCACATGGCAAATTCCCTAGTCTGCCGGTGCTGCGGACATACATTACCAAGCTGTCTTCTTAATTGCAAGGACACGATGTGGCGTACCGGAAGCGATGGCTGGTTGCTACGACGTCCCATCGTGGTGATGATAATGTCGCAAGTATAGCCCGAAACAAATTGTCCTGGTCTGGTTGTTCCAGACTAAAGACTTCCTATCAATACAAATGCGCGTCTGAGGGAGACGAAAAAGGCTCGCCACACAATCACTGACAGTACAGTGATTGATTTTAACAAGCGAAGTCACACAGTAACTCCGATACAGTCAACTTTAGCCAAAACTGCCCAAGACAGACAACATAGGCCGCTTGTACGTAGAACGTTCAATTGCCAGCTGTACCCGGAAAGCTACGTTGAAGTCCAAACTTCAGCAACTTTGTTAAACAGTTACAAACAAATAAAAGTAGATTAGTCAGCCAACAGAAGGCAGGCTGTCCAGAGCAGCGAGAGCTCAGTCTTGTAACCTACTCTGACCGAGAGGCGAGAGCCGACTACCACAAGAGCACCCATACAAACCAAACACAGATCATTCCCGCCCCCACGACAGTGGCCGTGGGTAAACGTTTCAATCAGCAACTCGAAAACCGGCGGAAAATTCCACTCTATTGCCGAAGCACTACCATTCGACCAATGGAGATTCTTGGCGGCAATTTCTGCGCCGATTTTGCTACGTCACGGAGCTATGCCCTGAGCAAGCCAATCACAGTTACGATTTTGCAGAAAACGCGGGAATTTGCCTGCCAAGACTGCCTGGGTACACAAGTCATTCCCACGCCTCGCTGGTAGCCCGCCAGAAAGTGTTTTCGCTAAGTTTCTGCGAAGTAACGGAACCTCTAGCCCGGCCGCTCCTTCAGGCCCTTGTGGGCGTGTCTGCGCCGCTATTATGCCAATGTCGGCGTCTGGAAAGCATTCACTCGACTCCCTCACACCCGTCAGCTTAACCCTTTGAAGATCAGCAGTGCTCGCCTGTCACTGGACCACCCGGGTGACGAGAGACGTTGCGTGGGAAGTCCGCGTGTGAAGGAAAAGCAACTTTTCACCGCATGCAATTAGAGAGGAAAATCGAATTACTCAGAGTAAGATAGAAATATGAGAGGGGGCTTCTGCTACCTCTCATAGCCCTTACGTCATTTTAGATTGTAATTGGTGAGCGGTTGGCTCACTTAGGAGCAAGGTAGTGAGTCAATCGCCCAAGAACAATCTTGCAAACTGACTCCACATGCCGCACTCTATAAAAAAAAATCACTGCAACTGAAAAATGCAGCTCATAGAGGGAGGATTATTTATGATGTAGCCAACTTCACCTTCTTAATATGGAACTCTAACACTCACATCACACATCCATACCCAGGGAGCCCCTTCCAAACACCGATTCACACATACATTCACGCTCTAAATATGGCCCGGGCACGTGAGCCAAATATGGAGCAGGTTATTCTTTACAATCAGAGTTGGAGTGCTCGCAATTAAATGCCCAAGATGTTACAACAGTTTCAATCATTAAACTAACCTGAACTCAAACACACATGATATTTAAGTTAACAATCTCTTTGTGAGCTTTCAGAATCTAATTACAACATCCGATTCATTCTGTCTCCCTGCAGCAAGAATAACCTTTACAAAATGTTCCCTGAACTGATGGTCCATTCACAATGACAGTGGTGGTATCTGCTTCAATTTATGGGGACTTCAGGCACACTGTTTGCATACACACAACAAAAAATTCAGAATACAAAAAAAACATAGTAGAGAACAATACAGTAATTGAAACTTCCTGGCAGATTAAAACTGTGTGCCCGACCGAGACTCGAACTCGGGACCTTTGCCTTTTGTGGGCAAGTGCTCTACCAACTGAGCTACCGAAGCACGACTCACGCCCGGTACTCACAGCTTTACTTCTGCCAGTACCTCGTCTCCTACCTTTCAAACTTTACAGAAGCTCTCCTGCGAACCTGCGAGTTCGAGTCTCGGTCGGGCACACAGTTTTAATCTGCCAGGAAGTTTCATATCAGAGCACACTCCGCTGCAGAGTGAAAATCTCATCCTGAATACAGTAATTTGTAATTTGTGCGTCCTACTCTATCACTTACATAAGAATTACAGTGCAAATTCACAAACACATACAAGGTATAACATACATTACAAAAAGGTTCATGGGGTGTCAAGTTGTGCTTGCACATTGCACAATGTTCGCGACTGTGGTGAGAATGAGGCACTAAATCACATTGTTAGAAATATTCGAAGCACTTCACAAATTCGTTAGTTTCTCTGAGGGGGTTGGTATGTTGAGTCATATGCATTGATGCATGTGGTTCCATGTCTTGAGCATCGTAGGGGGGCTTTTGGGATGGGGCCACAGTACTGACATCACATAGGGCTAAACGTCGGCTGTTGTTGCTACGTTGTTGTAACAGCAATAGGGTGTGCTGGAGCATCTGCAGTACTCTGTTGAGATTGCAGCAAGACCCACGCATATGATCACGGCAGTACGGTAGAAAGACATAATGATAGGCTCTCCTCACGTCGATTAATTGTCTCTGAGGCCTACTAGTTGGGATACATCACTAGTCCAGGTGTCTTCTCTCCCTGGACAGTACTTCACGTTTCCCAATATTGCAGTTCGACGAAGTGTTGTGTCTAGACAAGACAGCCTAGACACAATGCGAGGAAGCCGAAAGGCACGCGCTTAAACTCACGCAGGCTGGCGTGAGGTCTGAAACAGGATACATAATGAATGCTATAAAGAAAAGTACGTAGCTTCTGTAATATTTAACTTTAATCCATAATTGTAGAACATCGCTCTTGATGATACATGCTTCATAATATTAATTAGCAATTGAATACGGCGCCTTGCTAGGTCGTAACAAATGTAGCTGAAGGCTAGGCTAACTATCGTCTCGGCAATTGAGAGCGTAATTGTCAGTGATCCCCATCTGGCAAAGTCGTCTGTACAACTGGGGCGAGTGCTAGTAAGTCTCTCTAGACCTGCCGTGTGGCGGCGCTCGGTCTGCAATTACTGACAGTGGCGACACGCGGTCCGACGTATACTAACGGACCGCGGCCGATTTAAAGGCTACCACCTAGCAAGTGTGGTGTCTGGCGATGACACCACATTCCTCCCCCGCAAATCGGCGAACGGTTGTGTTATAAGGCTTCCGCCCGCCGTGGGGAGGACCCCATGTTGACCTATGCGACGAGGTGGGGAGCCTAACAACAGGCGAGGCTGTGCCACCCGCACCCGGCCATTCGGTCCGAGGGGAGCTAGGAAACGCCTGAAAACCTAGTCCAGGGTGCACGCCAACATGCGGTGTATGCGCCCGTAAAGAGACAAGAGGGGCCGAAGATTCGACCTCCATCTGGTCGGGGCAGCCGACGGGCGAAGACGACATCCGGTACGGAGCGGGCAAGAGTTCCATGTCGGAGGAGAGCTGGTCACGGGAAGCGATCGGCGGCGCGTGACCCAGGGAGGCGCTGGGCGGCTGCAGCGAAGCGTCCACTGCGGGCGGCGCCGGCGGGAGAACAGGCGGCGGCGGCGGCGGCGGCGGCGGCGGCGCGTCGCCATGGGGCAAAATGGAAGGCAGCGTCGGTAACACCTGGGGATGAGGCGAGCCAGTAGATGGGTCCCCAGGGCGCTGACCGGACGGCACCGTCGCTGAAAGCAGACGGGGAGCGGCAGAACCCGTGCGACGACAGAGGCGCAGCTGATTGAGATGCCGACGCACCTCACCAAAGGCCCCCAAAACCAGATACATAGCGCGGCCGAGGCAACGAAGAATGCGCCCTGCGAGCCAACGCCGTGAACCTCGATAGTTGCGATAGTATACAACGTCGCCTGGAGCAAAAGCAGGTGGCTGCCGCTGCACAGGAACCGGATGCGGTGGATGCAGCAAAGACATCAAGGTTCGATGAGGACGACCGTGGAGCAACTCAGCCGGCGAACGACCATCTCGGGGCTGAGAGCGATACGAAGACAAAAAGAGCAACAACGCGTCCTCCCGAGAATGCGACTCTTTCAACTTCAACATCAGTGACTTGAAAGGACCAATCGTTCAGCGGCACCGTTTGACTGAGGCGAAAACGGCGCGGATGTCAGATGTTGAATACCATTGGCCTTGCAGAATGACTGAAATTCTGCAGACATGAATTGTGGGCCATTGTCGGAAACAATATTCTGTGGAAGACCTTCAATGCAAAAGATAGCAGATAACGCTTGGACGGTGGCAGATGACGTCGTGGAAGACATCCGGACAACAAATGGAAAATTACTGAATGAATCGACAACAACCAACCATCGAGCATTCCAGAATGGACCAGCAAAATCTATGTGTAAGCGTTGCCAAGGGGAAGTGGCTTTCGGCCATGCAAAGAATTTCTGCAGTGGTGCGGATTGTTGTTCGGCACACGCCATGCAAGAAGAGCACATATTCGTAATCGCAGCATTGATTCCGAACCAAGCACAGTGCTGACGAGCAAGTTGTTTCGTTCTCACTATACCCCAATGTCCTTAGTGGAGAAGCTGTAAGACAGAGGACTGTAACGAACGTGGAACCACGACTCTGGACTGATCATTATCAGAACGCAAAACACCACGTCGAACAAAAAGTCTCTCCTTGTGAGCAAAAAATCGGCGAACCAACGGATCCTCGATCCGTGATTTCGACAAGGGCCATTGCGTAGCAACAAAACGCAAAACGGTAGCAAGGACAGGGTCAGCAGCTGTGGCTGTAGCTACACGACGAAAATCAATCGGAAACGATTCGACCACGTCATCGGTTTCTGCATCAATTAACATGCAAGCAAGTTCGGAAGAGTCGAATGCTCTATCCTCAGCAACAGGCAAACGGGACAACGCATCGGCGTTTCCGTGCTTAGCAGTGGACCGATACAAGAGATCGTAGCGGTACTGCAAGAGGAAAATAGACCAGCGAATGAATTTCTGCGCTGTACGTGGAGGTACAGGCTTGTTCGGATGAAAAAGCGATGTCAAAGGTTTGTGGTCTGTGATGATGGTAAAGTGACGACCATACAAGAAATCATGAAACTTTGTAACACCAAATACGAGAGCCAAAGCTTCTTTCTCAATCTGTGAATAATTTCTTTGCGCAGACGAGAGCAATTTCGACGCAAAGGCAATAGGGCGATCAAGCGAGCCATCTATGTGCGCAAGCACAGCACCGATCCCGAAATCCGATGCATCTACCATCAACAAAAGGGGTTTCTGGGGATCGAATGGCGTAAGGCAAGTATGTGAAAGCAACGCCGATTTCAACTGGCAAACGGCGCGTTCGCATTCCGTCGTCCAGACAAACGGAATACCTTTACGGCGTAAGCGATGAAGTGGAGCTGAAATGGAAGAAGCGTGCGGCACAAATTTTTTATAATAATTAATTTTTCCCAGCACACTCTGTAGCTGCTTCAAATTCTGCGGCGAAGGCAAGTCTTGTATGGCACGGAGGTGCCCTGGACTAGGATGTATGCCTTGGGCATTGATTACATGTCCCAGATATGGTAAATCACGAGCAAAAAACACACATTTGTCCTTCCGCAAGCGAAGACCATTGTGTCGCAAGACCTGAAATAACGTTCTGAGATTGGCTAAATGTTCTTCTTCTGTCTTTCCGGAGATCACAATATCGTCCAGATAGTTTGCTGCAGTAGGGACCGAGGCACAAACAGTTTGTAGATATTGCTGAAACAATTCAGGGGCGGATGCACACCCGAATGGCAGTCTTTTGAATCGGTACAAACCAAGATGCGTGTTAACCACCAAGACGCGCTGGGATTCTTCGTCCACTGGTATTTGCAAGTACGCATCTGCTAGGTCCAACTTCGAAAAATATTTACCCGGGCACAGTTTGTCAAAAAGATCTTCCGGGCGGGGTAAAGGAAAAGTTGCAATCACTAGTTGTGGATTCACTGTTGCCTTGAAGTCCACACAAAGTCTCAGTTTTCCGGAAGGTTTTGGCAAAATTACTAAGGGTGATGCCCAGAGAGAAGCCTGCACACGTTCAATCACACCTTGTGATTCCAAATCGTGTAATGTTCTTGCGACCTCATCACACAATGCGTGGGGAACATTGCGCGCTCTGAAAAATTTCGGTTCGCGTTTACTTTCAGTTCCAAATGTGCTATATAGTTCTTATCGCAACCAAGGCCCGGTGCAAAAATGTCTGCAAATTATTCACATAGACGACAAACACTGGCTGAAGGCACAGTCTGGTTTACTGATAGGACCTGATTGACTAAAGACAAGTTAAACAACTGAAATAAATCTAAACCAAACAAGTTCACTGCAGAAGAAGAATGAAGGATGTAAAATGACACAAGTTTTGTTTGTCCCTTGTATGTTGCAAGAAGGCTGCACTGTCCAAACACTGGGATATGCTGTCCTGAATAACTAGTTAACTTAACATTTGCGGCACGCAAGGGAGGTGTGCCCAGTTGTTTGTACGTGTCTTTATTGATCAATGAAACTGCAGCTCCGGTATTGAGCTGGAATGGGATCACGTTGCCAAGAATGTCCAAGTCTACAAAAAGTTTATTGTCCTGCTGACGACAAGAGCGACTGTCTCATGCAACGTGAACAGACACTGGTACAGAATCACTTGCTAATTGACGTGATTTCCGGCGACGTCGACGCACACTTTTTGTGGGACGAACACAGTCACTGTTAGAGAGAGTAGCACTGGGCGGAGTGGAATTAACTACATGAATTTCCATGGGCGAAGGTTCACGAGCCTGAGTATTCTTGGATCGATTCCGGCGCGAAGCAAAGGGCCTGGAATGGTTGTTAGTGTCCGATCTAAGCTTTTTCTGGCAAACACTCTGAACATGTCCTTTTTTACTACAGAAAAAGCAAATAGCTTGGCGTGACGGGCAGTTCTCACGCGAATGTCTGGTTGTACACTGCGGGCATGATTTTAGCACTGCATTTGCTTGCTGCCACGGGACACGTGGTTGAGAGCTTGGCGGCAGCTGCTCGGACGAGCGCGAGGGCTGTTTACTGTTCCGTGTAGCTCGCCCGGCGGGCCGGTTAACGTGACACATGGCTGGCGAAGTTGCAAGTGATTCCTGAGCAAAGTCAAGTGTGTCTTGCCTATCCAATATGTCTATCACTTGTTGAAGGGAGGGATTGACTAGTTTCAAAATTTGCTCCCGTATACGAACATCAGAAACGTTCTGTGCAATTGCATCACGCACCATAGTATCTGAATAAGGGAGTCCACATTCACACTCAAAAGCACAATCCCTAGTAAGGCCTTGCAAAGTTGCAACCCACTCCCGATTAGTTTGACCGGCCGTATGTTTGGTACGAAAGAAAGCATACCTTTTTGCAACTACATTGACTGATTCCTTGAAATAGGCATCAAATGCAGACAAAATTTCTTCGTAGGACAGAGTTGCTACGTCGCGTTGGGGAAACAATTTCACTATCACACGGTACGTGTGCACGCCGACACACGATAATAAGTGAGGCTGCCGCTCATTACCTTGAATTCTGTAGGCGGCGAGATGGAATCCAAATTGGCGTGACCACTCCGTCCAGCCTTCCATCGCCACGTCAAAATGACGAAAAGGTGGGGCAACTGCGTGTTGGGGCTGCGGTAGCGGTGGAGCGGCGGCGGCCGCATCATTTTGCATGGCACGTTGACCCTGGACGAGCTGTCCAAGGGCATCCAATAACGCCTGCGTCTGCTGATTCTGCAAGCGATAAAATTCGGACAGTACATCTGGAGATTGTGGCGAAGCCATGACACAAGTAAATTAGAGCAATACGACCGTTTAGAACATCGCTCTTGATGATACATGCTTCATAATATTAATTAGCAATTGAATACGGCGCCTTGCTAGGCCGTAACAAATGTAGCTGAAGGCTAGGCTAACTATCGTCTCGGCAATTGAGAGCGTAATTGTCAGTGATCCCCATCTGGCAAAGTCGTCTGTACAACTGCGGCGAGTGCTAGTAAGTCTCTCTAGACCTGCCGTGTGGCGGCGCTCGGTCTGCAATTACTGACAGTGGCGACACGCGGGTCCGACGTATACTAACGGACCGCGGCCGATTTAAAGGCTACCACCTAGCAAGTGTGGTGTCTGGCGGTGACACCACACGAAGGATGATGGCATGTGGAGTGACTCCACAAGTGTGTGAGGTCATCCAGATAGGATCGAACTAGGAGCGAAGATTGCTACAACTGCTCTCTAAGTGAGAGGAGAAGTTAGAAATGAGACAATTCATTTGTTAGAGTTTGTGGCACGATACTGCTTTGTGTATGCAGATCGGCCAATGCTAGTGAGTTGTAAAAACTCAAATAGGTGATTATATAGCGTCCCTTTCTGTCCTGAGGCACATGAGGCACAGGTTCTGGCACCTTATGTGATCTTCGTGTACTCACGACAACGTGGTCTGCCGCAGGGAATCCCTCCAAATGGCTGACGCGTCCGGAGAAGTAGCTGGCTGTTGCGTGCTGGTCGCATGTCAGTGTCAACGGCCAGCCACACTTTTGCTTGTGGCCCAGCGAGGGCTGTCTGCCGCCTAATCCCTCAGGTATACGGCCCGGTGACTGTCAGCTTGTAGGACCGGACGCTGCCGCACCCTTCTCGTCAGGTGGCGCGCTGACGCTCCCCTTCTTGCAGATAGCCGATGAACTCTTGTTTTTTGCTCCGGCCGGCCTCTGCATTGCCACGATTCCCGTCATCTGCACAGTTCTGACAAAAATCTTATGCCTAACTTTTTCCCATGACCTTCTATGCTACAATAAATTTACATAACGATACATTGATGGTCTGTCATTTCAGACACTCTTATTTTAATTTTATAGTTATCAATCTATGGCTATCATTATAACAAAATCTTGGTATATCTAATCTAGACATGGAAATAATCTATCTTGATACTTGTGTAGAGACCGATCTCACTACTGTACATGGTGTGTGACGCTATATTGGATGAACAACTAAATGTGCGGGCTCGCACTAATACTGCTATTAATTGTATAGATCGACAGTAGACATACTCAAGAATTAACTACCATTTGCCAACGATCTACATTCTATGTCTTTTGAATAAATTATGTTATTATGTAGGTCGAAGTTTTACTGTGCTATAAAGAACATGCAACTATTCTACTTTCGCTCGCCCGTCGTCCCTCCATCTCGGGTCTGTGGTTTGGTGACCTGAAAAATAGCATCCCAACAGGCGCGCGCCAAACACTTGTGGTAGAAAACCCCCACAATATTAAGGATCTAGTTATTGTTAAATCCTAAAGTTTAACTTATCCTAGTATATGGTACTCTCTCTCTCTCTCTCTCTCTTTATTTTATTTTATTTATTTTTTTTTTACCTTGTACAACGCTCTTACATAATTCCTGTTTCGCTGAGATATCTCGCTGCTTGCCGCTATTGACGACAGTGATGTGCGCGCCGTACGACATGGCCTCCGAGTTCTCACTACGCCTCACTGAAACTCCAGAGACTGGGTTAGCCATGGCTATACAAGACAATAAATTTATAGTTGCAACTTCTTTTTTATGTGATGTGGTTTTCGCGATCAAAGCACACCTTTCCAGAGGCAATGTAATATGACCAAGCCAGGACTGGTTCCTGTTGAGGATTCCGTCGCCCACCATGCACCAGCTACGACTTCTCAGAACGCTTCTAAGAGCACGTTCTTGTATGCGGCCGTTTGTGCGACATCTCCTCACTCATCATTATCCCTCAACATGGACACCAGACAAGAAAGGACAAAAACATTGCTCATGGAAAGCAAGTGTCTCCTACTCCATCGACATTGGAAACCGCGAACAAGAACAAAAAAGGATAGTAGCAGTAAATTCTTATGCGAGACAAAGCAGCGTGTTAATACTTTAGCAATCTTAATCTATTAATGCAACGATTATTGTTCCCCGAAGAAAGGTTCATATATTTGCCTATTCTACTATGTACACCACTTACACTATCTACTATAGCAAGGTTCATGTATTTGCCCATTCTACTATGTACACCACTTACACTACTACTATTCCACGAACTCCTTTATGTGAGAGATGTGGTGGAGTCCTATGGACTTCTTTCCTTTCAGCGTCTCCAATTCACAAGCATTGTGGTGAGCTGCTCTCCTTATACAGTACGTGCCGTTGTAAACAGAATAGAATTTTTGGCATTTCATTTTTTGTTTGTTCGAAAGTCGGAAAGACTTCACGAGCACCTTTTGTCCAATTTGGAAGTGTCGTAGACGAGCTCCCCTGTCGGCACGTCTCTTCCTGACCTCTGCTGCAGCCCGTATCCTCTTGAGAGCCAAATCCACTATTGCTCGATGCTGCGTTCGCGCCCTTGGTGGGAAGTTTACGACCTCGGTTATCAAGTCCTTAGGAATCCGGTTTTTCAGTACTGTAATGAGTGCCAATTTTGTTATCCCATGGGGTGCCTCATTGATCACCTCCTGGAAGTCTTTAAGGAAAACGTCCCATGTCGTGTGCTATTTGTTACAGTACAACCGGCACAAGTTTCCGAGTTCCTTAATTACCCGTTCTGCAGCATTCGAGCTCGGATGGTGTGAAGATATAAAAATGGGATCAATTTTACATCGACGCAACGTCTCCTTCCATGTTTTTGACTTAAACTGTGGCCCGTTATCAGAAATAATTCTACTCACATGACCAACCTGTGGTAGGAAATCCCGGATTAGGGCTCGTGATACAGTTCGTCCTGTCGCCCTCTTCAGTGCCGTAAAGGCAACGTATTTGGACGTTAGTTCAACAAACACTAATACGTAAGTATATCCTCTTCTTGTTCTTGGCAAAGGCCCCATCAAATCTGTTGCTGCTAATTGTCTTAATTTGGTCGGTACGATTGGGTATAAGGGTGCCTGCATGCTCACAGTGGTGTGCTTAGCCTTTTGGCAGTCTTTACACACCGACAGTACCCTCCGAATTCGACGCTCCATGTTTCGAAAGTAACACATGGTCCTTAGCTTGAGATTGCACTTGCGTGGTCCGAAGTGTCCATAGCTGAGGTGAGTATGCCATATAACCTTGTTTATTAGGTGTTCAGGGATGCATACCCCCCATTCAGTGTCATTGGCATAATTTCGGTGGAAAATTATGCCTTTCCGCAAGAGGTAGAGCTGCCTGACGGTGGCGTGTCTTCTGTCTATCCATTTCTGTTTCAATAACACTAGGGCAGGATCCTTGTCTTGCTCCGTCTTAATGTCCTGCATACTACAGGTAATAAAATTTTCAAAGGCTACTTTCTGCATATAGAAAAGGCAGTAGTGATTTTCCTCCAGATCTTCTTCCATGTTGTGCTCAAATCCGATCGGTGACCGTGATAAGGCGTCTGAAATAATGTTCTGACTGCCGGGGATATATTCTATCGAAAAATTTTACTGCTGCAGATATGATGCCCACCTAATGAGCCGCCTGTGATTAAGCTTTGCAGTCATCAGGAACTCGAGTGCCTTGTGGTCTGTGTAGACCCTCGTCTTGCGACCAAACAGAAGGTATCTGAATTTTTCAAACGCCCATACAATAGCCAGCGCCTCCAACTCGGTTACTGAGTAATTCCTCTCACTCTTGGCTAGTACTCTGCTACCAAACGCAATTGTCTTCCACACCCTGTTTCCTTCATGTGCATAGTCTTGGAACACCATGACACACAGACCTGAGTATTAACTGTCCGTTACTATGCAAAGCTCTTCTGCTAAATTAGGGTGTGAGAGGATGGGTGCTTGTAATAATGCGAATTTTAATGCTTTCCATTCGGATTCGGCCGCCTCATCCCATTCCCAAGGAATCTTCTTTCCTGTAAGTTGATGCAACCTAGGACTGCTCTGAGTTTTGACATGTATAAAGCGGTTGTAAAAATTTATGATCCCTAAGAACCACCTTGACTGCTTCTTTGTCATAGGAATGGGAAACTTTTCAATCGCTTCGATCTTTTCGGGATTTGGCGCAATGCCCTCACCCGTGATGATATGTCCTAGAAATTTGACAGAGGACGTCCCAAAATTCGATTTTTCGATATTGATAGTCACTCCGTATTCCTTGAATGTCGCAAGGAGTTCACCGAGGACCGCATTGTGCTCTCCCCAAGATTTCTTCGCGATCAGCAAATCGTTCACATAGCTGGTCACATGACGTTTCAAATTATCGCTTAGTATGCCGTCCAGCCCCCGAATGAATGCGGCAGACGAAATGTTCAAACCAAATGGTAGACGACGAAACCGGTAACATCTTACAAATGCTAAAAAGGCTGTAAACTGTCTGCAATTTGCGAGGAGCTCGATCTACCAGAAACTCGATTTTAGATCAACTGATGAGAAGATTCCGGTCTGTCTGTTTCGGGTTCTATTATGGTATTAATTTGTCGCGAGTCCAAGACTAAACGAATACTACCATATGCCTTCTCGACTACTCTTAACGGGTTATTATACGCTGAAGCCGTAGGTTCTATTATTCCTTCACCCAGCATTCGCGTAATTTCAGCTGCTACTTTCTGTCGATATGCCAAGGGGATTGGATAGGGTGGCACACGAAACTAGTTGTGCGGACGTACACGGAATTCATATTGGAAGTTCTTTATTGACCCTGTCTTGGGAATGAAAACCTCCGCATGTTCTACTAGTAATTTATGAAGTTCTTTGCGGTCCCCGCACCTTATATTCTTTATTGCTTCCACTTTTTCTCCTATTTTCTCCTTTATTTCTCCCATTATTCCGACGTCATTCTCATCCGTGTCCTCTCCCCTACCCGCAACGTCGACCTGTTCTTCCTTTCTGTCTTTCAGACACGCATAGTTAATACGTACACAGTTAGACGGTAGTTGAGCTGGGATCAGCTGGTCGTCGAACTTAATGTGGACGGGATTCCCTTTCCTCAAAACCACTTCACCTCGTCCTAGATCAACTATCGCTTCATGCTCATTTAGGAAGTCCGTTCCTATTATCATGTCGATCGCCAGATTTGGCACGATCCAGAAGTTAGACTCTATTTTGTGTCCTTGGAAGGAGAATTCCAGTCTTGTTTGTTGGGTGACCTCCGTACATTTACCCGCTAATGCCCCTTTTATTTTGGTTTTATTAACTGATAGGACAGGCCAGTCCACCTCCTGAGAGCACCTCTTGTATGCTGCCTCAGATATTGCTGTTATGTAGCTTCCACTATCTATTATCGCATTCATACTGTTTTCAGCTATTGCTACTGTGATAAGAGGCTGCCGATCCTGTCGAGGAGTTGTTTTATGTTCTTCGAGTAGGATTTCTGATAAATCTTCGTAATTTATCATCCGTAGTTGGCCAGGTCGGAGATTACGTGCGAAATTCCGGCGGCCTGTGTTCGCACTGGTCTGGCGTCAATCCCTTGTTAAGCTCTCCCTCCTCTGACGTGCATTAGGATTTGCGGGTCTAGTTTCAATCTCCTGGCTCCACTGTTGTCCTTAGTTTCGCTTTCTACAATTACGATCGCTTTGCCGTTCGTTATTCCTCCTATCTCAGATTCCTTGTCTAGATTGATCCTGTTTCCTGACTTCCTGGTTTCCGTGTCTTTGGTTTCCATAACCTTGAATAACGTAACCTTGACTTCCGTAACGCTGGTTTCCTAACTGACCAGTGCGATTATGCGATCTGTTGTCGTCTTCCCTTCCGGGCCCGTGGTATTTGTTACTTTGCCCCTTCTTCCTGTCCTTTGCGTCTTGTTTATCAAAGACTACTTCGAGTTCGCGCAATAGACTCTTGAATGCTTCTATGTCAGATCCACACATCCCGACGAGTGTCTGTTGGTACCTAACTGGCAATTTGGAAAAGCAAAATTTAATGATTTCTCCGTTGCTATATGGACTATCTAAAAATTGATTCTTCTTGAGTAAATCATCAAGAAATTTGGTTGCGCTCCTATGCCCGGACACTTCCAGTTCAGGACAAAATATTATTTCCTCTTTAATCCTGTCTTGCGTTTCCTTTGACCAGTAGGTCCGCAGGAATGCACCAACAAATTCCTGATAAGTCCGACACGTCGCTGCCACACCCCGCATCTTTTTCTCGGCTTGGCCTTCGATGTGTCCACACATGAATTCTAATTTTGCCTGGGTTGGCCATGATGCCGGTAATGAATTTGTAAACTGCATCACCCAGCTCTTCGGATGCATTTACCCTCCATTTTCTTTGAACTTCTGGAATTTTAGTATCGACAGGAAGTGATTGTGATCAAAATCCTGTCTGATCCTCGCACTGGTGTTGTCACTCGTTTCCGATACTTGCACGTCTGCTGAGTGTCCTGTTCTATCTTGCTGATAACTGTGATGTGCTACCTCTGTATCACAATGGAAGTGGCACTCAGAATTCACTCTCCTAAGTGGGCTACAATTATTGGAGCTATTACTCGCTGTTTCTGCGTGTGCGTTGTTAGTTCCGCACTCGGTCATTGGGCTAGAGCACGGCGGGCTTTTCCTCGGAGACACAATTCTGTGTACTCCATCATTGGTATCCGAACGCGCAGTGCTCGTGTGCCCGTTTTGCTCTAGTTTTGCTATCCGACTCTCTATTTCTTCCATTCGTTTCGTGGTGTTCGCAACCGCGATATGACCTTGAGTTTTTAAGAACGCTAGGGATTTTGAGTGGGATTGTGTTGTACGTCGCAAGCGCCCTGCGAGTTCAGAAGTTGCTTCTGCGACTTTCATTGCCCCTATTGCTGCCGTTTTGGCCAAGCCTGCTACTTTTTGTGCAGCCATTCACATTTGTTTTACTTCTCCACATTCTTTCTTTATTGTTAGTAATTCCCCTCGAATTTCTCCTATATGCGAAATTATTGCCTCAGTGTCCTTCTTACGCTGTTCATCATCTTCTTCTTTCATTGATCGTAGGAAGCTCAGTATTGGGTTTATGTCATCTTTTTGATCCTCTTCAAACATGGGCGATGTAAATCTGGACACCTGGGCGCTAGAGCTCTGACGTGACCGAGCTGGCCCCTGTCTGCTCTCGTTCGTTTGATTATAAACTTCTGCTGCCGTCTCCACCTGTGTGCCTGTCTCTGTTTCATCCTCTACCTCACTTTCATAATCACGGCCGCGACGTTGCTCTAAGATCGCGTCTAAATCACCGTCCTCATCAATGACCCTGTCGTCCTGTCCTGCTAAAAATGTGCTCATCTCATCTCCTGACCTATCCCCGTCAGTAAATTGCCCCTTAACCATTATGCTATCCTCTTTTGTTTTAGCTTCGCTGGATAATAGTCGTGCCTTACTTCTCGTGATCATTCATGAAAAACTAATTTATCTAGAATGCACAATAAAAATAATCTACTCCATATATTTTTCCACATAGACATAAAATTTCGACAACGCCGTTCCAACGCTGTAATTATGTGCACGATTTGTTGTAGTACAGAAACTGCATACAAACCCGACAACATGTGATGTGCTGCGGACACCACATCAAAGAAACACATAAAACAATGAACAAACAATCAAATATATACACTGAAAACAAAAACAGAAATCATGCGCCGCTACTTAAAACTATTCACGGAACTACAAGAAAAAGAACTTGGGTATTAATCATTAAAAAAAAATAGAGAAAAAAATTTGAATGTTCCTACTAAGAACACTGTTTGCTTATCAGTGATTCATAGGAAAGATCCGAGGCTAAGGGTCGCAATTTTATGCGAGGTGCCGGGGCTAGCAGTGTATTTAACACTAAATTCTTCTCGAATCTTCATATGGAAATGATGCTCTAAGCCCCCCCTTTTCTAACTCCTACTTTTGCTGTTGTACATGGATTAAGAAGAAACGTGAACTGACTGTAATCGACCCTGCAAGTGGAGCAGAAAAGAGTTTGGCACCTGCAATAATTTAATTTGATAGACATTAATTAATCAAAGGAAAGTTTCAGTAACGTAGTGAGAAATGAAAGGGTTGCTCTACCGATTAACAGAATGAAAGTTCTGTCCAAAATAACAATTTGATTTATTATGACTAAACTCAAAATCATAAACAAAACACATGAAACATTTACAATACATTAAATTGGATACTCAAATAAATGCTGTGAAGGTGAAGTTGTCCATAAACTAGATTGTGACATTTATGACGAAGTGGTATGTGGAGCCAATCCCATGCAACTCAAATCTTGAGAGAAACACCCAGCCAACCCAACATCAATTGCTGCTACGGTAGTGATAACACAGACAATGAACACCCAAGACAGAACAAAGTTAGAAAAGACGAACAGGCGCGCTCTGCTGGGCTCAGATTATCACAGGGCAAATTCCCTAGTCTGCCGGTGCTGCGGACATACATTACCAAGTTGTCTTCTTAATTGCAAGGACACGATCTGGCGTACCGGAAGCGATGGATGGTTGCTACGACGTCCCATCGTGGTGATGATAATGTCGCAAGTATAGCCCGAAACAAATTGTCCTGGTCTGGTTGTTCCAGACTAAAGACTTCCTATCAATACAAATGCGCGTCTGAGGGAGACGAAGAAGGCTCGCCACACAATCACTGACAGTACAGTGATTGATTTTAACAAGCGAAGTCACACAGTAACTCCGATACAGTCAACTTTAGCCAAAACTGCCCAAGACAGACAACATAGGCCACTTGTACGTAGAACGTTCAATTGCCAGCTGTACTCGGAAAGCTACGTTGAAGTCGAAACTTCACAACTTTGTTAAACAGTTACAATCAAATAAAAGTATATTAGACAGCCAACGGAAGGCAGGCTGTCCAGAGCAGCGAGAGCTCAGTCTTGTAACCTACTCCGACCGAGAGGCGAGAGCCGACTACCACTAGAGTACCCGTACAAACCGAACACAGAACATTCCCGCCCCCATGACAGTGGCCGTGGTTAAACGTTTCAATCAGAAACTCGAAAACCGGCGGAAAATTTCACTCTATTGCCGAAGCACTACCATTCGACCAATGGAGATTCTTGGCGGCAATTTCTGCGCCGATTTTGCTACGTCACGGAGCTATGCCCTGAGCAAGCCAATCACAGTTACGATTTTGCAGAAAACGCGGGAATTTGCCTGCCACGACTGCCTGGGTACACAAGTCATTCCCACGCCTCCTGGTAGCCCGCCAGAAAGTGTTTTCGCTAAGTTTCTGCGAAGTAACGGAACCTCTAGCCCGGCCGCTCCTTCAGGCCCTTGTGGGCGTGTCTGCGCCGCTATTATGCCAATGTCGGCGTCTGGAAAGCATTCACTCGACTCCCTCACACCTGTCGGCTCAACCCTTTGAAGATCAGCAGAGTCCGCCTGGCACCGGACCACCCGGGTGACGAGAGATGCTGCGTGGGAAGTCCGCGTGTGAAGGAATAGCAATTTTTCACCGCATGCAATTAGAGAGGAAAATCGAATTACTCAGAGTAAGATAGAAATATGAGAGGGGGCTTCTGCCACCTCTCAACTTTCAGTATGAGAAACAATGACATCCCATTCCTCCTCAAAGCCAAAAGCAGAGAAGACTGTGATGTTGGACACTGAGATCTGGAGCGAGATCGAAATTACAACTCATCCAAAAGGTGTTCCATTGGCTTCAGAACAGGAGTATGGGCAGGGCAGTCCTTTTGACGGATGTTATTGTTCAGAAACAACTGCCTCCTACATACTGGTTTATGACAGAGTGCATGGTCGTGCTGATACAACCAGTCTCCGAACTGTTCCTCTGCTGTATACAGTATACAGCCTTCCTAACACCCCCATATCGTAAGAAGCCACCTACTTCATACTTCGTTGTTGCGACTACACATGATGGCAGATGTTCTCCAGGCACTCGCAAAACCCAAACCTTTCCATCGAATTGCCACAGGGTATAACTGTTTCATCACGCCAAGACAATCGTTTCCAGTCATTCACTGTCCAGTAGCTTTTTCCACAGCCTCAAGTGCCGCTTAGCATCGTCAACAAATGTGGATGGCTTATGAGATACAGCTCGACCATAGTGCTCCATTGTTTTCAAGTCGTTACGCCCAGTCATGGTGCTAGCGTCACTGCTGGTAGTACCTTGGAACTGTCAAAAGATTTCTTCCACTCACTCATCTGATTTCTTTATAACCACCCTCTGAAAAAGTTTGACGGTCCCTGTACTTCAGTGCATGATAGTTGTGTGGTGTTAGTTTAGCATTGGTTGTTCCTTCACGTTTCCACTACACAATCACATCACCGGCAGACGATTTGGGCAGCTTTAGAAGAATTGAAATGTCCCTGACGGATTTGTTAACCAGCGACATCCAATGACTAGACTACGTTCGAAGTCTCCTGACCAACCCATTCTGTTGTTACTGCCTCTCTACTGACAACACGATACTCCCCGCATCGTTTCATACTGGCGGATCCGCCTCACTTAACCTCTAGTGATCAAGTTCGGATTACATAGGGGTGCCTGGATATGTCTGATGAGGCTGTGTACATGCATCAAGACGTCGTCAACTGATGTACAGATACGAGTATATTGCTCGATCATTGCGTACGGTTTCGCAGCCTTCCAAAATACACGCACGAAAACTCTTCGCATCTTGCACAAGAACCTTCAAATGCTCTCACATATCCAGTCTAGTTTGTTGAGGTCCGGAAAACTGGTCCACGTCTTCCTATCCATCTGTCACTGAATCTGTTAGTCACAAGCCGACGAGCATTAAGTCTCATCATACCAGGGGCAGTTTGATCGTGCATGAAGTACGAGGGTTGCCCAGAAAGTAATGCACCGCATTTTTTTCTTCAACAATTCTTCATTGAACATAATGAGAATTACACATCTAAAGAATGATGTTTTATCCACACGCCCTATTTTTCCACGTAATCTTAACCCCGTCCTACACCCTGTCGGCACCAATCCTTGTCCTGGTGGCGGAGCCAGTGCTTCACTGAGTGAATCACCTCCTCGTCGTCCTCAAAATGTCTTTCACGAATGGCATCCTTTAACGAATGACAACATCAGCTCGCTTGCAACATTTCAGGTGTGACAGCCGTGGATGGTCTCCACGACCGCTGCAAATCGTGGAACTCCGCCGAAGCGCCTTCTGATCACCTTACCCTCCGTGCCCAGCGACTAACTGTACTTCTGTCTACAGCAGATGCTCCACAGACTTTGCACAAGCGTTTTGGAATGTCCGCCACAGTTTCTGTCTCTTCAGGGAGAAATTCAATGATGGCACGTTGCCCCTAACGTCCATCACCTGCAGACGCCATTTCGAAACTGTCCTGCAGCGACGTTATCTGTCGGAAGTGACGGAAACTTGGCGCGCTCACTAAGGAGACTTCAAACAATACATACATAACGTTTCGCATTCGTAGCATTGTTTTCGGCTGAGAAAAAAATGCGGTGCATTACTTTCTGGGCAACCCTCGTATATGTTCACCTTACTGGTAAAAGCACATCTAGCAGAACAGCTACAATAAGCTGCAAGAAAGCATTGTGAGTTCTTGCGTTAAGGACTGGGGGAATGGGGTTGGGGGGTGGGAGTGAGCGGTAGGGAGAACTTGAGGTTCTAACAAACAGTCAGCAACGACGCTGACTTAGAATACAGAATACCGTATTAAGAAATCCACCAAACGTACATCAGAAAAAATGACCTTCAGGCTAAGAATAGATATTACATGTATATCACAGGGATAAGCAGTGATTCCACTCTTGTTCCTGTTGAACATAAACGTGTTCCATCGAATGTCTAAAAGGCAGAAATAGTTGTGTTTACTGACAACGCAAGCATGAAAATCATGCTTAGTTGAGAAACTTCCAAACCTAAAATGTAAATAAAATGTTTTTGAAAATTAATAATTAATTCTCTGAAAATGAACTGCCATATAACTTGCACAAAACAGAATACGTGTAGTCCTGTGCTGCATAAGGCCTGGCCAGACGGTTAGAAATAATGCTCGAGGGATGATCAATAAGTGAAAACAAGTATTCTGAATTTTTAAGGTGTTCGTATTAATAAGAACCTTAACTGAAAAACACATAATACGAATCTTAGACGCCTAAACTCTCAACTTTTACTTACGGGCAATAGCAGACTTTCGAGATAAAATTTCAGCAAAATGGTTTATTTTCCCTATTCTCATTCACTAAAGTCGGTATCATATGCTGGACCAACTCCTCTCTGAGAAAGAAAGCGTTTGTTGTACAGAAGCGTAGAATAAAGATCATTTTTGTGTCCACTATAGAACTCTTTGTAGGCAATTCTGTAAACAGTTGGGAATACTGACAATCGACACGCAGTAAATTTACTTAATTATTAAGTTTTTTCTAAAGAATCAGTTACTGCAATTAGGAAACAACAGGAAGTTTCGTTTTTCGTAAATATAACACTAGAAGGAGAAATGATTTAAACTATCCATCGGCCCGATGGAATCCCTATCAGATTCTATACTCAATTGAGGGCTAAGTTAACCCGTCTTATCGTAGATGCCTCGAACAAAAAAACCGTGTCTAGTTCCTGGGAAAAAAAAGCAGAGGTCACACCCGTCTACAAGACGGGTAGTAGAAGTGATCCGCAAAACTACCGTCCAATACGACTGACATCGATTTATTGTAGAACCTTGGATCATATTCTGAGCTCAAACATAGCGAGGTATCTCGAACAGAATGACCTCCTCATTGCCAGCCAGCATGGGATCAAGGTAGTCAGGTAGATGCAGTATCCCTTGATTTCCGAAAAGCATTTGACTCAATACCACACCTACGCTTATTGTCAAAAGTACGACCATATGGGGTATCAAGTGAAAATTTGTGACTGGATTGACGGCTTTTTGGTAGGGAGGACGCAACGTGTTATCTTGGATCGAAAGTCGTCGTCGGATGTAGATGTAGTTCGGGTGTGCCCCAGAGAAGTGCGTTGGGACCTTTGTTGCTCATGTTGTATGTCAATAACCTCGCATATAATGTTGATAGTAACCTCAGACTTTTTGCAGATGATGCAGTTATGTATGATGATGTACTGTCTATAAGAAGCTGCATAAATATTCAATCAGATCTTGATAAGATTTTAAAATGGCGCAAATATTGGTGGCTTGCTTTAAATGTTCAGAAATGTAAAATAGCACACTTCACAAAACGAAAAAAACATAGTATCGTGTGACTATAATTAATGAGTCACTGTTGGACTCGGCCAACTCATACAAATACCTGGGTGTAACACTTTATAGGGATATGAAACGGAATGATCACATAAGCTCAGCTGTGTGTAAAGCAGGTGATAGACTTGGGTTTATTGGTAGAATACTGGGGAAGTAGAATCAGTCTACAATCGAGATTGCTTACAAATCACTTGTGCAACGGGTTCTAAAATTTGCTCAAGTGTGTGGGACCAGTACCAAAAAGGACTAACGGAGGATATTGAACGTGTACAGAGAAGGTCAGCACGAATGGTCACAGGTTTTTTTGATCCGTAGGAGACTGTCGCAGAAGCACTGATGGGAATGAATTGGAAGACTCTTGAAGATAGACGTGAACTATCCCGAGAAAGTTTATTAACAAAGTTTCAAGAACTGGCTTTAAATAATTAGCCTATAAATATACTAAAACCCCCTACATACCGCTCTTTCCCGCGCTCCATATGTCGATGAAACAGCAAGAAACCCTATCAACTGGTACAGTTGGACATACCCTCTTATATGCATCTCGCGGTGGTTTGTATAGTATAGATGTGGATGTAGACTCAAGAGCAGCGTTTGTGTTGCACAAAAGTGAATGAGGTATTCAGTAGCAAAAATCATTGACCATGTACCCAGCGATCTCAAGGATTGAATAGACAGCAAAATTAAGTTCTGTAAGAAGCTGTAACAATATCTTCTTGACACCTCCTTCTAGTCTTCGTTTTGAATATGAATTTCTTCCTGCCTTTCACACCAGCTTTTATAACTCATTGGTCTTCTGGGGAAAATATTCACGCTCCTTCAGCACTACCTCTACGTTAGCTGAAATCACAGAAAATAACTGATGTGCTTCTGACAAAGAGGTGTTGTCTGCTTCTACTCGCGTTAGAGCGTCGTGTGTAGGTTTTAGTAACCGCAAACCCTTTTCGAGTGTCTGCTGTTGTCTCATCCTCTAGCACGACAGTTTTCACTGTCTTGGGAGAAACGACTGTTTCCAGTACAGCTCCCTTGTTCTTGAACAAGCTATCAGAATTATTGCTACAGCAGTCCATCACATTCGAGACAAAAGTTTGAGAGTGACAGACGATGAACCATAATTCACTTTCTTTTTGGTCTCCAACACTGCATTTGGAACATGGCTGTGCTTCAAAGATTGAATTACCTTTTTGGCTACAAGGTTAAGATCATGAAGTACTTCTAAAGCCGTGACGCCTTTTATCAGAAGTTGAAGCTGTGCGCTGCGCAGCCTATGCTGATACCGTTGGCGTAAAATGTTGACTGCATATTTCGAGCATTGTCTGTCGTAACAGCAGGTAAGTTTTCATCGCCGTCGGTGACAGCATTTGCACATTGCAGAATAGTTTGCTTTTGCTCTCCAGGTCGAGTGCTCTTGTGAAATAGTACATCCGGAGTGGATATCAAAAATAAACACATCGCGCCCCACCATACTCGCCCAGCCGCTCATGATAAATGCCGGCGAATGTGAGTTCTGAATCTTCTGCACACGTTGCTTTCGGTGTCTAGAAAGCCTCCTCCGAGAACACGGTGCGCGGTGGCTGATACGAGGGGGGTTTCAATAAGCAATGCAACACTTTTTTTCTCTACAAATTTCGGTTGAAACAAATATGGATTTCGTAGTGGCACATCTTGCAATATTTCCGCTTCAGGCCAAATAGTTTCATAAAGTTGTGATAGGTGGTGGCCCTAGCCCCTAGGCTTCAAAATGGCATCTGTAACGGAGATGCGTTGAAGCAGAGAATTGCATTAAGTTTCTTTTGGCGGAAAACCGGAACATCGCAGATATTCATGGGCGCTTGCAGAATGTCTACAGAGACCTGGCAGTGAACAGAAACGCTGTGAGTCGTTGGGCGAGGCGTCTGTCATCACCGCAACAAAGTAGCGCAAATCTGTCCAATACCCACCGAGCGAGGTGGCGCAGTGGCTAGCACACTAGACTCGCATTCGGGAGGTTCAATCCCGCGTCCGGCCATCCAGCTTTAGGTTTCCGTGATTTCTCTAAATCGCTCCAGGCAAATGCCGGGATCATTCCTTTGATAGGGCACGGCCGACTTCCTTCCCCGTCCTTCCCTAATCCGATGAGACCGATGACCTCGCTGTCTGGTCTCCTCCCCCAAACAACCCAACCCCAATCCTGTCCGATCTCGCGTTTGCCGGTCGGCCGCACATTGCTGTGATCCGATCTCCTCTGTGCCAACCGGCTGCACGCAGCTGTGGCTCCTGCAGTGTTGGAACGTGCGGACACCCTCATTCTAGGTGTTCGACGCATCACAACCAAACGCCTCGCTGCGCAACTGGACGTCTCTGTCGGCAGTGCTGACACACTGGTCCACCAGTTGGGATACTGAAAGGTGTATGCCACCTGGGTTCCTCGCCGCCTAACAGGAGAATATATAGAGTGGCGAGTTTGCCCCAATAAAAGATGAGCTGCGAAGGAAGCAGAAGTTGAATGATGTGGAGGTTATGGACGCAGCAAAACGTTAGCTCCGATGTCACCAGTAGAGGGGTTCCACGAGGACATGCAGACCCTCCCAGTGTGGTGAAGTAAAGCCGTCGCATTGAACGGAAAATACGTGGAAAAGCAGGGTTTTGTAGCCAAGAGAGCGGTGAGTAATATGGTGTACTGGGGTCCCGAATAAAACGAACCCGCTTTCAGAACAAAAATGTTGCGACACTCGTAATTATGTTGTATCTTTTGAAAGGCGCCTCGCCAGTACTTGGAGCCTAACAGGGCAAACGGTACACTTGGCATACATAGCTCTAGAAATATTTTCGTGGCCGGCCGGAGTGGCCGAGGGGTTCTAGGCCCTATAATCTGCAACCGCGCGACCGCTACGGTCGCAGGTTCGAATCCTGCCTTGGGCATGGATGTATGTGATGTCATTAGGTTAGTTCTAAGTTCTAGGGGTCTGATGACCTCATAATTTAAGTCCCATAGTGCTCAGAGCCACTTGAGCCAATATTTTCGTAAATTTCTATTGCCAGTGACAGATACACATGTAACGACAGACGATGGTATGGGCAACAGCATATCAATTAGATTGGATTCCTCTGCAGACCGTGACGTGCTCACTGATGTAAAGGCGTAGGCTCACCACTACTCGTTTGATTTTCGATTTGCGACTGTCTCTTTCTTGTCGTAGGTTGTGAGAGACTACGCGTTTAATAGACATTCATTGAGATGCCGGGGCTGTTGCGACACCAGTGTATAATGGTAGATCTTGTTGCAATATTTACCTCTTGCTTTTTTCTTTCCATCCACAATTCGTTTTTCATTCTGATTCCATACACGCTCTCTAGAGGCCGTATCGCAGCAGGTGGCTTGACACCTTCGTTGACGATAGACTCTTCCTCGGGTTTATGTACCTACGCAACGAATAGACAACCACGTCATTGGACTGAATTTTCTACCTCCAGCTCATTCTAGCTCTTACAGTTCCTCGAACTAGTGTTCTCCTGTCTAGGGGTGCTGCTCCCAGGACACATGGATCTTGAGGGCTGTAGTATTTTACGCAACTAAATAAACCTGTAAAAATCGTTTCAGACCATCCCTATTGCAGCTGAACCATTTAATATGGTACTTTTACACATCTAAGCAAGACTGACGGTATCCTTTTGCATGACGCCGAATTTCTGTAATTTTGTGTTCGCGGTCATTACGCCACATGTATGTAGGAGGAAATATTATGTTTTTTGGCGCAAGCTACTGGTATTTTACTCCGCAATGGACAAGGTCCTTCTTGTGGTACTGAACTTGTGTTAACGCTGACCAAACAAGCCTCTAATGAGTCACATAACTATTCTTACAATTAGCGTTTATTTTTTTAGTATTTCTGTTAATCCAAACTGGTAAGGGTTTTGTAAGTGCCCTCTTTAGCTGTGATTTACACTGTCTTAGGATTATTCCATTGAATCTGAGTTAAGTTTATAAGGTCATCACACTCCGGATAGAAATGAGTGGGTTGTTGATAGAAATGAGTGGGTTGTTGAAGGTTGCTACTGATTCAAGTGACTGAACGCAAATCGTGTAGTCAGACGATACTTGTACGCTGCTACTGCTTTTACGAATAGGTTGACAGAGCTGTAGAATTTATCCTACATGTCATTCATGTATTTCATGAACAGCATCAGACCTATCGAACTAATTTGACGCCTGTTACCGGCCATTGTGACCGAGCGGTTCTAGGCGCTTCAGCCCGGAACCGCGCTGCTGCTACGGTCGCAGGTTCGAATCCTGTCTCGGGCATGGATGTGTGTGATATCCTTAGGTTAGTTAGGTTTAAGTAGTTCTAAGTTCTAGGGGACTGATGATCTCAGATGTTAAGTCCCATAGTGCTCAGAGCCATTTGAAGCATTTGAACAAAGCCGAAATTTTTAAAAAAAGGAAAAAAAATGTTCGCACCTATTACACAAAAATACGTCCGATCACATCAGAGGCAAGCTTACGACTCCCACACTCTGCGGAAATAACAATATTCCAAAGGGATTACAATTTTTCTGAACAAATGAATTCCTACTAGTTTTAGTTACATGATGAATGTCGATTATTATTTCATAAATGAATCCGGAAATAAACATAGTAGACAGAACAGGATTGCGTAACTAATAATACAAATTTTAAGTGAACCAATAATTCATAATTTCATATGTTTCCAAACAAAATATATATGGACGAATCCTGGAGATACTAGAAGGTACCAGATAGATTATATAATGGTAAGACAGAGATTTAGGAACCAGGTTTTAAATTGTAAGACATTTCCAGGAGCAGATGTGGACTCTGCCCACAATCTATTGGTTATGAACTGTAGATCAAAACTGAAGAAACTGCAAAAAAGGTGGGAATTTAAGAAGATGGGACCTGGATAAACTGAAAGAACCAGAGGTTGTACAGAGTTTCAGGGAGAGCATAAGGGAACAATTGGCAGGAATGGGGGAAAGAAGTACAGTAGAAGAAGAATGGGTAGCTTTGAGGGATGAAGTAGTGAAGGCAGCAGAGGATCAAGTAGGTAAAAAGATAAGGGCTAGTAGAACTCCTTGGGTAACAGAAGAAGTATTGAATTTAATTGACGAAAGGAGAAAATATAAAAATGCAGTAAATGAAACAGGCAAAAAGGAATACAGACGTCTCAAAAATGAGATCGGCAGGAAGTGTAAAATGGCTAAGCAGGGATGGCTATAGGACAAATGTAAGGATGTAGATGCTTATCTCACTAGGGGTAAGGTAGATACTGCCTACAGGAAAATTAAAGAGACCTTTGGAGAAAAGAGAGCCACTTGTATGAATATCAAGAGCTCAGATGGAAACCCAGTTCTAAGCAAAGAAGGGAAAGCAGAAAGGTGGAAGCAGTATATAGAGGGTCTATAAAAGGGCGATGTACTTGAGGACAATACTATGTAAATGGAAGAGGATGTAGATGAAGATAAAATGGGAGATACGATACTGCGTGAAGAGTTTGACAGAGCACTGAAAGACCTGAGTCGAAACAAGGCCCCCGGAGTAGACAACATTCCATTGGAACTACTGACGGCCTTGGGAGAGCCAGTCCTGACAAAACTCTACCATCTGGTGAGGAAGATATATGAGACAGGCGAAATACCCTCAGACTTCAAGAAGAATATAATAATTCCAATACCAAAGAAAGCAGGTGTACACAGATGTGAAAATTACCGAACTATCAGTTTAATAAGTCACAGCTGCAAAATACTAACACAAATTCTTTACAGATGAATGGAAAAACTGGTAGAAGCGGACCCCGGGGAAGATCAGTTTGGATTCCGTAGAAATATTGGAACACGTGAGGCAATACTGACCTTACGACTTATCTTAGAAGAAAGATTAAGGAAAGGCAAACCTACGTTTCTAGCATTTGTAGACTTAGAGAAAGCTTTTGACAATGTTGACTGGAATACTCTCTTGCAAATTCTAAAGGTGGCAGGGGTAAAATACAGGGAGCGAAAGGCTATTTACAATTTGTACAGAAACCAGATGGCAGTTACAAGAGTCGAGGGGCATGAAAGGGAAGGAGTGGTTGGGAAGGGAGTGAGACAGGGTTGTAGCCTCTCCCCGATGTTATTCAATCTGTATATTAAGCAAGCAGTAAAGGAAACAAAAGAAAAATTCGGAGTGGGTATTAAAATCCACGGAGAAGAAATAAAAACTTTGAGGTTCGCCGATGACATTGTAATTCTATCAGAGACAGCAAAGGACTTGGAAGAGCAGTTGAACGGAATGGACAGTGTCTTGAAAGGAGGATATAAGATGAACATCAACAAAAGCAAAACGAGGATAATGGAATGTAGTAGAATTAAGTCGGGTGATGCTGAGGGAATTAGATTAGGAAATGAGACACTTAAAGTAGTAAAGGAGTTTTGCTATTTGGGGAGAAAAATAACTGATGATGGTCGAAGTAGAGAGGATATAAAATGTAGACTGGCAATGACAAGGAAAGCGTTTCTGAAGAAGAGAAATTTGTTAACATCGAGTATAGATTTAAGTGTGAGGAAGTCGTTTCTGAAAGTATTTGTATGGAGTGTAGCCATGTATGGAAGTGAAACATGGACGATAACTAGTTTGGACAAGAAGAGAATAGAAGCTTTCGAAATGTGGTGCTACAGAAGAATGCTGAAGATTAGATGGGTGGATCATATAACTAATGATGAAGTATTGAATAGAATTGGGGAGAAGAGGAGTATGTGGCACAACTTGACAAAAAGAAGGGACTGATTAGTAAGACATGTTCTGAGGCATCAAGGGATCACAAATTTAGCATTGGAGGGCAGCATAGAGGGTAAAAATCATAGAGGGAGACCAAGAGATGAATACACTAAGCAGATTCAGAAGGATGTGGGTTGCAATAAGTACTGGGAGATGAAGAAGCTTGCACAGGATAGGGTAGCAAGGAGAGCTGTATCAAACCAGTCTCAGGACTGAAGACCACAACAACAACAACTAAACAAAATAATTTTAATTGTATACTCAGAACTAGTACTTATCGATTATAACATCGAAACCAAAATATTTTATAAAGTAATTCCTTTTCATAAATTTTAGCTTGAAATATAACATATTGTATAAAAATTACATGAAAGTTTTCAGAAAAGCAACTGAAAAATATTACTGATATCGACAATTACTGTTGAGGAAAAATAGTGCTAGAAGAGCATGTCCCGTTACAGAATATACATCAAGAAAAGGCATGGTTAGGCATTTTCGCTTCCAGGAAGATGTCTTCCGGTAGCTTTTCATTTTCCAACTGATGGGGCAGTCACAATTCCGTGTTACGTTATTTTAGCCATCGCGCAGTTGCCAGTCTGTGTATTTTGACAATTCATTTTAAAATATGGCGGAGTCTCATGCTTATCGTGTTCTCTGTGAAAAGAGAGTCCAAATGAATGAGAATGGTCAGGGAAGGTGAGATTTATATTTCAAATTTTACATTTTGGTACGCGATTTTACATACTTTAGCCGCATTTGTTTCCAAATAGTTCAGTAATGGCCTGGTGAGATCGCCGTTGACCGGCCATCAATAAAAAGTTTGTCCCTGTGCTTGTGGTCATTGTTACATGGCACTGACGGAAGACGTCGAAGGCATCCGAGAATATGCAGAAAACCAGTTGTCGAGTTAGACTCTGCGACAGTTTCCTACTGCCATCGACGATAGTACGTAGCGACCTTGACAATAAGTAAGAGCGATCGGCATGCGTATAGAGCCGCACAGTCAGTGTCCATTACTCACACGCGCTGTGCAACGTTGGGCAGTGGGTGAGTCACTAGACTGCCGTTCGTGAAGTGAGTGGTTTAAATCTCCGACTATATTAAACAATTCTGTGGGTTTCTATGTCGCGTAAAGAGAAAGCCGCTGCTTTTAAAAGACCACGGTCGGTTTCCTCCACCATCTTTGTCAAGTCCAGACTTCTGCTTTGTCGCTAATGACTACATCATCGACGTAACGGTGTGATACGATTCTACTGAATTCTCCGCTCTTTTTGTCCATCTAAAATGGTTCAAATGGCTCTGAGCACTAAGGGGCTTAACTTCTGAGGTCATCAATCCCCTAGAACTTAGAACTACTTAAACCTAACTAACCTAATGACATCACACACATCCAGGCCCGAGGCAGGATTCGAAGCTGCGACCGTAGCGGGCAGGTTATCAGTCTCCTTGCTTGACGCGCCAAAGACAGCCACACTAGACTGTAGCGCCTAGAACTGCTCGGCCATCCCGGCCGGCTGTCCATCTAAGATCTAGTGCATGTCTATCTACTTGAAAACGATTACTTCAGAAGGGAAGCTCTTTGATCATCAAGACTTAAAGTGTTCACGTAATAATATTTGGTTCTGGCGTAAAATGAGGCTCTCTTTCGGCTGCAATACGAAATTGCTTGAAATTATCTATCTCATTTCATACCAGTCATTTTGATAATATTCAATCTATCACCTCTCATTGTATGATCCTAGTTTGCGCTTTTGGTTTATTTCTAGAAATTATGACTAATATAACCAATAGTAATAAAAAGTCAGAGCCATCTCTTATTCGCTGTGCCGTAATAGGTTGTGTGGTGAACAACTTCCACGAGATAATCCCATCATGTCTGATACAATGGCACTGCTCAACTTATGTTTCAACACCTTTCTTTTTTTTTAAAAAAATAAAAAACATCTGAAGTCACTGAGGTATCTCAGTTAAAGCAGGACGTAAAAGCACCTTCATTCAGATAACTAGTTTCGCCTAAAACACGTAGTTTAAATCATGCAGGTATAACGGGTATAAGAGCAGTTATTTCTGTTGGTGAATGACGACAGTGTACTGAACAACATTACATCAGTACTTATGTCATTTGCTGACTAGGAATTATAGCTGTTGCAAGTCATATGTTTTTAAGTTCGTTAGTACTTTCAAGAATGTGTAGCAAGAGCAAGTCATTAATGTTTATTTTCCTCTATGCAGCAGATCAGGAGTTGAAATGTGGACGTGTGGACGCAAAAAGATTAGTCTGTACTGACAGACGTAGTGCGCTTAGTGCTGCAGTTACAACCATGCAGGAAATATCATAATGCAAAATTTGTGACGTGTTTGCGCGAAGACTCTTCGACACAAAGAGAAAACGACCAACCCGCTGATGTGTGTACATGTTAGGATACAACATACAAAAATATCTGCACTTATACCCATCGCACCTTGTATCTCAATTAAATAAACCATCTAAAAATAGATCAATAGAATTTCCTTGCCTTCTGAAGTGGCCGTGCGGTTCTGGGCGCTGCAGTCTGGAACCGCGAGACTGCTACGGTCGCAGGTTCGAATCCTGCCTCGGGCATGGATGTGTGTGATGTCCTTAGGTTAGTTAGGTTTAACTAGTTCTAAGTTTTAGGGGACTAATGACCTCAGAAGTTGAGTCCCATAGTGCTCAGAGCCATTTAGAATTTCCTTGACAAAGCCTGATTTCAGATGTAGACATTTAATAGACATATCTGCAACGATCTATTCAGTTTTAGATTTGGCATTTTTCTAGTGATTTTTCTTTTTTGTATTTTCATAGCTGTTCTTTGTTCATGGTGACACGGTTCAGTAAAGATGTTACACTCACGACCTGGGCTCGATCGCTACTGGCAATCTGTGAGGGGCTCATGTTGTTGTGATGCAATGGACTTGGCATAAAATTTGCTTTAAGCGTAAGATGAAATTACATAAAAGATAATTTGAATTAAAAGACATTTTCTGATTATGACGGATAACCTAGATGACATCATAGCAATGATGTCACAAGCTACCATTTCAAAAGTATCTGCATCCGCTGAAGGCGGATAACGACAAGCAGTGGTTGGTCTGACAGCAACAGCGGATGCTGACACATGCTGATCGTCACTCGACATGGCAATGTATTGTTGTCTTATGTAACTGTACGTTAGCAGAAATCATGGTAATCATGATATTGTGATTCAGGTATATTCTATTGTTTTTGCTGGACGTCTACACAATAAATAAGTATTTCATATAGCTTTTTTGTTATTCAAAGTACAATATCATTTCAGACAACAAATTACGCTGTAGATCTGTAACTTTGCTGGGCAAAGACTCGACACACAAGTATATCAACAGGAGTCGCGGATTTGGGTATCTACTAACAGGAGTCGTGGATTTGGGTATCTACGAATGGGGCTCGCTCAGATGACAGAAAATAAACATTCTCATCTCAATACTAAACCGTAATCCTCCTCCTTTTTACTCAATACACGAATGAAATATGAAATGAAGTTCCTAATATTGCTACGAAGTGCTCTCCAGTACGCAGTGTGCAACTGTTTGTGAAGCGTATGTGTAAGCGCAGGTACAAGTGGCAGGCTGCCTCTCTTGAAAACGTTACTGAAAAATCCCACTGGTATCAATTGCGGGTTTAAATCAACTTTCCGTACATAGTATTACGAGAGCCCACAGCTTTTTAGGAGTGTTACAAACTCTGGCAGAGGAAACTACCGGGAAGCAAGCAATAATGATATTTGACATTCGAAGAAAGTCGTTTTTTCGAAATTCTAAGCTAGCAGATATTCAGTCAGGAGAGCAGATTATCAAATCAAATGGTTCAAATGGCTCTGAGCACTATGGTACTTAACATCTGAGGTCATCAGTCCCCTAAACTTAGAAACTACTTAAACCTAACTAACCGAAGGACATCACACACATCCATGCCCGAGGCAGGATTCGAACCTGCGACCGTAGCGGACAGATTATCAGTCTCCTTGCTTGACGCGCAAAGAGAGCCACACTAGAACGCTATAGACGCCGTCGTTGAAAGTTGTTAGCTGTGCAATCTCTCCTCATTGCATTCCGTGCCCGCAGGCATTTTGTGTTATGAAATAGTGCGCGATAAGCTGTAAAGAAATGTCAGCGTTCGCTGGAAGTAGCAGTTTCGTATTCCTAATGCCAGACAGAGAATTATTTGTTTTGCCGTCGACCTCCATGAGCTACTTTTCTGCACGCTACATTTCGTCTTCCGTATTTCTGTTTTAAATCCCGCGTACTACGCCCTATGCAAGAGAGTCTTATTTGGTGAAACAGTTATCAGTTGTAAGAAGTAAATTATTGCGACGTTAAATTTGGAAAATTGCTCACTGTTATTATTACTATTATTACGACGGCTATTCGGAAACCACAGTGAAAATGAAAAATGTTTTATTTGCAACAGTTAGCCACAGTTTCCAGCTACTTCTTTATGTAGTCGCCACTGGGACTGAGACTTTTTCGTAGCATTGTACCGAATTCCCAGTATTCTCATCACAGAAGGCAGCCGCCTGTGCTTTTTACCAATTTTCTACGCTCATCTGCAGCTTGTTGTTTGTGCGAAAATGTTGTCTTCATATCGAGTCATTCATATGAGAAGAGATGAAAATCGGAGAGAGTCAAGTCCGGACTGTACGAGGGGTGACAAACACATCCCATCGAAAACGATGAAACAGCGTCCTCTTTCCGCAGCAGAGTGCGGCCTAGATCGTCATGAATAAGGACTCATGAACTGAGACGAAATCTCTTACACAGATGCTCATATTTGGCGGGAAACACTATTTTTTGGGCGACTTGACGTTCCCGTTGCGCGCTTAGAGCGACGTGGCGCGATCGACGGGCATACTAGAGACACTGCCCAACACATCTGCGCAAAACTTCATCGGATTTTCACTGTGTTTTCCACTTCGCGCTTGATCGGACCTTACTTTCTGAATAGCCCTCGTATTGTTATTGTTATTGTTATTATTATTATTGTTATTATTATTATGCTTAGTATAGTAGTGTTACTTGGTCTGTTATGGTCTTCGTAGTTACTGTCATGTTTTGCATTGCATTTGTACTTCGTCATGTAATGATGTTTAGTGTTGACTGTACCTGTTTACATTGGTTATTGTGCCACTGAGTAATGTAAGTTTCATTTATATTTTGAATGCTCAGTTGGATCAGTGGCACCGTTTCAGTAATAAGCACGCCTCTCCTCATCCCAGTTTCTTAGCTAACATCCTGTTTTTGTGATGGTCAATTGGCGCGCAGAATAATCTTGTTGCTTTACCTTTCGGTTCTTTGTACGAGTCTTGTATTGTGAGTGTTCTACTGTTTTAGTACTTTATTTTCGCTACCCTTCTGTCTCTCCCCTGTTATCCTTCTCTCCGTTATCCTTTCCCTACAACCTCTAACTGTATCTTGTATCTACAATGCACTGTTGTGTATAGTCTTGTTTTTTATAAAGTATATTTAGGTTCATATTTTTGTTTCTGTTCCTATTTCTGTACTGTTTTAATTTCATTGTCAAGTTCTATATTTACTTCTTTGGGTGCCAATAGGGCCACTGTACGAGTATAGTTTCTGCACACGGTGGGAGGAGCATTAGACATCAATCTCGGAAAGGCATTTTCCAAGAGCGTTATATGACTCTCTGTAGAAACTAAATTTTTGTTTAATTCAGCAGCAATGCTCAGAAAATGATTGTTAAATAGTGTACATTTATCTGATTTATCAGTAACAGAAATATTTTTACTACGAACTGACTTTATATCGTCGACCTTGTGTTGCTGACCAGACACTTCCTTCACAACTGACCATACGGTTTTAATTTTACCCCGTGAATTAGCTATTCTATTTTTATACCACATAATCTTTGCCTTCCTAATGACATTTTTAAGCACCTTACAATACTGTTAGTAATGGGGTACTGTAGCCTGATTATGAACGTAACATTTTGATATAATTCCCGCTTTGTTCTACATTGTATCCTTATCCTACTAGCCAGCTACACAGGCTGCCTTTTACTGCTAGTATCTCCTTTAGAACATTCTAATGGAAAGCAGCTCACAAAGAGCATGAGAAATGTGTTAAGGAAAGCATTACATTTGCCATCTATGTTACAGGCACTGTAAATATCGTGCCACTCTTGTTCCTTAACGAGGTTTAAAAAAAACTCTCTATTGCTGTTGCATTCTGTAGGAAAAGCTGAAAGACGCTGACTAAAAGGACTTACCGACTATACCCAATGATATGTAACGACGAATTGCTGTAGCCTGCTCGGACACCTCCGCTGAAATACTAGCGCGTGTGCAGCAGTAGTTCCATACCAGACTGGAAGCGTGTTTTGCCGCTGCCGGTGGTCATTTTGAACACAACCTGTGATGGTCGGTTGTCTCGTTACTGATCAGAATCCACAAAAGTAGTGTGTTCACTTGTATTATTCTTTACTGTGTGCTACGACAGTATTGTACAAGTGAGGGTGTGGGAACTTTTCAAAAGACAATATCTCATAAACTACTCACTCTAGAATTCCCCAACAAACACCACTTACATTCTAATTTACTCTACTTTTATCTTGTTAATGTAAATAGAGATTGTTCCATTTGAAAAATAAAACTATGTTTGCACAAAAATAACTTTCTAAGTATTATTACAGTTTGCTGATTGGCTAACAATACGAGCCTCTGACTACCAATCAATTCTGTGAAAACCGCACTTTAATTGCACTTTCCATTTCTGCAGTATTTGCGGTACTTGTTTTAGGTTATTCATCCTGTATAAGCAATATTTCTTATTAATCCACAGATAAGTTTGGTTTGCAATACTTTTTTTTAAATACTGCAGTGTGCTAGCTGTACAGCTTATGTTGTAAGGTGTCAGGCAAATCCAACACCTTCCATGAAAACCCTGACATGATGAGCAAATCCAGCAGTATGTCACATAGCTCCCAATAAATCGTGACATTAAATTAACCAAAGTAATACGAGTAACGAGTGAGCAAATGGAATACCACAGACTAACACAAGAATGCCTAACTGAACTCACATGTTAAAACCTAGAGCCCTCCAGAAGAACAGTATAGATCTTACGATAACACTAAAAGGGCCACACCAGCCGCAAGTTTTAGCGTGAGACTTTTTCGCGTCTCTGTTACGTTGCAAACGTTAAAAACATTGCCCCACCACGAAAAGTATAACGTTTTTCATTGGATAGACAGAATTTTTGTAGGCGGAGCTTAAGGTTAACATTGAGACCCTGATTGTTCAGATGAAAACACAGCCAGATAGTTTTTTTTTAAACCAAATTCGGTAAATTGTAGTAAGGAGAAATTAGGAGAGAGTTGCTTCCGAGGCGGCGAGATGCATGGAGCTGCGCCAGCCGCCGCTCCCTGACGAACACCGACAAGATAATGAATGCACACGATGCCACATTTTTGAGCGCATAAGGCTTCACTCAGAACTGCAGAAGTCTCATCTGTTACATCCCATTTTTACGTAATACTAGTGTCGATCGTCAATTAAAGCTCATGGTATTCACATTTGCTACGTAAGTTAAAATCTGAAACGTGATGATTTTTCTGTTATATAATTATTGAGAAGCCACATCAGCCACTGTAATTTTCGACAAGTTAGATAAGTAATTAAAGATAATTGAGGGTCACTGTAGACCATTTTGATAGTTTTCTCTTTTGTGAAACTTATTTAAACCTAGATTATAGATGTGATATGGCATAGGTCATCCTTCGATCCATTGTAGAACTTGTAAACCCACTCAGGGTAATATTCGTTCACATTTTTGTTGAACGCAGTTGGTTTTTATCATCCTGTATTAAAATATTTCCTTTTATCAATAGTGCAATTTATAAGCAATGTTTTGTGAGTAGAATAAAATTTCCAATGGTAAACTTAACTGCTTTTTCGACGTTATTTTACCAGCTAACTTAAAATAGGAAAGCCTTGAACCCCTTCCACTAAATTTAGTTAGTATTAAGATTCTTTTACAGGGAGTGCAGTGGAGCTGACGCTGAAATCATTAAGTATTTGGTTATATCATCGCTCGTCTCACTGAACTGTTCTGAACTATACATGTCATGTGTGATCTGCCGTCTCCTTACCAGCAACAGGTCCTAGGTTCAAACTAGTCAATTCCCTAAAAAAACACGCTCAGAGCGTCGTTGCGCGAAAGTGGTAAGGAGACACGACTTAGAACAGACAGACACCACGCAGAATGTTAGAATGTGTTTGGAATTTTATGGATCAGCTGAAATTACATTAACAGCGATGGTCATGTACGGATTTTCCTGTAGTTAATATACGAGACTTATAGTAATGTCGCGTATACTAATAATATTGCACAGCTTATACTGTTTAGGTGCCAATGGTCATGCTGCAGTGGTGAGACTACTTCCTATCGGATCACTGAAGTTAAGAGTTGTCGGGCTTGGCTTGCGTATGGATGGTGACCATCCAGGTCACCGAGCGCTGGTGGCAAGTGAGGTGCACTCAGCCCTTGTGAGGCCAATTGAGGACTTACTTGACTGACAAGTAGCGGCTCCAGTCACGAAAGCTGACAATGGCTGGGAGAGCAGTGTGCCGACCACATGCCCCACAATATCTGCATCCGGTGATACCTATCAGCTGAGGATGACACAGCACTCGGTTGGTACTGTTGAGGCCTGTTCATATGGAGTTTTATTTCGTTTGTGTATCGTAATTATAATTACGTCTCTCCACTGTGCTTCCTGGCTGAAAAAGGTGTCTTCCACACATATACATCTACATCTACGTGATTACTCTGCTATTCACAATAAAGTGCCTGGTAGAGGGTTCAATGAACCACCTTCATGCTGTCTCTCTACCGATCCACTCTGAAACGGCACGCGGGAAAAACGAGAGCATTAATTTTTCCGCGCGAGCCCTGATTTCTCTCATTTTATCATGATGATCATTTCTCCCTATGTAGATGGGTGCCAACAGAATGTTTCCGCAATCGGAGGAGAAAACTGGTGATTGAAATTTCATGATAAGATCCCGCCGCAACGAAATACGCCTTTGTTTTAATGATTACCACTCCAATTCACGTATCATGTCTGTGACACTATCTCCTCTATTTCGCGATATTACAAAACGAGCTGCCATTCTTTGTACTTTTTCGATGTCATGCGTCAGTCCCACCTGATGCGGATCCCACACCGCACAGTAGTACTCCAGAATAATGTGGACAAGTGTAGTGTAAGCAGTCTCTTTGGTAGACCCGTTGCACCTTCTAAGTGTTCTGCCAATGAATCGCAGTCTTTGGTTTGCTCTACCCACAATATTATCTATGTGATCGTTCCAATTTAGGTTATTTGTAATTGTAATCCCTAAGTATTTAGTTGAATTTACGGCCATCAGATTTGTGTGACTTATCGCGTAATCGAAGTTTAGCTGATTACTTTTAGTACTCAAGTGAATAACTTCGCACTTTTCTTTATTCAGAGTTAATTGCCACTTTTTGCGCCATACAGATATCTTATCTAAATCATTTTGCAAGTCGTTTTGATCATCTGATGATTTTACAAGACGGCAAATGACAGCATCATCTGCAAACAATCTAAGACGGTTACTCAGATTGTCTCATATGTCGTTAATATAGATCGGGAACAATAGAGGGCCTATACTACTTCCTTGGGGAACGCCGGACACTACTTCTATTTTACTCGATGCCTTTCCGTCTATTACTACGAACTGTGACCTTTCTGACAGGAAATCACGAAACCATTTGCACAACTGAGGCGATACTCCGTAGGCATGCAGTTTGATTAGAAGACGCTTGTGAGGAACAGTGTCGAAATCCTTCTGGAAATCTAAAAATATGGAATCAATTTCACATTCCCTGTCGATAGTACTTATTACCTCATGAGAATAAAAACCATTTGTGTTTCACAAGAACGATATTTTCTGAATCCGTGCTGACTATATGTCAATAAATCGTTTTCTTCGAGGTACTTCATAATGTTCGAATACAGTATGTGTTCTAAAACCCTACTGCAAACCGACGTTAGTGATATAGGCTTGTAATTCAGCGGATTACTCCTACTTCTCTTTTTGGGTATTGGTGTGACCTGAGCAATTTTCCAGTCTTTAGGTACGTATCTTTCTGTGAGCGAGTGGTTGTATATAATTGCTAAATATGGAGCTATTTTATCAGCATACTCTGTGAGGAACCTGACTGGTATACAATCAGGACCGGAGGCCTTGCCTTTATTAAGTGATTTAAGCTGCTTTGTTACACCGAGGATGTCTACTTCCATGTTTTGAAAGCACTGTTATGGCACAGAATAATAAGGAGTAGGAAATTAGAAGTGTGTATTAAAACTCATTCGCATTGCCACTGGGAATATCAAGTTAAGCCAGAGGCAGAGGCTGAAGCAGGAAGCATGCCAGTATGTCGCTAGTGGGTCAGGCCTTTGACATATTACGACACCGTCCGCCAAGTGAGAAACATTCATTCAGCAGAAACAAGACTGTGAAAAAACAGGGGAAGAGGGACAAGCATATTCGTTAGCTCATAAGACATGGTACAAGGACCCATCTCTTACGTAAGAACACGTAGTGTGGACCTGATACAGCAGTTATCAGTCTGACAAGTGAATACAGCAGAATAAGGAGGGCACTTGTGGTCATTATGAACCGAGCCTCATCTCATAGTCTCACGCTAGCACCTTTTAAATACGCCATTTCTCCAGCTCCCATCAGCTGATCATTGGGATCATTGGCATTCAGAATAACACCACCCGATTATGTGATTATGATACTGTATGGAATCTATGACCTAAATACTCCAGCACAACCTATGAACTAGTTAAATATGAACTCGGCATGAAGGTCTTCATCTGAAGAACTTTATGATGTTCACTGGCTACCATCTGGCGATGGAGAAACTGACTATCTTCAACCAGCACTCAGTTTCAGCGTGGAAGCCTGCGATAGGGTCTCTTGGGGTATACGTTTTTTTTATTTATTTACACGTCAAGTTCCGTAGGACCAAATTGAGGAGCAAATCTCCTAGGTCATGGAACGTGTCAGTACATGAAATTACAACATAAAGTAATAACAGATAAGGATAAAATGTTTATGAACCCGAAAAAAGTCAGGCCATAAATTACAGTAACCGCAATCAAAAATACAACAAGAATCAGCTTAACTCCATCCACTACCACTACCTGTTCCTCCTTCGTAAAATTCCTACATAATTCCCCTATGCTATCAGTCACCTAAACCAACCATGCACTATGTTTGTGTGTGGTTTGAGGTTTTCGGGTGCTAAACAGCGTGGTCATCAGCGCCCAAACGCATAGAAACAGGAACACATCTTCAGATAAGGCCTTGCTGAACCATACACGGTGCATCCATGGTCAATACGCGACCGGACGAAAGCCCTACAAAACTGCAGCAGACGCGCCCGATCTGCTCCCCAGGACCGATGGCTCAGACACTTCAAAATATTCAGTGCCTTCAGGGCCCGCACTCCCTCAGACGCAATTCAGGGGAGGTAAAAGTACATCGAGAACGATTAAAATCAACACACACACATTTGTCTGCAGAAAAGGTAAAACCCGTCTTCGCAGTCCATGTCTCTAATCGCTTTATCGTAAGCTGCAGCTGCCGACTAGCAGTGACAAGACTGGAGGAAGAACAGAAAACAGCAAAATCGTCCACAAACAAGGAGCACTGGGCCGGACTCCGGATAGTGGACGTGATACTGTTAATGGCGACGGCAAAGAGGGTGACACTTAAAACGCTTCCCTGAGGAACACCATTCTCCTGCACGTACAAATCGGATAGCACATTACCAACCCGATATCGAAAGAGGCGGCGGGAAAGAAAGGACCGAATGAAGATGGGGATATGGCCACGAAAGCCCCACTGATGGAGTTGATTGAGGATAAGGCGGCGCCAAGTAGTGTCATACGCCTTATTAATGTCAAAGAATACACCTAGACAATGCTGGTTACGTAGGAAGGCCTGCTGGATGGCCGCCTCAAGCAGGGTCAAGTTGTCTATAGTTGAACGACATCTCCGAAAGCCACACTGAGAGTGGCTAAGGAGCTGCCTGGTATCGAGCAGCCAAACCAGGCGACGGTTGACCATGCGTTCCAATGTCTTCCCGACACAGCTCGTCAAAGCAATACTCCGATAACTACTGGGATGCATTCCGTCCTTTCCCGGTTTGAGGAGGGGAATCAAAATCGCCTCCCTCCACGAGTCAGGGAACGTGCCGGATGACCATATCATATTAAAACAATTCAGGAGAACTTCCTTGGATGGCAGCAACAAGTGCTGCAGCATGCTGTACAGGATTTGATCGTCACCTGGCGCAGTATCATGAGCCACAGACAGCGCCGAATCCAGTTCCCACATTGTGAAGGGGCAGTTGTAGGGTTCAGAATTTGGAGACCGGAAGTCCAAGTGATCCCTCTCGATGGCAGTGCGGTAGCGGCAGAAATATGGATCACAGTTAATAGTGGCAGTAGATTCTGCAAAATGCATGGCCAGTGTCTGGGCAATGTCTCTCGGCGCCGTGAGGAGACATCCCTGATGCAGCAATGCCGTGACAGGTAGTTGGCTGCGTTTCCCGGAAATCCTCCTGATGGCTTCCCATACTTCCGTAGAACTAGTGGAGCGGGAGATGGAGTTCAAGAACGATTGGCATGACCGTCGTTTGCTCTCTTTAATCACTCGCCGCGCCTTGGCCCTTGCCACCCGAAAGACCGCGAGATTGTCAGCTGAGGGACGGCACTTGAAGCGGCGCAGAGCTGCACGGCGGGCTCGGATGGCTGAGCGGCACTCAGTGGTCCACCAGCGGACAGGACGCCTCTTCGGATGACTTGAGAACCGTGGGATCGACAATTCAGCAGCATGGGAGATCACGGCTGTAACATTGTCGACCCATTCGTGGACGCTGGCACTGTGTTCCAAAACAGCTAAATGGCTGAAAAGTGTCCAGTCAGCTCTGCAGAGGTGCCACCTGGGCGGCACTGGTAATGCCACAGCCTCATCCAGGAGGCGAATCCAACGGGGGAAGTGGTCACTAGAATGGAGGTCAGCGGCAACCTCCCACAGAGCTGATTCCGCGAGTGCTGGAGAGCAAAAGGAAAGGTCAATAGCTGATGACGACCCAAAAGCAGTACAGAAATGAGTGGGAGCACCAGAGTTGAGGATGCACAGTTCTTCGGATGCCATGAGGCTTTCCACAACGCGACCCCTGGGGCAAGTAGTCGTAAAGCCCCATAAGACATTATGAGCATTGAAGTCCCCCAGAAGGAGAAATGGGCGGGGGAGTTGGCTAATAAGGTCTGTGAGAGCCTCAGACAAGCTATTGCATCCTGAGGCGGTAAGTAAACGGAACAGATTGTGAGCCTCCGCCCCACAAGAAGGTCAACTGCAACTGCTTGCAAGTCCGTAACGAGAGGGAGCTCAGATGAGTGGTGCATGTCACGGACAAAAACCGCAACACCACCCTTTGCCCTTTCCCCCATCAGATCATCTTTTCGATACACGGTATAGCCCCGTAAAGAAGGAGCATCAGTGGCCCGAAAATGTGTCTCTTGGAGACATAAGCACAAGGGGCGCTCTCGTACAAGAAGTTGTAATTCGGCCACATGCGTCCTGAACCCATTCAGGTTCCACTGTAATATGGGAGCCAGTGATCAGGGTGGCTGAATTTTCACCCTGCCTCTGTGATTTGGAGGAGAGCCCGTACTGGCCAGAGATTTATTCCTGGGGCGAGAATATCGCCCCCGGTCGACATCAATGTCCATCAGCTCCGATGGCGACCCAAGGGAGATGTCAGACAGTACGATGGCATCGTCATCGGACTGACCCTGACTAGTCTCCTCGGGTGGCAAAACCTGCACCTTCGGCGTCTTTGTCTTGCGGGGCTTAGACTGCAGAACCTTGTCAACTGTTGGAGCTTTACTCGCCTGGGCAGAAGGCGCCATATGGGGAGGGGCAGGAAGTACCCCAATTTCAGCAACCACGGCCTTGTCCGACGTTGTGGGGAGAGCTGCAGGTTGCAAAAAACCGCAGCAGCACAAGTCCACTGGCAAACGCAGGTATTAATGCTGACACTAGCAACCTCGGTTTGTGTAGCAACAGTGGCCAACTGTACCGGTTTCTGCAGAGCGGAAGCGAAAGATGTTGTAAACACAGGAGGCTGCATGGCCTTAAAGAGCTTCTTGGCCTCACCATAGGGGATGCTCTTAGATGTTTTGATCTCCTGTATCTTCCGTTCCTCGAGATAGATGGGGCAGACCCGGCTCCAGACAGGGTGACTCCCAGAGCAATTCACGCACTTCACAGGCGATGAACAATCGGCTTCTTCACGGGCAGGCTGACCACATTTACCACAAGTGGCTATCCCATTGCACCCCAACGTAGTATGCCCAAAGCGCTGACATTTAAAACAGCGCATTGGGTTGGGGAAATATGGCCGTACTGGCAAACGTAAGAAACCCGCTTTAACATGCTCTGGGAGTCTTGGGCAACTGAACGTGAGAATAAACGAGTCGGATTTGACTAGGTCCCCATCGGCTCGTTTCATAATATGCTGCACGTCGACAATGCCTTCGCCAGCCCACTCAGATTTCAACTCGTCCTTGCGGATATCCACCAAGTCCCTACCTGTCACAACACCCTTACTGTAGTTCAAAGTGAAGTGGAGCTCGGTCTCGATAGCGTACTCTCCGAGACAGGTTGCTTTCCTAAGAGAAGTGACTTGACGGGAACTAGAAGTTTCAACTAACAGAGTCCCATTGCGCAGTCGCTTCACAGATTTCAGTGTTCCTGTAATTCCCTCAAGACCCTTGTGGATGTAAAAGGAGAAACCCTCTCAAAGCTACCCTCCTTCCGTTTGACAATCAAAAACACATTCTGGTTATCAGCATGTGCTCTGTTACGACAGTCTGATAAATCTCTAGTAACACCAGGCGCTGAAGGACTCGCAGCACGAAGTCGCTTTTTCGATGGGGTGTGTTTTCCTACCAGTGGCCCACCCAATCCACTGGTAGGGGGAAATGTAGAGGTCGAAAGGTCCATTGTTGTCCCACGAGCAGCTAGGGAACTAAAGGTCCGCTCAGACAGAGCCCCGCATGCCTGAGTAAGCCTTATACAACTGGGGTGCGGCAGGTGCCCCAGAGGTTGCCCGCTTGCGACTGTTCCACCCCAACAGCCACGCATCTTATAGGCGCGCAGCACACTGTAAGACTGAGGGGTTTTTATAGAGGTTTACCTTCCTCGCAATCCAGGCGGTCAAGCCAAGATTACCATTCCCCGCAGCACACAACATTCCACCGCCGCGCCATGCGGTGGTCGCTGAAGCATGTCCGGGGGTTACGGTGACAGGAGACTGGCGGCGCTGACCAGTCCCCAGCTCAGGACCCCGGGGTCGCCAAGCCCGTACTCAGCAAATGGATGCTGAGCCCCTGGGGGGCCCTGCACTATGCCTCACAATGCTGGTGACCTGGTACTCACTCCCCAACACTTCCTGCAACTGCTGGCCCACATCTCTACTGTGCGAACTACCTAGCAGTAGAACCTTCTTCTTTCTGTTAGACTCTGTAGCTGACCTAGGCCTCCTAACAGCTGAGGACTGCTGCATGTTCCCTACATCTACAGCTACAAGGCGCTCCTCTCCACTCAGCTCTGACAGTTGGTCAAATCTATTCCATATACGCAGAGTAAAACTGTCTGAATACTCCCTCCTCCTAGCTACCTTCTTGCCAACTGCCAGTGCCCATTCCCCGCCACCCTTCACCCTCCTCAACCTATCTAGTTCCTCCTTTGCGCGTTGTAACTGCACCTGAAGGCCACAGATCTTACGCTCCTGCTCCTCTATCAACTTATTTCTACTACAGATTCTGCATTCCCAGGAGAGGATCTCGCTAGAATGCCCACTGCCTTCCCCATTGCATTCCCCCCAATGAAAATACTTTGAACAAATCCCACACCGTAACCCACTACTCACAAACCTACGACAGAGCCCACACTTCTCACTCATGGTAAAATATTACAGTTACTGAAAAAAAAAACTATACCTCTATGTTACCCAAGTTCAGTTACTATTTAAAGAACAAACGATAGCGGTCTCGAAATTCTCTGTCTACTAGGAAAGCAACTACTTGTATTAATATTACTACACCACAGCTAATACCAATATATCAACAAAATTTCACAAAATTATTAGTTAAAACTAAAAACTCAAGCGGCCACTGGAACACTGAATGAAGTACTCCACTAGAATCAATAAGACACGTCAGCTGAAAACTAAAGCACGAAGTTTACTAAAGGACTTCAGCGCCCAGAAAACTCTAAAAAACACAGCGAGTGAACGTTTCCAAAAGTTTATTAAATCGTTATTTCGCCACAAACAGCACGAAACACTGCTGAAAACTATTAAATTTAGTAACTGTGTAACAGTGCACAAATAACTTTGTCAGTAGTTAGCTTTATAACCGCTACAGCTGCAACTGCACGCCGCAAAATGTAAACACACTACTGACACTACTGAGGTGTGGGTCTTGGACGAACGACGTAAGCACACTCACGACTACCGAGCGAGGTGGCGCAGTGGCTAGCACACTGCACTCGCATTCGGGAGGACGACGGTTCAATCCCGCGTCCGGCCATCCTGATTTAGGTTTTCCGTGATTTCCCTAAATCGCTCCAGACAAATGCCGGGATAGTTCCTTTGAAAGGGCCCGGCCGACTTCCTTCCCTGTCCTTCCCTAATCCGATGAGACCGATGACCTCGCTGTCAGGTCTCCTCCCCCAAACAACCCAACCCCAACACTCACGAGTAACAGACCATTCGAGTCAATAACACTCGAAGAAAGACTGAGATTAATGAAAATCCACTAATAAGTTACTTTTACAGCAAATATTAACGCAAATAAACTTTAAAATAAGTAACTGAAGATTCACACTTAATAAAATAGTGACCAGCAATTTCAACAGTAATCCAGCAAACGTGACGTCACACAAATTTCTGTTCAACACTCTGGCACCTGTAGGTGCTGAAACCTGTCAAGTCACTAGGAACCGGCCTCTCGGCTTCCTACATCACATACATCACTGATGGGTCATCAAGGATCATCATAGAATTTGGAGTGGAACTGGGACACTCCAAAGGCCAGTGTGAAACCAATCTTTTACAATGGGTATGTCCGCTGTCTGCCAGCTGATAACCTGCCATGGCGCTAAGGAAGGTAACACCATCGCCTTGGCAGGCAGACACCGGGATGACTAAAGAGCCTTCAGCTAGAAACCAACACTCTGCTGATGAAGCGGCAGCCAGGGCTGGAGTGGGAGAGCCAACAAATTGTAGACACAGTGCACAAATGACTGAAAAATGTTTTACGAACGCCGGAGACTCTTTACAGGATCCAAGTACCCATTCTGACATCACACAGGTGTGTGTATCTGTTGGGCGCCCCTGTAGCCTGATGATTGGGGGAGGGAGGATGAGACCTTGTTTCTTATTGGTTCAGAGAGAAAGGGTGAGTGAAGGGAGAAGTACTTGTCTCTTAAACTATTATTAAAGTAGTTTACAGATTTCCGCTGGTGAGTGTGTAGGCAGTTTACGAGTTAATCCTGGTTTGATGTGGCGAGAGGATAGCGCCTGAATGAATGAATTCCTAGCAGCAGTGCTTTTTGTGCCAGCTACCAGGCCCACGGTGATTACACATACCCTGATCAGCCGGAATATTATGAACACCGACCTACTATCAATATAAGCACATCCAGGTGATAGCAGCTCCGCTGGCGGGGAATGACTGTTAGTCACATAGCGTATGTAGTATCAGTGAACATGTCCATGTGCAGAATGGGGAAGGCACCTGATCTATCTCAGTTTGACTGAGGGTAGATTGTGATGGGTCAGGGGCTTGTCACGAGCCTTTTGGAACCTGCACAACATGTTGGGTGTTTGAGGAGTGCTGTGCTGAGTGTTTTCAATCCTGACAAAACCAAGGTGGAACTACATGAAGACGTCAACGGGTTGGACCGCGACCTCTCATTACAGATGTCAGACGTTGTAGACTGGGCAGACTAGTAAAACAGGACAGGCAGCGGACAGTGGCGGAACTAACATCAGACTTTAGAGCTGGGTAGAATACAAGTGTATCTGAACACACAGTGCACCAAACACTCCTAACGATGGGCACCTGCAGCCGACAACCCATGCATGTGCCAATGTTACACTATGACACTGGCAACTATGACCTTGGCACTGGATGTGGGCACAATGACAGTGCATTGCATGGTTTGATGAATTCCGATACCTTCTTCATCATGCCTATGGGAGGACATGAATCCGTTGTCTTCCAGGGGAACAGCTCCTTGACAACTGCACTATGGGACAGAGACAAGATGGCGGGGGTTCCATTATGCTCTGGAGAACATTCACGTGGGCATCCATGGGGCTATTGGGGCTCTTGCAAGGCATCATGATGACCAAGGAGTAGCGTACACTGCTTGCAGACCACATACACCCCTTCATGACAATCATATTTCCCGAGGGCAGACCGAGCGAGGTGGCGCAGTGGTTAGCACACTGGACTCGCATTCGGGAGGACGACGGTTCAATCCCGTCTCCGGCCATCCTGATTTAGGTTTTCCGTGATTTCCCTAAATCGTTTCAGGCGAATGCCGAGATGGTTCCTTTGAAAGGGCACGGCCGATTTCCTTCCCAATCCTTCCCTAACCCGAGCTTGCGCTCCGTCTCTAATGACCTCGTTGTCGACGGGACGTTAAACACTAACCACCACCGAGGGCAGAGGCATTTTTCACGAAGATAATGTGGCATGTCAGAAGGTCAGGAATGTGATGGAGTTGCTCGAGGAACACAGTGGCAAGTTCCAACTGATGAGCTGCCCCCCCCCCCCCCCCCACTCACCAGATCTGAATTCGGTCAATCCCGTCTGGGCTGTGACTGAACTTGGCGTCAGAGCTCATTGCTCCCCCCCCCCCCCCTCCCCTGAATTTACGAGAATAAGGTGGCTTGTGTGTTCAGATGTGACTCCAATTTCCTCCATCGACGTACCAGGCCTAATTCCTTCCATGCCATGATGCGTCGCCACTGTTATTCGTGCCGGAAGTGGACATACTCGCTGTTACATAGATGGTCATAATTTCTGGCTGATGAGTGTACATTGTACACATTTCTTGATCATTGCTAGATTGGATCAGTGCTCACAGCTATGCACCACGCATAAGCCACGTGGGCTGCCCTGTGGACGATGTGCTTTCTGGTGGGATGGTTACAGATACTGGTCTGTCGTCTTTTTCCAGGTGCTCATTATTTTGTAGCAATGTACTGCTTCTCATATGCACAATATCCTTGATTGTAAGCATCAGGATTTTGCTATGACTTCATTATTTCTATCACTATGATAACAAGATCGTTATCATAGTTTGCAAGGGTTTATATATTTAGCTGCATTATTTCGGCTAGCTGTTCCAAACAGGCTAACCTCACCAAGGTGATGGACACAAACAATTCACCTAGATGCGTGGATAGACTAACATTTTGCAAAATATCTAATAACTCCCAAGATCAAATTTAGAACCAACATCCCAGTCTCCAGACGCGTGTTTTGTAGCGCTGTGCCACACGAACAGTATCTTTGACTGGAAGCATCGGAACTTTGCTTTGAGAACACATAAGCTATTAATATAGTGGTGACTTAGCAGAGGTTTATCTATTGCGCTGCGGTACTTCATATACATGCTGTATCTTTGGTTGGAAATCAGTAAAATTGTAGTGGTTTAGTATTTGCTATGACATCATAATCTCCACGTGGTCGTTTCTAACACATACGATATGATGTTACACGCACAATAGTAATGTAGTGGTGCCTTAGCAATGATAAATAACTTAGACTCATGCTGTATTGTGACTGACTGAGAGCTCATGGAGTCGACGCAGTGTCAGAAACAGAGGGAAGCACCTCTCGTAATTGTATAAAACACGAAAAAATGTGTAAAAATCCGTAAAATCTGGGCAAATATGTAAAAAAAGAAAATTATAGGTAAGTACATAAAATTGGAGAAAATAAGAGTACTTACATGTCTGCGGGGTACGGCCTCTGCTGGTGCCTCGAATGACGAAATAGTAATTTTTTATTAACAAATAGATGTGAAGTGATGTGATGTAATGTAATTTTTTATTAATGAACAGACGCAGCCTTATCCTCTCTGGATACTGTCCAGCTCCAGAGTGAAGCTCATCCACTCAAGTGCCGCAGCTATGAAAGATGAAGATAGGAAGGGGGGGGGGGGGGCGTCAGTCTTGTTGGTTCAGGGGGGAAGGGAGGGAATGGGAAGAGGAGGATGAAGGGGAGGTTAGGGTTCCATATATGACCTTGATCAATTCTCGGTGGAAAACCGGGTAGAGGGGAGTGGGGGTTGCCCTTGATTATAAGTCGATATAGTGGATAACCTGACATTGGATGTGTAACATAATACCCTCTTATCAGAGATCCTGAGAAAACTAATTGTGATAACTGGCAGAATGAAGGTGTGCGGCCACTTTTTTCTCAAGTGATGGAAGAACCTTCATTTGCGAAGTATTTGGGTGGATGAAGGAAGTAGTTCCGGCGTCAGCGTTCTCTTTAGCAGCTGACATAGCTATGAGCTTCCTGATTTCTGCGCTATCTTTTTGGGGACTGATCGTGACTTGTGTGGCACCATGTTCGATCCTGAAATGTGTCGCTTTCTGTAGATATAACTGTGTAGCATAACTAATCGTGGACGCACCATCTCACCTCTGGGAAGCGGGAGCTGATGAAGCTCGCTCCATTAGCTTGAAGCTCCTGTGCTTGCCTACGAGAATATTTGGAAGATGCATCTGCCCATGGCACCGAGCAAAACCTACCCAAAACCTTGGTCAGGGAGCGCTCGGACAAGCGATTTGCCATATCCATATCCGTCTCCCGTCTGTGGGGTGAGACTCGATGTCCACCTCCATGTGGGCGTCATCGGATCGCCGCAGCTGGACGCCACTGACGAAGGCGAAGTCAGGGACTGTTGCTGGTTGCAAGTCCGCGAGACGGCTGACTGCACTGAAGCCGTGTGAGGCTGAAAGAGGGAATGGCCTACGAGTTCCGTCTATATGTGCACCAGCACAACGCAGCCTCATTTGATTTCTGTAGCGCGCCGTGACACCATTCAAAGTTTGAATATTGCCTGGTACCCAAGATTTCTTTTCATATTTATTCACAGCAATGAGTACCGGATCATTGATTTAAAAAAAGGAATCTTTTTTTGTTCGACTGCTGCCGGTGCTCGCTCTGTGGATGCACGAGTGGCTTAAAAATTGGCATAAATGTGTGTTGTTGTAACGCATATAACTTTTCAGCAATAGGTTTAGTACCATGTGAAATGGCTCTGCACTGAAAAATGAAAATTAACGGGGCATTATTGTCATTGTACTGCTGAGCGAGTTTTGTCATGTGAGACTTGAACGTCGTGCGAATCGTTCAGAAAGTCTACTGGCTTCAGGATGCAAAAAAAAAGGTTTGAGTTAGTGAGATAAAAGCTGAGTGCTGTTGTCGGTAACTATTGATTTCAGCAATCCCTCAATCATTGGCAAAGTCTGAATTGTTTTCATAGATGTTGTAGATGGCATATGTATCACATATGTAAATTCTGAAAATGCATCGAAGATAATCAGCCAGCAGCTTCCTAAAACTGGCCCATAAAAGTCAACATGTAGACGTGACTAGAGCTCTGATGCCTGTGACCATGGTAAATATTGTTGAGGGAGAGGTGACTGGTATTTTTGGCATAAGTGGCACTTAGACAGCATCACTTCCATATCTTTATCCATATTTTTCCAGCAGCAATGTTCTCTGGCAATTCGTATGATAAATGCGATGCCCCAGTGGCATTGATGTATAATCCAGGCAAATTAGGAAAAATGGAGGAAAAATTTATAAAGTTTTGGAACATTGAGAAAACACTGTTAGGAAATGAAGAAGTAAAAAATAGAAAAGTTGCCTCCCCTATCGGGCGAGCTTCCCCCTCCTCTTTCCTTTTTCCAAACTTTACGAAAAAGGGTTCATTTAACAAAGTTGTCTATACGACAGAAAATATTTTTGGTGAAATTCTACTCAGAGAATGGCAAATGAATGTTTAATCAAGGTAATTAGTTTATGAGTGCTAAAATTTGTATGTAAAAAAGTGAAATTTCTTTTAAAGAATACTTTTATTTATACAGAACAATTTTGCTTCATAGTCTTTTACTTTAGATTTATGCAACTTAAGTTATTGGAATGAAAATCATTTTTCATGAAAATTAAGAATTACTATAAAACTAATCAACAATTACTTTTGCTGTGATGTATTTACAATCATATGCACAGCATGCAGACAATGAAAATATCACAATATCTATAAAACAAATAAATTCTTGTAAATATTTTTTTTACATAAAACCATCATCCAAATCTTCTACCAAGTCACTGCGACACACATTAGTGCAGCTTTGTCCACGACAATTTTAGCACATTGTTGTGCAACGTAGGTCAGCCTTCACACATCCACACTTTCTTCCACAGCCTTGAGTGCAGCCGCATGAAATCAGTAGCACTATTTTCTCTGGAGTAGATAATCGTTTCATGTGAATCGGGGAGAGGGATGAGTTTGATTCCCTCCAGCCCCTTGTTCCTGGGATTCAAGTTGTTCCCCAGCCATAGCTGGACTTATAGGTAAACTCGGTAAGAGTGGAGGTGCCCTGCATCAGTAGTGGGTGACAAACGAGAGAGTATGACAGCATTGTTTGCCTGATCCACAAGTACATTAAAACATTTAAATCGAATGGCATTTAATCAGGACTCTCTACTGTTTTTGTGTAGAGAGAGAGAGAGTATAAATTTCTGTCCTGCTTTTGCAATGGTATCAGGAGAGGAATTAGGCTCGTTGAATATCCGTGGAATATTATGAGGTTGGGAATACCGGTTGAATAGTTGGAAAGCTTCCATCTTTCCTTTCCCAAACTAGGCTGCAGTACTGTCGCAACCACTGCATGAAGAAACAGGATTGAATTCTTGCATCCAAGAATGAGTGAGAAGTTACGTATATCTTTAGAACTGTAACACCTTGTTCTGATACTTCCTTTACTTCCTTCATCAGGATTATGTCTGTGTCGTCTGGAACAAGAGCGATAAGTAGCACAAGACACACTTTAATCACTTGCTGGTAAAATTTTGAGGCATTTTTTGCTTTTGCAACAATGTCAACATCTGCATCGTCATCCCCAATTCTGGTTTCAATACCAAAACTGTCTAGATTTTGTACAAGCTATGTAATAAACATTTCCTTATTGCTGAGGTTAGACTGTGATTCAACGCATACCCTCTCGTCATTAAAGAAGATTTCTCGTGAGGTCGGCTTCATCGTTCGCCTCTGGCGTTCAATAGTTTTTATGTTCAGAGAGCTTTCTGAATATCCGTCAAATACAACAGCAATATCATCTTTATGATGTCTCTGAATATAGGCTACGAAGGTTATATAAATGTCTCCAATAGTTCCATTCTCGGGCCACATGACGCGGTGCATAAGAAACGTTCTATTTATAACAAAGAACTTCGATTCATTATTGTCATTGTTCCTTTCAGGTACTTGATTGAAAAGGTTGTACAGCGACGACTTTTTTGTTTTCCTCATCAGCCCACTGCTGTCAAACACAGACAATGGTGCGGTCGATAATTTGTACGTGAAGTAATCCTTTAGGTCATCAGGTGAATGAAACGTGCACAGTATTCTCTGAAATAACTCTTTGTATCTACTTCAGTCATATTTTTTGCAAGCCTAACAGTTGACATGCACATTGTCCTAACCATGCTGGATCGCTTAAGCTTCAGAGAACCAGACAGTAATTATTGTTCGAAGAACTTCTTCAGTAACAGACACAGCTTTGTAGCAGTTTACTTCCTGAGAAGCCACTTATCCAGATCCTAATGAATACAATTGCTCCTTGTAAGCTGTGTGTTATTGCAACCACAACTGAAATCTTCTGCGAATTTTCTCGTCAATTTCTATCCTCCCACTCCTCAGTACAACATGTTGATCATTAGAAACCGAATGTAAATTACAGAACTGTTCCATAGCTTCATATATGCGATGGTCTATTGGTATACCGCAAATCCATCGATTCAACACACTATCGGTGAATCCTCTTCCGTGTGAAACATCTCCAACACTCTTCAGGTTCTTCATAAGCGTTTGTTCTATCATCATGCCTGTCCATCCTCCACACCAATACTTATCAGTGCGTCGAACCGTGAAGAAGCTGTCCTTGATGAATTTATCGAACTCCGCGGGTTTCGCGGTCTCTTTCAGTTTTTCCATGTCCTGGAGGTACAAATGACACGCCTTAGCACAAGGAAAGTGTCCAGTTAATTGGAATCTTGGGGGCACAGCTCTCACACATTCTATATGGAACTCCCAATTCCCCATACGCTCAGCTTGGATGAAATGCAATGCCAAGATGACGAGCTGAATGTATTGTAACCATAATTGGGAAGTTTTCCCTCTTTGCTTAATATCATCCATTGTGTTGACAAATTAATTTTTCAGCATTTCAGTCACTTGATCTCTTCTCCAAATCGCCGAAAGATGCACCGTTTCCACTCGTAGCAGAAATGCAGTCTTTAATATGTTGCTCTTCCTCCTCCATGACTGATATTTCCTTCAGTATTATGATGGAAAGAGCACACATGACTGCAGAGTGAGCTTGAATTGCCCTCGTGTATGCAAGACCAGAAAGTATATGGGGAAGAGAAGCTGCAGCATATGCAGTCTCCAAACGTTGAGGGAGTCCACTGTCTCTCATTAAGAATACTATTGCTCCTAGAAAAAACATTGTCAAGTGAAAGCCTCCTAATCGAATAACTACATTAGTGAATAGCTCATTCCCTCCATTAGCCTCCACTGCAACTATATCTTTAGCTTGCATGTAGAATGGTTGATCAAACGTCACGATATACGTTTGCTATATGGTCTTCTTACTCCCCGCGAGGCCATAAGTTAAAGCAGTTAAAAAAGTGCTATAATCTGTTGACGGGTTGTTGTTGAATGGAAGCGCTAATACATGTGATTGCGTATAAGTTTCTCTAGTTGTGATTTTCTCCATAAAACCTTACCATGCAGGAATAGAAAGCTGTAAAAACTTTCCCATCATCCAAGTGAAATCGTGATTGGTAGGCACTCTTGCTTTAGTGAATGATTGTTCTAAGTAGACATTTTGTAGAACAATCTGCCTTCGGAATGTTAGCAGTCTAATTTTCTAGGCACTTGCTGTTTCAGTAGAGCTCGGCATGACAGAGAGTTTCGTTACTTTCTGATGTCTTATCGCGCTCTCTGGAGTCACACAACCGATTCCATCCATAGCATGGAATGTACCTTTGCCGGTCATTGTTGCAGTATTGAAGTCAGCATTATCGAAAACGAGCTGTGAGAACGAATCAATTGGTTTCCAGGAATGAACAGAAGGAGCCTCAAATAAAGCCACCTTGCTATATGAAGAGCAGAAACCCATATTCGAGACAATTTCAGCAATGTTTTTGGATCCCACTTGATGAAACAAGTACACCGCAAGACCAAGTTGCAGTGGGGAGATAAATGAACGAGGCCTGGTAGCTGATACAATCGCATGGGATATTGCTGTACATTATTTAAAGGAAACTGTTCACTACCTTCCTTTTTTGACAAAACCACACCCTTCATAAATTCGTGTAAAGTGTCAGGAACCAAAACTTCAGTATTCTCTGTCAAGTCATTGATACCTGGATTATCGGCAACACTGTGAGGAGTCATTCTTATATCTTCACGAATAATAGCTGCCGCTGCTTCTACTATTCTCTTTCTCTCATCTTTTTCATTAACGGCTTGTTCATTGCACCACTGATTCAAAAGTTTGTACCCATTGCCACGAAAACATGCAAGTGGGGGATTTTTTGGCATTGTGGCAAACAAGACCCCATCACAAAAATGTTCAGTCAGTTTATTTTTCAGAGTTTTTATAGTCGTTGTCTCTCGCTCTGGGAGACATTCATTAACTTTCTGCAACAAATCGAGCAGTGAAAATTGACATTCCTCTGAACTATCTATAAATCTGCATAATTCTTGTAAAGCGGCATCAAAGATGGTATCTTGAGGTCGGCATCTTTTTCGAACAGAGGAGGGGTACGACACCAATTTAGTATAGCGATCTTGACGATAATGGGCTTCTGCAGCTACTAAACACAAAACACTGTTGATGTGTTCGGCAACCTTTATACCAAAATCATCATTGCGTTTCTCTGCTTTCTCAAGCACCGTATGTTTCACAGTTAAAGAGCCAACTTCAAACATTCTATGGTGTTTGTGGAGAGGTTTTTTCGTTTCCACCTCTATGTCACACTTTTCAGCACATATGAAACAGTGTTTTTGGAAACAGAATGGATAAGAGGAAGAGTATCTCAAACTTTTATCATGTGCTTGTGCACCATTCTGATTAATTATTTTCCTTATATTACGTTCCTTAATATATTCACGTGGACATACCTTTTGCGCTTGAGTTAGTCCAGCGTTTTGTAGAAGATTACGAGCCCCATCCTTCTGTTCCTTGCTGACACGTATCAGAGTTTCCAAGCCCTTCGTCACTACTGATGTCTCCTTCAGAAACATTTTCACCACAAATAAAACAGGTAATAGGGTCCTGCATTATTGTTTTCTCAGTCCAGTCAAAAGAAATGAAACTAAGAAGAAGCACTTCATAACACCACAAACTGAAGCATACTGTTAGAAAAACAGAATTCTACTTGACTTATTCACTGTTGGCACGTTCTTCTGATTTCAACAATACTGATAGCAAAAGAAATATCATAAAGTAGAATATATAGGCTACGAAATATTTCCATACACTTAATTACGCTTTTCAATTAAATACTTTGCTAACCAACAAAAATTGCAAACTATTACGTTAACAGAATTCTATTCCAGTTCTTATACCTCAAATACCATTTGTATAAATGAAAAGACGCACAAGACCTTGTTCGTGTACAATTTTGTGAGGAATATATTTACTAACAAGACCTCTGCTCGAAAAATGAGCGTTTTTGCGTATAAATTTAAAATATGGTACAAATTGACTTTTGATGGGATAAAAGGGGAACGCCCGCCCCTCCCCCTCCCCCCCCCCCCCCCTACGAAGGGGAACTTTTGTGTTTCTTAATTACTATACCCCATATGAGTATTTTCCCAAAGTTTCAAAACTTTATAAATTTTTTCCCTATTTGCTGATTTTCTTACTAATATGCGTTGGGTAGTAGTATTTGTAGTCCTTTTTGTTACAGCACTTCGGGAATAGCCGCTCGTTTCTCTCCTGATTCTGAATGTACTAGAATGACACCTTTGCCCACTATGACAGCAGCTATCATGTGCCACTGTGATTTATTTTCCGGCTCATTAATCAATTTTTATTTATAGGCCATTGCGATTTAATGTATTCTTTAATCTTATATAACTCTGGATCTTTTGTCACCAGCTTTGCGTTTAAATTGAATTCAATGGAAAAATTTTCCACAAGTATCTTGATTGAGTAAATCTAATGCAAAACATGTATCAGCAGAACAAAAAAAATTTTTATCCTGCCCTATTGGAAGTCGTGATAGCAAATCTGCGTTCAGGTATTGAGCTTTGGATCTGAAAATCATTTCACAGTCATAGTTCAATAAAACTAGTGCTAGACGCTGCAAAAGTTGAGGCGTTTTGGTAGAAACAGTGTTTTTGAGTCAAAATATAGCCAACAAAAGTGTGTGTGGCCCGTAACGAGCATAAATCTTCGGCCATAAATGTATTCATTGAACTTTTTAACAGTGAAAATGACTGCAAGAACTTATTTCTCATACTGTAATTACTCTCATAAATCACCAGTGTTTTTGACTTCCATCCAGTCAATCTTTTAACAGCCTAGTGGCAGTAGAAGATAGTAAAACGGAAGCTTAAGTTTTAAATTTCGTATTTAAGAAATGGTTCTCGAGGAGAATAGTACAAACATGCCAGTTGTTTGGCCATCACACACAATCGCTTATGACGTAGAGGAACAGCTCAAAGAGTTGAAAACAAGAGCCTCGCCAGATGCGGATGGAATTCCAGTTCGCTTTAACAAAGAGTGCTCTACGACATTGGCCCTTACTTAGCCTGCAATTATCGCGAATCCCTCGTCCAGTGCAAAGTCCCAAGTGACTGGAAAAAAGCGCAGTCGACTCCTATATATAAGAAGGGTAAAAGAAGGGTCACGAAAAATTATGGAGCAATATTCTTAACATCGGTTTTCTGCTGAATCCTAGAACATATTCTGAATTCGAATATCACAATTTCCCTAGAGATCGAAAAGCTAATGCCCACGGTTACAGGAAATATCTCTCGTGCGAAACTCAGATTTCCCTCTTCTCACAAAGATATTCTGCGAACTATCGATAAAAAGTAATAGGCAGATTCCATATTTCCAGATTTCCTAAAAGCATTTGACACGGTACCCCACTGTATATTAACGAAGGTAAGAGCGTATGGAATAGGATACCAAATATATGAGAGGCTCGAAGACTACTTAAGTAATATAACTAAGTATGCTGTCATTGAAGGCGAGTGCCCATCAGAGGCAAGGGTATCGTCAGGGGTGCCCCAGGAAAGTGTGGCAGCACCGCTATTGTTTCCTATATACATAAATGATCTGTCGGACAGGGTGGGCAGCAGTCTGCGACTGTCCGCTGATTATGCTGAGGAGTACGGAATAGTTTAGAAGTTGAGTGACTGTAGGAGAGTACAAGGTGACTTAGACAAAATTTCTAGTTGATGTGATGAATGGCAACTAGCTCTAAATATAGAAAAATGTAAGTTAATGCGGATGAGTAGGAAAAACAGGACTGTAGTAGGGAAGCGAGTGATCGAAATCGTTTTATTGGGAGAATTTTCGAGAAATGTGGTTCATCTGTAAAGTAGACCGCATATATGGTACTAGCGTGACCTATTCTTGAGTACTGACCGGAAGCTTGGGATCCACACCAGATCGGACTAAAGGAAAACAAAGAAACAATTCAGAGACGGGAGGCTAGTTTTGTTAGCAGTAGATTCGAACAAGACCTTAGTATTAGGGAGATGCTTCGGGACTCAAATGGTAATCGCTGGAGGGAAGGCGACGTTCCTTTCAAGGATCACTAGAGAGAAAATTTAGAAGACATGAGAAATTAGGGCTCATAGGAGGCATATAAACATTCGTTTTTCCCTCGCTGTATTTGCGGTTGTAACATGAAAGGAAATGTCTAGTAGTGGTACGGAGTACCCTCCGCCACGCACCGTGTGGTGGCTTGCAGAGTATTTATGCAGATGTGGAACGCTATCGGTAGTTCAAAACCATGTCGTCTAAGTGACCAGACCGTGCCGATTTCGTATCGGGAAGCAGGTAATGGTGGAAACAGCTTTGGTGATCGGATATTTTTAAAAAACAGAGTTATTTCATATAACAAACTGTATAAATCATACTATACAGCGAGTTACCGGAAATGACGGGTTTCCTTGTACAAAAATACCACTGAAGAATCTCTGAACCTATATGATATATGAAGATGGCATCTGTTCCTTCGGCCATGCCCGAAAGAACAGATACAATTGGTGATCTTGCAGCTCTCGAAGAATGAAAGGACAATGAAATCCAGACCATTAACTGCTTACAGGATTTGCTAAATATCAACGGGGACAGTTGGAAATGAGTGTCTCTACCAGGACTCGAACCGAGATCTCCTGCATACATGACAGACGCTCTGTCCGACTGAGCCATCGAGGACACAGTGGATAGTGCAACTGCAGGGACTTACCTCTGGCACGCTCCTCTTGAGAACCACATTTCCAATTTACTGTCCACACACTACATTTGTAGTGTCCCTGCCCACTATACTCATTACTCGCGGCAGTCAATCTACATATTCCCGTAAGAGTTTGAGCAATTCGAGTGCATCCGCACTGAAAAAGATCATTCTCCTGAAAGCCTTATCTATATAAGATGGTATATTTCTTTCGGACATGTCAGAAAGAACAGATACCACTGGTGATCTTGCAGCTCTCGAAGAATGAAAGGACAATGAAATCCATACCATTAGCTGCTTACAGGCGTCGATAAATATCAACTGGAACAGTTGAAAATTTGTGCCCCGACCAGGACTCAAACTTTTATGGGAATCGGTAGATTGACTGCCGCGACAATGAGTATACTGGGCAGGGACACTACAAATGTAGTGTGTGGATAGTAAGTTGGAAATGTGGGTCTCACGGGGAGTGTACCAGAGATAAGTCCCTGCACTGTACTCGGTGTCCTCGATGTTTCACTTGTCAGTCAAGTTCCGTTTCAGCCGCGCTAGCCAGTGGCCACTGTTAACTACTGCACTGCACTTCCGTGTTTACATCGCTGTACTTGTGCTTCGCGGAGTGCTGTCCATACGTTAATCTCCATATTCCTTGTGATCTGATCGCTCTTTCTGGTCCTGCTGCTGCTAACTGGAATTTCGGTTGTTTAACCGAAATTGCGTCACTGGATTAACCATGGCTACAAACCTCAGGAAGAATACTCTGTTATTTGCTTTTGACAGGGAATCCCGTCCTGTTCAGCCGAAATCCCTGGAAATAGATGACAGGATTACACAGGTAATTGGTCTCAATTCTGAAACCGTCCATACCTGGCAAGTGGATCAGGAAAAATAGTTTATGTCAAGTTAATCAGTGCTGCGACTGTTGATAAAGTGTTACGAAAGTGGCGCTATGAAGTAGATTTTGTGCATAGAAATGGTTATAAAAGTAAGGTTTCCATCTATAGAGCGGACATTCTTTACAAAACCGTTCGTGTGTTGAATCTTCCCATTGCAATTGAAAATGATGAGATTAAGGAAGCCCTTTCAAGCTACGGGAACGTTAAATCAATTGCAAATGAAAGATGGTCGCCTCGCTTTCAACTGCAGTGTTTCAACGGGGTGGTCCGCTGTGTAGACTGTTCAGACGAATATTCAGTCTCACATAACTGTTTGTGGATATAAGGCACAAATTGTTTATACGGGTCAGGAAGCTACTGACATATATGTAACGAAGCCAGCAACTGCAGACAGGAATGTCCGCGGCGAACTGTTGTTCTTAAAAGTAATTTGATACAGCGTCAGAGGAATACCTTTAATGATTTGTTACGAAAGAATAGCCCGGATCAGCTGTTTGAGGATGTTAACACAGCGGGCCAAGTTGATGTCTCCCTTCACGATAACAGTCAATTTCCCCCGTTAACAACAAAGGGAAACCCTGTTACCACTACTAGTGAAGCTGAAATTCAACCGAAAAAACGATCTCTGGAGACAACTGATAGTTGTTCAGAGGACGAGCTGTTCTTTCCAACTCCCACACTTCGCAAGCAAAAACAATGCGATGAGGTGACAGAGGAACCGGAAGGCAAAATGCGAATGGAAACTGATGAACAGAAAGATAATACACATACGGTACCAGAAAATGAAGGGGGTGAAATCAGAATTAATTTGCAAGAAACAACAGGTGCAGTAGCCGATTGCAAAGATCAGCAGCTATCTGTTAATCAATAAATTCGGGGAGAGGTTGCAAAACTGCAGTCTCCATTTGTTTCCCTCGATCAGGAAGCAAGTGATATTAATGAAGAACGAGGAAGTGGTGGCCAAACTGAAATCACGCTCAACACCTCAGGACAGGCGCCGGCAACAGAAATTGCGAAAGCGTCTGCTGCTGCTCCAGATGAGCCGCGAAGTAAAATACAGACGCAACCAAATGAGAATGTAGCTCGCGACCAAGGAAAGGGAAAATACGGGAAGAGCGGCCCAAGCCCAAAGAAAGTTCGCTCCGAAACGGTCCTACACGAATCACTGGAGGAAAAATCAGAAATGTTACCAGGAAATCAGTCTGCTTGCGGTACAAGAGAAAACATCAGAAGTAGAAAAAAACGGGACAGCAACTAATAAACTGATTGAAGTGTTATTCCATGTTCAGCATTCCGAGCAAACTGTTATAGCTTAACTGAGCCCTGAACCACAGGAAACTAAGTTACTTCATCAAAACAACTACATAGTGACAGCGCAATGAGGCAATCTTATTCTGTCACCAGTATAAACATAAATAAAATTACGTCCTATTTGAAATTATCGGCCATTAAGGAATTTTTGTACGAATCAGCGACTGATATTGCCGTGTTACAAGAAGTTCTAATTTCGGATTTAGTGATTCCCGATTTTGTCAGTTACATAAATGTGTCTCCCGAAACAAGTGTTGGAACAGCTGTTTTAATGAGGGAAGGGATTACAGTAAGCGAGGAGGAACGTCTGGAATCCGGAAGGTGAATAGGACTAAATATCTATGATGTGACTATCATCAACTTGTATGCCCCTTCAGGAAGTTCTCACCGAGCTGACAGGGCACGTTTCTTTAAAGATGACTTGATATACTTGTTAAGGAAAACTCCAAGACAGTTACTGCTTGGATGTGATTTTAATTGTTTTAAATCGAAAAGATCAGTTACCTAATTTTAATATCTCAAGTAAACTAAAACAACTAGTTACTGGTTTAGAATTAAAGGATATATGGGAAATCAAATACCCCTCCATTGTTGAGTTCACTTATGTCACGGCAACATCACGTAGCAGGATTGATAGTTTATATATTTCTAAAAATCTTGAAACTTCCGTGACAAAAGTAGAAACCATTCCTACGCACTTTTCAGACCATTCAAGTATCTTAGCTTGCATAAATCTAACAAGACAGCCAGTTCGCCGATTCAAGAATCAGTGGAATTTGAACACTTCCTTGTTAGTAAATAATGATTTAGAAGACCTGATTAAAGAAACATGGGCAATATGCCTGCGTGCTCGTAGTAGATATGTCACTGCTATCGACTGGTGGGTTAAAATGGCGAAGCCAAAGTTGAGGAAGGTTCTTATTCAATACAGTGCCCAGAGCGCAAGAGAAATGAAATGCACTATAGAATATTACTACTCCGTTTTGATAGATGTATATGATCAAGTCTCAGCAGGTTCCTCACATCGGATATCAGACATCAGAAAAGTCAAAGCCAAGTTACTTAATATCAGAAGACAAATGGAAGGATTGAAAATAAAATCGAAGGCAAATTCGGTGTCAGAAGATGAAACTACTTCCTTGTATCATTTGGTGAAGCATACGAAAAACGGGAGAAGGACTTTTATTGAAGAAATTCGAACAAAACACGGCACGATTCTCAGAACACATCAGGGTATCATGGACGAAATTCATCGCTATTATTGCGAGCTATATTCTGTACATCAATGTAGTGATGCTTCCTTGGAAGAATTCCTTGACATCCTAGCCCCACAGCTGACAGAAGATGACAACGAAAATTTTCTCGAGGTTGTCAGTAAAGAGGACGTTTATGAGACTCTGTGCGCCTCACCACCAAAAAAATCCCCAAGACCAGAAGGTCTGCCAGGAGAGTTTTACATCCCTTACATGCCAATAGTAGGTGCGAAAATCACGGACATTGTAAATGAGGTTATTCAGGGTAAAATGATTCCGGCTGAGTTTAAGGAGAGTAAAATTGTTCTGGTGCAAAAAAATAATGGAAACAAAGATTTAAATAATTTTCGTCCAATATCACTGCTGAATTCTGATTAGCAATTAATAGCTAGAATAGTAAACAAGAGAATTTCATGCTTTACAGATAAAATTATTAGTCAATATCAGAACTGCGCGCAAGGCAGAACCATTTTTTAAAATCTAGCAGAATTCCGGGGTATCATTGCAATAACTTCTGTAACAAACATAAAGTGTGCTTTATTTTTTTTTAGATTTTTATAAAGCGTCCGATGAAGTAAATCATGAATATCTTCTACAGACATTAAAGAAAATAGCTTTCAACGATATGGTCATACAGCTGATTAAGAACATAGCAACTGGAATAAATGCTAAAATAGCGGTGAATTGTCAACAATCCAGGCCGATGCAAATACAACGAGGTGTTCCCCAAGGAAGTCCTCTGTCCATGTCTCTCTTCGCCATTTCACTGGAACCGTGTCCATGTCCATGATATATTAAAAGGCTTAACATTATCAGGACCGAACACAGTTATAAGAGTATATGCTGCCGATATAGGGGTAACTATAAGGAATAATGACGAGGTAACCACTCTAGCAACAGTGATTCATTCGTACTGTAGAGCATCTGGAGCCAGTGCAAACGAAAAAAAAGTAAGATGTTAAATCTCAGCGGTTTTGATAATATCAGCGTCGAGTGGGAACAATTAATCCGACAACATAAAACACTTGGGATCACCCTGACAGCATGCCCCATGAAAATGACGGCTTTAATTGGAAAGTTGCAGCAAATAAAGTGCAAGAACCCATTATAGAGAATTTAACTCGATATATGAACCAAGTTTAAAGAACAAAGTATATCACCTCATGCATCCTTGCTAAAGTTTATTATACTGCCCAGCTGTTTCCAATACCGAGAATGATGGCGAGGAGAGTAATGTCCAAAATCACCAACTTTTTTTTGGAGAGGTTTAGTGTTCAGAGTACCTGCTAAAGTAGCCACTTCAGATCCTAAAAATGGTGGGCTAGGATTAACTGATATAACGGATAAAGACTCTGCACTTTTTATCAAAAGGCAAGTTAATTTAATAAGAGACTCGCGAGAAAACATAACCAGCCAAGTTTTCGAGATCATTAAACCTCGAAGTCAGCTTCCCCCATTTCACGTGCAGAATATCAACAGTCGTTTACAGCATGTAAGGATTTTCTGTGTTGAGTTTAGTTATGTAAGTGCCGAACTCAAGCAGTCACGACACTTAACATCACGAACCATAATGCGGGAACGAAAGAAAAGTGAAGGAAGGAACAAAATAGAACGACAGTTTACAAACATTGAGTGGACTGAGATTTGGAAAAACATTAGTTGTAATGCGATCACGTCTAATATAAAAACGTCATGATACAAGACAGTTAACAACATAGTTAGCACCAATGAAAGACTGTACGCAATCGGACTCTGTGAAACAAATTTATGTCAACAGTGCCAACTAGTTGAAACAATAATTCATAGATGTACTTGCAGTGGTCACATGAATAGTTGGAAATGGATCCGGGAGCAAATAGCTCTGATTACAAGGACATCCCCTGAGTATATCGCTGTCATTGATACACTGGCCTGAAGCACGCTATTGCCCAGAGGCAAAAAATAACGCTGTGTACTGGTTGCTGGGAAATTTTGTTAATTATGTCCTTAGCAAATTAGGATCCGACTGCACCATAGAGTACAAGATACACATGCTGTGTGAATTCCACAAAATTAGAAGGTATTCGAATCACAAGAAAAAGTTCGGTAATATGTTAAAAACTATATTTGAAAGAATGGGCATTGGTTAACATAAAAAAGAAGACTGTGTTGACATTGATGTATTGTAGTAACCTTAAGGATATTATTTAAAATTTTACTTTATAATTATGGTGTGTGCTTTTTCTACTTCAGAGAGTAGTTTTTGAAATTTTGTGAGCTAATGTGCAGAGCTGATGTGACAGTCAGATTGTGTGTCTAATAGTGCCAAAACACAAAACATTAAAGCGGCGTTATTTGTTTATATTAGAAATCTGGAAAGTGACAGTTTTGATGGAAATGTCCTTATCGATTGGTTAAAACAATAAGACTAACATTCAATTAATGTCCAGAAAGTGTAGTTGGAAGGCTAGTCAACTTTATATCATCTCCTTTCCGCCATTCTCAAGCATTTCAGAAATTGTCTAATATGATTATTAAATTGCTTTTATGAGCGATGGGCATAAATCTTCCATATTCTGCATTTTGTGCCTTCCATACATTTGTGTGGAATGCTCATAGCTAGTCTGACAAAGCTGAAAAGGTTAAAGATCAGTTTCTACCCTTAACGTGTCTTTCACAGAGACGATTTCCTTGTGTACATTAACATAAAAATTATCCCACCAACTTGCTGATATCCTTCATAAAGAGCTACTCATGCTTCTGTAAAGATTGGAGCACATGCAGTTCAAAGTGCAGATTTTATTTCTTCATGTTTGAAGTTAGAATGTCTTTAAAACATCTTTTCTTGATGTTTAACTTAATTCTTTCTGGTAATTTACTCAGTAACACAATCTTAATCATTTCATGTATAACATGTGTATATGATTAGTATATGTACTTAGTATGTATTTGGAATGTGTAAGATTGTTTCTTTAATAGATGTTATTATAAAAAAATGTCGAATAGAGCATCTGCCATGTAAGCAGGAGATCTCGGGTTCGAGTCCCGGTCGGGGCAACCATTTTCAACTGTCTCAGTTGATACTTATCAACGCCTGTAAGCAGTTATTTTTCTGGAATTCATTGTACTTTCATACATTTAAATTTTGTCGGTGGAGTTCGGACTCACCTTGTATTGGTTCAGCTTGCTGGAATAACGAGATCAGATGAAAGAGCGGACTTAATGGCTTAAGCGAAATACTAAGCTGGCATACAACGGAAGCAGAATAAATTTAGTACTTCATCGTGATGCTTTATTTTCTTCTTCTTCTTATTCTTCCTCTTCTTCTCCTTCTTCTTCGTGAAACGTTCCTGCTTATACAGGTCGTTCACAGAGCATCTTCCATGCTTCTCTGTTCTCCAATACTCTATCATTTTGCATCTCCTCCCATTTCAGTCCTGTTCGGTTTACATCATCCTTCAACTGGGCTCTCCGTCTTGTTAGTGGTCTTCAACTTGATCTTCGTCCAAAGTATGTCCATTCTACAGCTCTAATCGGAAGTGTTTCTGGTGCCTTTCTTTAAATGAGGTCAAACCATTTAAGTCTATTACGCTCCATGGTTTCTTTTAGGAGCTTCATCTGCTGGGTGTTTCGTATTGTTTCCTCCCTTAACCTGTCCCTCCTCATCTTATCTAGGACACCTCACAGAAAGTACATCTCTGTTGTTTGTATGTATTCTGGTCAGGTCTTCCTTTGTCCAAGTCCATCATTCTGATCCTTGGGTCAGAACTGGCAGATAGTATGGTTTGTGCATCACCATCTTTGCTTTGCCACGTATTTTCCAATTTCTGATTACGTCTGATACACAAAAAAAATTTTTTGGAGAATTTTTTTATTCTCTCCGAAATTTCATACATGATGGTTCCCTTCTCGATTAATTTACTTCCTATATTCTTGAAAGCACCTAATTTGTTAATAATATTTATGTTGTATGTTGCGTCCTTTATTTCTTCATTTTTGCTGCTGCTTTTCTTTACCTCACTTATTGTCAAGCTTATTTCCTTGCCTGGTTCTTCAATTACTCCCTTCCATGTTTTTAGTTGTTCTTCCAGTTTCTGCTCATTTTCATCCCAAATCGTCACGTCATCTGCAAGTGCTAGGTTTTCATGTCATCTGCCGTTGACTCTTGGCGAACTTTCCTTATGATGTTGCGCATGACTGTATTAAAAAGTGCCCGTGAGAACACACTTCCTTGCTGAACCAACTGTCCCTTATAAACCATCCCGATTTTCTGCCGTCTATTGTAACACTTCGTAATCAAATACCGCACCAACATGGAGCTAGAGCGGCATGGCCCTGGTGTCGAGCTGTAGCAGATCTATTAGGGGGAGCGCCGTTGACTCGGGGAAAGCGGTGTCTGGCGCAGACAGCACGGCGACAGAGCAGCAGCCGGCGGCTGTCGCTTTCCAGACAGCACAGCTCAGGGCACAGCTGTTACGTCAGCAGCGGGATCAAGGCCTCAGCGGCCTGCGCCTGGCGTCCCGTTACTTACTGCCGGGGAGAGAGCTGACACGAGACACATGCGCCGAGGGCGGACTCAATAGTAACTTATATACACTACTGGCCATTAAAATTGCTATACGACGAAGATGACGTGCTACAGACGCGAAATTTAACCGACAGGAAGAAGATGCTGTGATACGCAAATGAGTAGCTTTTCAGAGCATTCACACAAGGTTGGCGCCGGTGGTGACAACTACAACGTGCTGACATGAGGAAAGTTTCCAACCGATTTCTCATACACAAACAGCAGTTAACCGGCGTTGCCTGGTGAAACGCTGTTGTGATGCCTCGTGTAAGGAGGAGAAATGCGTACCATCACGTTTCCGACTTTGATAAAGGTCGGATTGTAGCCTACCGCGATTGCGGTTTATCGTATCACGACATTGCTGCTCGCTTTGGTCGAGATCCAATGACTGTTAGCAGAATACGGAATCGGTGGGTTCAGGAGGGTAATACGGAACGCCGTGTTGGATCCCAACGGCTTCGTATCACCAGCAGTCGAGATGACAGGCATCTTATTCGCGTGGCTGTAACGGATCATGCAGCCACGTCTCGATCCCTGAGTCAACAGATGGGGACGTTTGCAAGACAACAACCATCTGCACGAACAGTTCGACGACGTTTGCAGCAGCATGGACTATCAGCTCGGAGACCATGGCTGCGGTTACCCTTGACGCGGTATCACAAACAGGAGCGCCGAAGATGGTGTACTCAACGACGAACCTGGGTGCACGAATGGCAAAACGTCATTTTTTCGGATGAATCCGGGTTCTGTTTACAGCATCATGATGGTCGCATCCGTGTTTGGTGACATCGCGGTGAACGCACATGGGAAGCGTGTATTCGTCATCGCCATACTGGCGTATCACCCGGCGTGATGGTATGGGGTGCCATTGGTTACACGTCTCGGTCACCTCTTGTTCGCATTGTCGGCACTCTGAACAGTGGACGTTACATTTCATATGTGTTACGACTCGTCGCTACCCTCCATTCGATCCCTGCGAAACCCTACATTTCAGCAGCATAATGGACGACCGCATGTTGCAGGTCCTGTACGGGCCTTTCTGGATACAGAAAATGTTCGACTGCTGCCCTGGCCAGCACATTCTCCAGATCTCTCATCGAATGAAAACGTCTGGTCAATGATGGCCGAGCAACTGGCTCGTCACGATACGCCGGTCACTACTCTTGATGAACTGTGGTATCGTGTTGAAGCTGCATAGGCAGCTGTACGTGTACACGCCATCCAAGCTCTGTTTGACTCAATGCCCAGGCGTATCAAGGCCGTTATTATGGCCACAGGTGGTTGTTCTGGGTACTGATTTCTCAGGATCCATGCACCCAAATTGCATGAAAATGTAATCACATGTCAGTTCTAGTATAATATATTTGTCCAATGAATATCCGTTTATCTTCTGCATTTCTTCTTGGTGTAGCAATTTTAATGGCCAGTAGTGCATGTAAGTGGTGTCTCTCTTCCCGACATGTCCGGAAGAATAGACACCATATTGATCCTGGAGCCACTATTAATCAAGACCATTTATATCAATGGAGCAAGCTGAAAATTTGTGCCAGACCGCGTTTCGAAGCCGAGTCTCCTGCTTCCTAGACAGATGCTCTGACCACTACATCATCCGGACACAGCGGTCACCACAACCGAAAGGACTGCCCTTGCACGCCTCACTACAGACCCAATTTCTCAAATTATACCTCACAGTACTGGTGTAGTGCCCACGCTCATTAGCCTTGTAACTCGCAGTGCCGAGTCGTGAGATGCTATGTTGGCTTTCACTTAAAACCCATATGTATATATGCCGTTTTTAAGCATCGGCAAAGTGAGGAACTCTCGGAAACCTGTTGTTAAATGTATGATTCGTTGTAATAAAATGACGGGTGGTTAAAGAATTACTGTTATTTGCGTATTATGAAACAATATAGTTTCGAAGCAGTGACAGGCGGTGGATCTATAAGAAATGCAATGTTCTTGATACGATTCGTTAGAATTAAATTAGAACTAATGACATACTACGATTAAATCTTTTAGGAGAGAGTATGATGAATCACTGTTGGTCTGTATAGCGTACTATGTAGAGTCGCAGAACAGCATTCTGTCGGCTGATGTGTTGCTAGTTTGCGTCTCAGTGGATCTAAATATTTTTTACCAGCCTTCGCTTTTTCTAATGGTTTCTGATACTTAGCTTAATATAAATGTATTCCATAATATTCGATGTTACGTAAATCTAACTGTACTCTTTCTGAACATTGAGTTTGTTCGTCTCGCTTAATCTAGAAAGCAGCTTGCAATACTTGCAATTTTTCACTTTCTTGTTTTAAGTTTTGAAATTCACGTGCAAAGACTCTGCTGCCGAACAGGAACAGTGACCAAGTAAGAATGATCTTAGGATTTTGCGAAAAAGTGAGAATGATAAATTTTTATCTTTTGTGGAGAACTACTGTACATTTGTATCGCGCCGGAACTTATACGAATGTCCGTATTAATTGGACATGATACTTTCGTTTTTGCCTTATAAAGTGTTCATGGATATTGAAAATTTTGTTTATGTACACTACAGACAGAATAACATAACTAGCATATGGACAAGGGAAGACGTGTGCTCTCTCATGCAGCTAATGTAGGAATTTTACGCCCGTCCACTACCTAAACAGTTATGTGCGCGCCAGATACAGCCAAAAACTGCCACTGGAGCTCGCTATGATCGCATATACCACTCTGAGAACATGTATAGTATGCATGAGTTGCGTCGGTTCTGATCGTTCAGCAGCTCGTTTAACTCGGCACGCTCAACGTTGACGTTCGAAAACACGGTCCGTGTGGTTTGCGGTTTACAGATATAGATGAAGGATGATGTACGGAAGCTGATTGTAGCTGGAGGCTAACGGAGGTATTCCTTAGCCCTGGCGGCGATAATTTCGTTGAAGGCAGGGAGTCCCCTCCGCGGTGCTCCCGTGCGTGATGGAGGCGCGGTGTGCGGGGCCTGCAGCGGCGGGCGGCGGGCGGCGGGCGGCGGGCGGGGCGCGTGCCTGGCCGGTACTTTTCCGCTGACCGCTCTGTGCGCTCAGCCGAGCTGCACTGCGCCACGACGCAGCGCGCGCCGCGCACGCTGCGCTTCCAGAAGGCACGACGCGATAACCGGCGCTCCCTTAACCCCAGGGCTTTGTCTGAACGCGAGTCGAACTGTTCGAACAGTCTAAGTCGTAGTTCCGGACATCTCGGGTTCTGTTCGACCTTTCGATCGTCCTGCGATCTACTGACTTTTGTTGGTACTATCACAACGACCTGTCTTAGTGTTTCTAGTGCACTATGGATTTTAGTAATAAAAGTAATTGTGAAACACGAACTGAATGTCTTATAGGGAGCAGGTAATACATAACAACAATAGGCTAATAAAAAAATTAAAAAAATGCAATCACCAACCTGTCCAATTTTCGAGCTTTCTCCTGTCCCGTGGTCTAGTGTCGTATGACGGGCCTTGCTGCTGTAATTCATTCTAGACATAAAAATTACAGTCAATTTGTTACTATAAATTCCGTTAGTTCAGTATTTAATTCTCCGTTAATTGTCTTGATTGGTTCATCTGAATACTGATGTCTCTTTTTTAACTGATTAAAATACGGCAACGTTTTTATCTCTTATTGTAATAAGTGAACAGGGATTGATTAACTCATTTGCAACCAACAAGGTATACCGCCTCTCGTAAACAAATAAAATAGTATACTGAGTTCAGTCAAGTAACATTTTTGGATGACGACATTTTCGTCTTTGTTGCTACTTGCACTTGAAAATAAGCGTAAATGTTTATATATCGCCGGCCAGTGTGGCCGAGCGGTTCTAGGCACTTCAGTCTGGAACCGCGCGACCGCTACGGTCGCAGGTTCGAATCCTGACTCGGGCATGGATGTGTGTGATGTCCTTAGGTTAGTTAGGTTTAAGTAGTTCTAAGTTCTAGGGGACTGATGACCACAGATGTTAAGTCCCATAGTGCTCAGAGCCATTTCAACCATTTTTGAGACCTGTTAGATTTTCTAAGTGCAGTGCCGGTAAATAGCAGTCTTAAATTTGCTTTCCCCACAACATCATCTTTGAGGTCGTTTCAGTTTAAATTATTCGTAATCTTAATCCGTAAGTATTTAACTGAGTTTACAACCTTTAGATTTGTGTGATATATCGTGTAACCGAAATTTAGCGAATGCCTTTTAATATTCACGTGAATGACTCCAAATTTTTCGTTATTTGGAGTCAATTGCCACTTACGGTACCATAAAGATGTCTTGTCTAAGTCGTTTTACAATTTGTTTTGATCAGCTCTTGACTTTTATCAAAGTATGCATTTTAAAGCCCATGTTTACTAGTCTTTATTGCTTTGAATGATCGTTCCTGTCGTATCCCTGAATACTGACCGTTCCTCATGGGACACGATGTATGGTTATATCAGTAATTTTACTTGTATTCAATCCGAATGAAAGAAAATTTAAAAAAAAAGAAATGATAATATATCATTTTACCGGAAAATGATACCTACGAGAGGTGGTGATAAAGTTTTACTTATCACGTCGAAAAAGTAAAGTAACGTAATTAATTTTACTTTTTTCTGTAGGTAAATATCTGCAGGCCTGCTATACACTGAAATCCGTGCACTACAGTGTCAAGGCACGCCAGATGTATTTTGACTTTCGGGATGTGCCTTTTCAGCCAGCTCAACAACGGACTGTCAGTTGTGACGATAAGGGCTTAAGGACAACACAACATCCAAATCTCGAGAGCTGAAAATCTCCGACTCTGTCGGTAATAGGGCCTGGAGTTGTGAATCCGCCGTGCTGATCGCGTAGCTACAAGGCGGACCACGCTTCTACATGAGTCACAACATAACGCCGCAGCCCAGTGATAAATTGCATATGGCCTGTGGTCATTTTGCTTAGTCTCCTCTTGCGTAGTACTGCAGTAATGTGGCGCAGGGATTTCATTGTGTACCGAGAGTGCAGGAAAAGAAAAATTACATAATCAGACACATCCTTAGAATGAACTTGGGGAGGCCTACACATTGGATATTGAAGGTTCTTGTGAAGAAGAGAAGCAAAGTGCACTGAATGTAACAAGTACAAAGGAAACAGGAAGAAATGAGGCTACACGCAACAGAGATTAAGAAAATTGTACTTTCTTATCAAACATTGTAAGTTTTCAGGTCAAAATGAGATCAGAACGGATAAATGAAATATGAGAATGAAAGGATAAAAACAAATATAAAGGAAACTGGCACGAATCTACCTGGTTTTCAGATGGCCAAAGCTAAAAGAAGAAGACGAAATGCTCCCACATGACACGAGGAGTAGTCATGAAGTTTTAACTGTCACCTTGAAAATTAATGTTGCCTAATTAACTCCTGAAGGATAGATTGCCTAAGCGCCGAATTTCGCTATCAGACTCCAACGTTGTCAGTCAAAAGACAACAGATCAGTCTGTGTCCCAGTTCCATATAGACGAGAGTCCGGCATTTAAGGACCACATCAAAGCTATGTCCGAATGAGTAACAAAAATTATGCATAAGACTGCTAGTATCGTCACAGTTTAGAACGGAATACCGCCAGACATAGTGAGATAGTATCATGAGTCAAGCCAGACGGCTGTACTTTCATCCAGAGCCAGTGTCCAGGTACGTAAATTGATACAGGCAGGCCGGCCGCTGTGGTCGAGCTGTTCTAGGCGCTTCAGTCGGGAACCGCGCGACCGCTAAGGTCGCAGGTTCGAATCCTGCCTCGGGCATGGATGTGTGTGATGTCCTTAGGTTAGTTAGGTTTAAGTAGTTCAAAGTTCTAGGGGACTGATGACCTCAGATGTTAAGTCCCATAGTGCTCAGAGCCATTTGAACCATATGAGGCAGGGAGAGCTAGTGCGGAGGGGAATACTTCTACGACTCGACTCAAGGTGCTCACCAATAGAGTCACTAGTAGTAATCCTGACAATATACTTCAAAGACCCACAGTTTCGGAGGACGGGAGCCATTTGCTGGCTACGAACAGAAAACTTAGAGAAAGCGGATAAGTAGTGGATTGTAGAGATGCAGTAGGAGGAGGGATAAAGCTGCTAAGCGAGTTACGATATAAGTACACAAATTTACTAAGTCTTAAACGCCGCCAGTATTACTAAACATTGCTTTAAGACACGTGTATCTTTCCATGTGACTCGACTTCCTCAAATAACCAAATTTCCCTGCCTTAGCACGAACATCAGCCCGCACACGTGCGCAGTCGACAGGGGCAGTTCTATCCGTTGCTGATGGTAACTGTCCGTCTAAATCTTCATCTACATCTGTACCCCGTAAGCCACCTCACGGTGCGTAGCGGAGGATAGTGTTACACTATCTCATTTCTTCTCTTCCTGTTCCAGTCGCAAATGATTCGCGGAAAAACAATTACTGGTAAGCCCCCGTGTCAGCTCGAATATCTAATTTCACCTTAATGGTCTTGTCGCGAGATGTACGTAGGAGGTTTTCTAGAACGTGCGCTCCCTGAACTTCAACAGTAAACAACACCGTGATGCAGAACGCCTCTCTTGCATCGTCTGCCTCTGTAGATGGTTGGGCATCTCCGTGACGCTATCGCGCTAACCAAATGGGCCTCTAATGTATCTGTATCCATACTCTGCAAAGCATTGTGAAGTGCTTGGTAGGGGGTACTTCCCACTGTTTCACTATTAGGTTGGCTCTGAGCACTATGGGACTTAACTTCTAAGGTCATCAGTCCCCTAGAACTTAGAACTACTTAAACCTAACTAACCTAAGGACATCACATACATCCATGCCCGAGGCAGGATTCGAACCTGTGACCGTAACGGTCGCAAGGTTCCAGACTAGCGCCTAGAACCGGCCGGCCGGCCACTATTAGGTCTTCTTCACATTCCTCTCATATATGGTGCGTTGGAAGAATGATTGATCAAATGTCTCTACGCTTCTTGTTATCTGTCTAATCTAGCAATCGCGGTCCTGTGGGAGTGATACATAGGGGCCGCAGTATATTCTAGCAGTTAAGGTTTCTCAACATCTTCGTGACGCTCACTACGGGCCAAACAAATCTATTAGCAATCAGGATGTCCTTCTCTGAATACGTTCACAACAATACCCCCTGTTAATCCTATTTGGTACAAGTCAACACACTTCTTAGCAGTACTCTACAACTGGTCGCACGAGTGTTTTCAGAGTAATCTCTTTTGTAGACGTTGGATTTTCGTAGTGTCTTATCAATGGAACCAAGTACACCACCTCTTACAGTCAAGTATTTGTATGATTTGGCTGATTAATTGTTATTGTAATCATAGGATACTTCGAGTTTTCGTTTAACAAATGCACTAATTTACACTTCTTTAAATTTAGAGCAAGTTGCCAAACTTGGCAACGCTTTTATTTCATTGGAAGTATGAATTTAAAAAAGCCTTCAGTCACAAATTTTCGTGTGTTATTAAACACACGATGCATTTCGGACCAAAAATGGCTCTGAACACTATGGGACTTAACTTCTGAGGTCATCAGTCCGCTAGAACTTGGAACTACTTAAACTTAACTAACCTAAGGACATCACACACATCCATTCCCGAGGCAGGATTCGAACCTGCGACCGTAGCGGTCGCGCGCTTCCAGACTGTAGCGCCTACAACCGCTCGACCACTCCGGCCGGCATTTCGGACCCTGTGTGTCCATTATCAGGTATAAGTTGTCTTAATACACGATTTACTTTTTCTATTGGATAAGGTAAAATGCATATTCCTGTCATGAAAAGGATGTTAAGTTATGAATTTCGTAAGTCAAACGCGGAAAATTTGTGCATAATAGTGGAAAAAATGAACAGTGTAAACTTACCACATAATCCAAGAAAAGCGTTTTTAACTTTTTAGCACGATCATATACGATGGCTCGTATATTCTGAAAACCCATTTTACGTGGAATGCGCCTTTATTCCCCTACTACCGTAAAAGAGGTGAATAGAAATGGTGGTTTAAAAAATGTTACTTGCTATTGTGTCGGAAGACAAATGGGAATATCATTCAAAGGCTTGTTTTTCTAGGTTAGTAGTAGACCAATCTAACGAGAAAATTATGAGTTTCAAAATTGACGAAATTGTCAATTGATGTTTTGTTCGCTCTATGACAAACATCGGATGTGATGTTGAATTTGCAAGCTTCGAACTCTGTTTGTAAGTACCAATCTGAATTGTGTTATTTTAATTTAAGTACCTGGTAAGCAAAACTGCGATCCCGTTTCATTAACCTGAAGTTCAGTTCTAAAGTATACTGTAATCTGATTTGTTGGGTTGGGTTGTTTGGGGAATGGGACCAGAGAGCGAGGTCATCGGTCTCATCGGATTAGGGAAGCACAGAGAAGGAAATCGGCCGTGCCCTTTCGATGGAACCAACCCGACATTTGCCTGGAGCGATTTAGGGAAATCACGGAAATCCTAAATCAGGATGGCTGGTCGCGGGAATGAACCGTCGTCCTCCCGAATGCGACTCCAGCGTGCTAGCCACTGCACCACCTCGTTCGGTAATCTGATTTGTATTTCTGCTAACTGAAATTGGAAGGTTGTGTTTTCGGAATTTGTGAAGTGAATAGGAACAATGATCGTCATTGTTTCTCCAGACGAGGACGAAGGATTTCAGTTAAAAAACCAACCACCTGAGACTTTTTGTCAGTGCAAGGAGATTATGCTGTATGAAAAAAAACAAGCAATATCTAGATTGTACGCACGTAAAATTTGTTATTTAGAAGGCAAAAGTTATCTGGATGTGTTTCTTTTCTTTTTTTATGTGAAGAGCTCTTCGTTGGTCAAGGACGTGTTGTTCGAATGTCCTTTATTACTTCTGGGAGTACAACTTTGGACTGAAGAACAATCATGTTTAAATATGGTATCAGTGACTTAATGTATTAACAAACAAATCACGTTCATTAATTCAATGTTACAATAAACTAATTAGAGGTACAAATTTTTTTATACTGAAACAGATTAAAAAGCCACAATTCTTGTTATATTTTTTTAGCTCTTGTACTGAATAAAACTTTTTTGCAACAGATAAATTTTGTTTCTTATTCTCCCAGATCGAAAACAGATTTTGGCCTGTCCCTATTCAACCCGAAGACCAATGAAAAGAAAAAAATACTAAGATTTACACTGCTGCTTCTACTCACGCCTCTCTGTGGGCTGAATAGAAGCACGATTTTTTTTATTTTTTTGTCTTATAGAATCAAGAGCTAGGTCCCAAATCTAATTATAAGTTTAGTATTAGATACTATTAGATACAAGACCTATAATCCTATATAATTTTTATTTTCATATTTCCTTTTAAAATTATTAATTTTTGATTTTGAACTTGTAAATGTTTCCATTCACCCGATTTTACAGTATCCTTAAAGGAATTCAGTTTCATTTAAAATCCAATTTAGGAATTCTGGCCTGGGGCAAAATATAGTATTACATCGGTCCTTTGATGATATATGCCCACAGGGGATACGGAATCGGATTTTGGGTTAAAAAATCGAATTTTTTTTATTGGCGTATTATATTCTGCCATGTTTCCTCTTTAAAATGACGTATCATACATAGCTCTACTACAATTATAACTATTTTATTTTTATATATTTGTGAGATCGGGTATTGCGCTTTAGTTATACACGTCTCTCGTGGCTGACCATGAACTTTTTGGCAGTACCTTTAAAGTGACATGAATTCAAATATCCCGGTTTCCAGCGACTATTTATACACTAGTTGCCCGAAAATGTTTCTCTCTGGTTTCCTCAAGTTACTCTTTGACTTTGTGGCGGGACTGTTTTGTAAACAGTGTGATATAAGAAAGTAGTTGTTGTTGAGTTATTTCGTATTTAGTGCTTCATTTTTCGCAGTGAAAATGCCTAGAGCTAAAGCAAAAGTATTTAAAAAGCGTGTGAACTGGCAAAAGAAAAGAAATAATGATTCATTAGCAAAGCAAAGCAGTTCATCATCATCACTGTTGGAAAATGTGAATCCACTTATTACTGATTTGCCGAACGAACTTACACCAAATGAAAACAGTGCTTCTCATAAAAAACTAAGAGATTTGGAAGAGAAATATAATTTACTTGATAGAGGGAATGAAGTTTTTGAACTCATTGATACGAATATATTGTGTGAAGCTCTTGAAAACAGTTTGTGCTGCAAAAAATGTCATGGAAACGTTTCTCTGAAAGTAGAATCCCATGTTGGCCTGGCTGCCCAGTTTAATTTAATATGCAGTGTTTGTAAATACAGCTGTAAGTTTCCAAGTTCGGTTTCAGTAACTGTAAATAATGGATACAAGAAAACTGAACTTTATAGTGTAAATATTAGGTTAGTTTATGGATTGCGAGCAATTGGTAAGGGCAAATCAGCTGGTGATATGCTATGTGGTGTTCTAAATCTTCCAAGTGCACCTTCAAAGTTTGAAGCTTACAATTATGTACTAGGATCTGCAGTTGAAGATGTAGCACAGAAGTCAATGCAGGTTGCTGTGGAAGAAGCAGTGGAAGAAAATGACGGCAGTCGTGACCTCACAGTGGCGTTTGATGGCACGTGGCAGAAAAGGGGCCACACCTCCAACAATGGTGTTGTAACAGCAACTAGTGTTGATACTGGCAAGGTTATTGATGTTGCAATAATGTCTAAATACTGTAGGTGCACAGGCAGGCTGAAAAATGAACACAGTGATGACTGTATTGCTAATTATTATGGTAGTAGTGGTGGCATGGAGGTTGCTGGGGTGAAGAAAATTTTTCATCGCTCTTCACAGTGGTATAATGTTCGCTATGTCAAATATCTGGGAGATGGTGACTCTAAAGCATTCAAAGAAGTTTTGGAAAGCAAACCATATGGGAACAGTGTAAATATAAGCAAACTTGAATGTATAGGACATGTGCAGAAGAGAATGGGTGCCAGGCTGAGAAGGTTAAAATCAGTTATGAAAGGGAAAAAACTAGATGATGGGAAAACCTTGGATGGCAGAGGAAGGTTGACTGATTCCATAATAGACCACATTCAGAACTGCTATGGCCTTGCAATCAGGCAAAATACAGGCAATCTTGAAGAAATGAGGAGAGCTATATGGGCTTTATATTTCCACACCGCATCCACGGATGAGCATCCACAACATGGTTTGTGCCCCAAAGGTGAAAACAGCTGGTGTAAATACAATAGGGGACTAACAACAGGAGAGAAATACATTCACCACCACAGTCTACCATCAGCCATCATGGCAGAAATAAAGCCCATTTTCAGAGATCTGGCTGACAGAAGTCTTCTGATGAAATGTCTTCACGGAAAAACGCAGAACCCCAACGAGTGCTTGAATAGTGTGCTATGGCATCGTCTCCCAAAAACAGTGTTTGTCGGAATTAATACACTACATTTTGGTGTGTATGATGCTGTGGCAACCTTCAATCTTGGAAATATAACTAAATGCCAGGTCCTTCAAAAGTTGGGTATGTGTGTTGGTTCCCGTACGGTACGTGCTATGTTCTTTTTAGATCAGCACAGACTAAGGCATGCTGATAATATAATCAAGACATTAGTGAAAAAAGCAAGACAGGTGCAGAGGGGTGCCAAAAGAAGACTTGAAGATGATTATGAAGACTGTGAAGGGGGTATTAGCTACGGATCAGGAATGTTTTAATCTTCTTTCTCCGTTTCCCGTAAGTTTACTTTTTACTTCATCTAGGAACATTATCTCAGGTACTGGTCAACCTAGAAGTCTGAAATTTTTATGACGTAGTGACATAGGTCCCTATTACATACTGAAACAACGATTTTTTAATTACTTGATTTACAAAAGACTTAGGGGTGATAGTCTAGTAAAAAGCGATGGAAAAAATTTACTTAAAAATAAATGTACAATATCTCTGTAAGAAAATACTTTGACAATAAACTGTTGTTTCAGTATTGTTGTAACATATGAATGCACATACAGTAAAATTTTTACCTCTCTGTCTCCAGTAGTTTGTGAGAAAATGTTCCCTATAGTAGGCATATATTAACATTGCGGGGATAGGTGATTCCGTATCCCCTTAAAGGAATTCAGTTTCATTTAAAATCCAATTTAGGAATTCTGGCCTGGGGCAAAATATAGTATTACATCGGTCCTTTGATGATATATGCCCACGCAGTCGAGGCCAGCCCCTACGGATACTGCGCGGCTTGTTGCAATATATAGCTTCTACAACACATTTTTACAAACATTAGCACAGATAAATCCCACAACTTCTAATTTCAACAATAACAAACGATAAAATCTGCTATCTTCAGGATGCGTACGTGGATTAAATTTACGTTCTGTCCGTTGTCATAGGCAAGACGTGAGAAAGGTTCGTTCCCTCACATGTAACTTACTTGGTGTTGCAGCTACCACAAATGCCGATTATTTGTTATCAAGTCAGCTATGCTCCTAGCCGCTGTAAGACCATTTTGGGCATATGGTACAGAGACAGAAGAACTCAATTACTGTAAATTATTTCACCTAAATTATGCGTTTTAGGTTAAACATAAATATTAGTTCGGAGCGAAGGAAAGTTGCGAACTTTTGGTGGAGTTGTTTCCAATCTGGGGTTATTACCCCCTGAGGGGTAAAATGAAATTTTATGCACTGTCAAAACAAAGCAGTTCAGTAGCTTTTCGGTCACGAAGCTAATTTTTTTAAATAATTACTATTATGACTATTTCGTAAGAATCTAATTCCGATTACGTAATTTACAATAATTATTTTTCAGATACAGATATTAGCTCGTGAGTACGGTGGAGGCTAAAACATGCGAAATGAATGTGTCAACATCTTCCTCAAACGGTCTGTCCACCACACACCTATGTTTTAACATCTAATAAAAGTGCCTCTTCGAGTTATAAGTAATTGCCGCAATAGGCCAGAAACTGCTTCATTATTTACTCAGAAAAAGTAAACGAACTAATTGACAATACAACAGTGACTATGTAATGGGTGAATGATAACTACACTGCTGTAGGACCTAAAACTGTATTATTATTATTGTTATTGTTAGTGGCAGTGGTCAGACACAAAACATTCCAATTACTGTTAGTAATTGGCTGATTTAAAATGAGGGTGCAGGGTGTGGGTGACGGAAGTGTCTCTAGGAAAAGGACTAGTGCAGAGGAAGCATGTTTTGTAGCAAATGTCTACCCTCAATGTAGATAGTAGCTTTCTTTCCCGAGAAGGAGCTGTACGTAGCACTCGCGACGCACTAAGAATTGCTTCATCATTCCATAAAAAAGTTGCTAGAAATAAGCAGTATAAATTGTACCACTGACCCCTTAGCTCATGGTTTAATTAAACACACACAAAAACCAAATATCATTTATCTTTCATCATTTCAAAAATAAAAGGGTTCAAAGAAAATTCTTTTTCATTCTAAAGTTCAGTTAGCCACTAATGTAGATGATGGTGGGAATGCTGTCAAACATCTGGTTGCTCTCAGAGATAATGATCTCAAAAAGGTTGGGAATCACTGATCTAGTGGTAGTCTGAGGACCTCTTCTGGAAAATGTACGAACTCACTCTGTCTCTCTGCGAGCGTGTATTCAAAAGGGAAGTTAGAAGAGAATACTGACAATGTTTATTTTGCTTCTGTATCATTCTTCGAATGTAGGTTGTGGTGAAAGACTGATCTCCAGCGTAGCCCGAGGTCTAGGTCGGGTTGAAATGTGATAGGTTGCTCGTGAGTTGGCCAACGAATGTGTTACATCAAGCTGTTCTCTGATACGGAGGCTGCGGTGACAGGCTGATATATAACGTCGTTCGAGGTCTAGGTTAGGTTCGAAGGTGACAGTAAGGTTACGAGATAGCGTAGCCAATGAATGTGATGTCAAGAGAATAAACGTATTTCTCATTATGGTATTTATTTAACGAACTTTGCGATTACAATAGCCGCTTCTTATCGTGCTGATTACGTATATCGAATGCTGTTTCTTTACTGACGGCACAGTGTAACGTAATGTATTCGTACACATTAAACTACCGCCATTTACTACTTCGTATTTCGCATTTCGCTTCTTAAAAAAATATTTGTAGTTTACTTTATGGTAGGCGTATCATAATTGTTAGCGGAAAAGGGCACAGCGTAAAGTATACGTTAAGAGAAGCAACATCGCTGCAGCGTGTCAACACTTACAAAGTAACAAAATGCTGCTTCCCATTCCCTGCTACGTCGGCTTACATAAGTTCTGTTATCAGAGTCTGCCTTTCAAACCGATCTACAGACTATAAAACTTATCACTTTCAATAATGGTTGTAGCCCTGCCGTTATTGATAACATTCAACGTAAATGAAAAATGCGTAAAATTATACCACTTTTTGCGTCGGCCAACAGGAACCGAACAAATGTTTCAAGAACTGGCGCACTACCCTTCACGTTGGCAAAACTTTTGATAGTTCTGCAAAAAGGTTAAGTCCCTCAAATACATACACTACCTGTTCAATAGCATCCAGATACCTATTAGTAGACAATAATATAGGCTGTATCCACACTTCGCACTTATGACAATTTGTCTGAATGTCTTTGGATACAAGTGTGGCAACCATTCTTGCTCAAGAGCAGAAACCACAGAAGGAAGTGATGTTCGACGCAGGGGTCTGGAGTGAAATCGACGTTCTCAATCTAGGTGATATTCTTAGCCGCCTGATCACTATGTACGATGCTAAATGTATCACTATGACCCCCTAGGAAGGGAGGAAGATTAGGGCTTAACGTCCTGTCAACATCGAGGTCATCAAAGATGGAGCAAATGTTCAAATGTGCGTGAAATCTTATGGGACTTAACTGCTAAGGTTATCAGTCCCTAAGCTTACACACTACTTAACCTAAATTATCCTAAGGACAAACACAAACAGCCATGTCCGAGGGAGGACTCGAACTTCCGCTGGTACCAGCCGCAAAGATGGAGCACAAGCTCGGATTGGTTCATGGATGGGGAATGAAATCGGCTGTGCCCTTTGGAAAGGATTATCCCGGCATTTGCCTGTGGCGATTTAGGGAAATCACAGAAAAGCTAAACCTGGACGACCGGACGCGGAAGCCATCGTCCTCCCGAATGTGAGTCGACTGTGGTCCCGAGACAAAGGCGCAAAACAAGTAGTGGAAGCACAAGGATTAAACATCGTCGAAACCGGCGAAGAGCAACCTTTACGGGGCAACGTGATGCTGAGTGTTTTTTGGGACTGTTATTGTAGGGTGCTAACAGATTATGTTTTCGAAAGGAGCAAACGTCACAGGAGTATAGTGTCATAATCTACCGTCGGGCTTCTTTTTTGCCACGGTAAACCCCTGTGTCTTCTTCGTCTTTCCTCGCATGGATACACTATTGCGTGACAGATATTTATGGAATGACGACGAAGTGATTTTCTGGGTGGTACGACATCTCAGCAGCTAAACTGCAGACTTCTAGGATGGACGTTCAGTAAGTAATGCAACATATTTTTCTCTGAAAACAGGTTGGTATCATTCAGGATTCCAATAAACTATATTATTTTCGACTCTTTTGGCAACAAAACCCTGTTTCTCAACACAATCTCCGTTCAATGCGACGGCCTTACTGGGAGGGCCTGTTTGCCAGCATGGTACCACTCCACTGGTCGACGTCGGAGCCAACGCCTTGCTGCGTCAGTAGCCTCCCCATCATCCACGTACTGCTCCCTGTGGAGTAAATCCTTTATTGGGTCAAACAGATTGAAGTCAGAAGGTGAGAGATCCATGACTTGACTGGTTCAGGGTGCGGCTTTGAACTTTTTCTTCGGCGGAGAAGTAACGTGGGGCCACGCCATGGATTACCGTTTTGTTTCTGGTTCGAAGTGATGACCCCATGTTTCATTGCCTGTGACGATGTTCGGTAAAAAATTGTCACTATCAACCTCGTAATGCACAAGCCGTTGCGCACAGGTGGTCCTTTGTTGCTCTTTACGGTCTTCTGTTAGGCGGGCACACACCTCTGAGTACCTGAAATGGTCGACGAGTGTGTCAGCACCACCAACAGAAAGGCCCGGTAGTGCAGCGAGTTGTTCGATTGTGGGGTTTTAGAGCGCTCCGTCGACCATCTAGAATGAGAATGCCCGCACGTTCCAATATTGCAGGAGTCAAAGGTTCTCACGACAATTTTGCGATGGTGACAGACGGAACGGCCAGTGACTCACCGTTCTTTTGTTCACGGTCACGTCTCCGTAGGTACTCTGCAAGCGCCTATGAATATCTGCGATACTCTGGTTTTCCGCCAGAAGAAGCTCTGCTTGGAATGTATCTCCGCTACAGACGCCATTCTGAAGTGTACGTTCAGCGCCGCCTCTTAATCGTAACCTCACGAAACTAGGGCCTGAAGCGAGAATATTCCACGATGTTCCACAACGAATTCCGCATTTTTTGAACCGAAATTGGCTGAGAAAAAAAAGTGTTGCATTACTTGTTGAATGTCCCACGTACAACAAAGGACTCTGCCAATTCATCCACCTGTGTCAAAAATTCGTCGTATTACAGAGTGAATAAGTAGAGAAGTGCTAATACCATCAACAGCTTTTATGGCTGCAGTGTGAGCGTTTTGGCGTGATAATTAAAATTTTTTGATTACCATTTGTATTTAGACTTTCTACAGAGTTGAAGATTTCAGTATAGTATCTTGCTGTTGTTGTAGATATTCTAACGTAAGGCCAACATCCTCTATACTTATGAGCAAAGAAATGCGTTTGCCTTTTGGGTGGCGTTCGCTGGCAATGCACTGGACTACCGGTCCAGCTACTTTCCCTTTGTCTGACTGCCCTCCTTTCGATCCCTGCGACAACCCCACGAGGAGGTCGATACGCGCCCACGACAGCTAACGCCCCGCAGTCCACACGCTATTTCCCCTGCCAGCGAGTACTCCGGTTTTAAGAGCTCTTCAGCTGGCGTTTATGCTCGGCGGAGGTGCTTCTGCTAAAATCCGTCCGATGTCAGTGCGGACTCTTCGGGCGTAAAGCTCTGTATAATGCAAGTTTGGCGCTCTTTTTCCTTTGCGCTTGTCGCTATCTGCAGTTCGTATTGAGGTCCTCCTGTTACGTGTGTCGCACGAGACGAGTTGTGAAGTTTCTGATGTTTCCTCTAAAATAACGTCAAAGTGCAGTACTTTTGGCTGCATCTTTTAAGGCTAGAAGGAAGGGACTCCTGTTGAAGGGGAGATCAGCAATGCATTCAAGTGGATTACGCTAAATCTTAAGATTCGCTGGTGTGCGAGCCTGTTCAAATTAAGAGAGAGCTTCACTATTTTAACTTCAAGAACTTCATGGTCTAAGTTGCTGCATAACTTTATGAAGTCAAATGTTTCAAATGGATCTGAGCACTAAGGGACTTAACATCTGAGGTCATCAGTCCCCTAGAACTTAGAACTACTTTAACCTAACTAACCTAAGGACATCACACACATCCATACCCGAGGCAGGATTCGAACCTGCGACCGTAGCGGTCGCGCGGTTCCAGACTGAAGCGCCTAGAACCGCTCGGCCGCTGCGGCCGGCTTATGAGGTCAAATTACTGACGTATCGATGCTTGTTATTTGGCTGCATTTGGTTGAAACACTAATGATGACATACAATTCAGCTAACACAACTCTTTATTGTTTCGTTTCTCAGTTAACTTAAAATTTTTGTAAACTTGATATATGATTTTCTATTTTTTTAAATTTGTATTTAGTGTATCAGTAAAGCACACAAAGAAATAAAGGAAGATAAGAGAAATATAGAAAATACGCATATGTAATCGGAACAGCAAATTTGATTTTTCGATCCTCAGTATTTTACATCTGTTTCTAAGCTAGACTAAGCAATTTCGGACTCAAATGCTAGGTTCAATACATGTACAAAATCAATGCTCGTTGCGTGTTTTTTAGAACAGAGCCTCCAGATACGATTTATGGATCGGTTACATTGTATCTGTGTGTTACCTACCAAGCAAGAATACTGTGGATACAGTGAATGTTTCATGCTTGGGCGGTGTATCTGCACAGACAACACTGTTCTTTGTATGCCCTTTACCGCTAAATTATTTATATTTTGCACAATACTTTGTTACAAGAAAGATTCCTTGACTACAGTGGAACAATATTACTACACACATAGCATGGAACGTACGAGTATATGATTTTTGTCTCCTTAATAAATGAAGATTACAAAAGCATTACATCTGACAGCTTAAATTAGCGTTCCTGCCGAAGAAGCATGGTTTCTGCACTTTTAAATGGATCCATTTAGTTACTTGTTATTGAATTTTATAGACGAACTGCTCCAGAATCCTCTTGTTTGCATGCAATTTCGATTTTGCTCTGTAAAAATTATGTTTTCCCATCTTAAAATTGATTACCTATTTCTCTGTTATTGTTGCTGCGGCTTCAGCTTGCTCAGTTTATGGCTGTTCACAGCAAAACCAGGTATTCTAGATCACTGTCGTAACAAAAATGAGAAATCTGTAGATGTCACAGTTCAGAAGAGGATAGCAGCACGAAAACTGGGGTTTAATCTCATCACGGAAGATATTTTCGTACACGTTTTCCTTATATTTCTTGCTGCTCAGCGTTCGAGACTTTCAGTTTGAAGCTAGTAGTCTACTTTAGCGGTCCATCGAAGTATTTAAGTCCACTTCTTCAATAGAAACGGCTAAATATCCTGTAGCAGCCAATGTATGAGCAGCAGCAGGGCAGTGGGCCCAAAATGGCGGTCGCCTGTAAGCTGACCATACCTTCGCTATACAGAACTAGATTTGGACGTGAGCAGCTCCCGCCATTCAACTTCGCACACACTCGTTCGGGCATCCCACGCTCGAATGGCCCCACCGTTTAATTAATCCACAAGGCGTTCGTGCGACGTGACCGTCGCGCCACCATCAACTTGAAACATCCCCTTTGAACAATTTATATAGGACTGTGCTTAACCTGACACACAATACTTTGTTAGCGCAACGCAATCTGACTTTCAATAATTCGTACAAAAGAATGGGCCCTGACTAACATTAACCTATACCTTTCACAAATCACTTACCTCACAAAAATCTTCGCTGCTCAAGCTACTGCAATACAGCAAGCGCCACTACTGCCAGCTAAATAAAAGATTCAAACTACTAAAGGCACTAACTACTGATAGGGATAGTTAGCAAATGAAAGATATTAATAGAGAACAAACAATGTATTTACCTTAATATCATCACAAGTCATAATATATATATCAGTTCATGACAAATTGCAAACCTCCGCCATCTCTCTCCCCACATCCACCACTGCTGGCGGCTCACCTCCAACTGCGCAATGCTACGCGCTGTTCACAGCCAGCTGCCTAACACTACAATGGCGAGTATTACAACAATGCAAAGCAGACACAGACTGCCCACAGCACAGCCAGTGATTTTCATACAGAGGTGGCGTTACCAATGAAAAACCTAAACAGCCTACTTACATAGAGAAAACATAAACAGCCTACTTACATAGAGAAAACATAAACAGCCTACTTACAAACTTTCGAGTGGTTCAGATGGCTCTGAGCACTATGGGACTTAACATCTGAGGTCATCAGTCTCCTAGAACTTAGAACTACTTAAACCTAACTAACCTAAGGACATCACACACATCCATGCCCGAGGCAGGATTCGAACCTGCGACCATAGCGGTCTCGCGGTTCCAGACTGAAGCGCCTAGAACCGCTCGGCCACAGCGGCCGGCCATTAACTTTCAACAAATAAAGTTCTGCACCAACCTTTTGTCAGCCCTCTGTAACCCAAAATTTATATTGACACTTGATTGGCAAATGTAACATTTTATCTGATCTGTAACTACCTCTTGATATGCCTCAGTCATCATTTTATATGCTTTTGAAATGTTTCTTGTTGCTAGCGCGCCGACACTACAAGTTATGAGTCTGTGGTTGCAGTTTTTAAGTACACTATTTACCTTTTACTCTATTCATGCTATTATGGTAAATTTACGAAGGAATTTAATTTTTCCGTCTCTGAAATACTACGGTTACTCTTTTTAGGATTTCTTAAATGTCCGATCAGTATCTGACATCTCCTTATCCATGTTACAACCAGTATTAAGTAAGTTATTTGTAACGCGCTTTGTTCTCTACACATATTTGTGGCCATGTTCTAAATTTTATAGACTTCCGAAGACGACACATTAATCTGAACCGGCTAAGTGAAACAGAATATTTCAGTAACGCAGCTGATGACCGATTTTATTTTGGAAAAATATAGATCACAGTTGCTGAAAAAATTACAGCTATGAAGAAAATCATGTATACACGATATGACGATAAGTTGCAACACCCTTGCAGCAATTCGACGTTTTGTGCAGCTCACTGGTGAATGTCTACTTTTCAGTTGATTTGGCATTTAATAATTTGTTTATTTGTGTAGTCTATGTCTCTAACATGAGTGTACCATTACGCAACCTTTTAATCGATTTAAGTTGCCCTTTGAGTTTCTCCATATGTTTAATTATATTGGAAACGTTATATACCACAATATCTTATTATTAGCGCTTCCTTTAATATTAACACAGGTCTCAGTTGCACTTGGGATTTGGTTATTAATACTGCTCAATGGCCCACCCGAACCTCTGGGAGTGTCTCAGAGCGACGAAGGCTTTCTGGGCAGCCCATGAGCAGCTAGGGAAAGAAAAGGACCATCGAGACAGAGACTCGCTTGCTTGGTTAACCTTACACGTAAGGACTTCAGAAAGCAAGTTACACGTGTTGTCGCACGCTAAGACCGTTGCGCAAGAAGAGTGGACCATTATCAGAAGAAAGTACATTTTCCTGAGAGTGCGGTTGAAATGGCGCGGCAACTGGTAACGTATTCCAAAGCTGAAGTACGATGGACAGTACGATTCTTGTGTGCAAAACATCTAAATTGCTCATAGATTCTGGCGGTATATGGACCAAATGTAATGTCACGTCCGGCCGTAGTGAAATGGAGCCAATAATTTGACCAAGGCTGCAAAGTCGTGGCTAATGTTGACTGGAAAGTCCAGATCTTGCACCATGTCATTTATATTCCTTGGGAACACTGAAAGAACGACTGGCGGAAAGATTTTTCAACGATGAGGACATTCACATAATGGTTCTCGAATGACTGTGTGGTCAAAGAGTGGAGTTCTACTGACGAGGGACTCTACGATTGGTAGCACTTTCCGATCGTTACTTACAGAGATTTGATGACTATGTTGAAAAATAGTGTCGTGTATCTGTTTCACTTTCAAGTGTAGTGCAGCAGCCAATAAACGTTACATGGACTTCCATAGTAATGCGAAACTTACTCTCTGAATTCCGCCCGTACAAATGAGGCGCGGCAGGTTGTCCAGAGGTTGTCCGCTGGAAGCTCTTCTGTGTCGACAGCCATTCTTCTCACTGGCTCGCAGCACAGCTTGCGATTTAGGTTTCGTTATATAGAGGTTTGTATATGTACATCTACATCCACGCCACAATCCGCAAGCCGCCAAATAGCGTGTGGAGGAGGGTAATTCTGGTACCACTAACACATCCCTCTACCCTGCTCCACTACTGAATGGCACATAGGAAGAATGATTCTCGGTAAGTCTGTATTATCTCTAATTTCTCGAATTTTCTCGTCGCACGCTTTACGCGATATGTATGTTGGAGGAAGGAATACGCTGTCCGACTCTTCCCGGAAGTGCTGTCTCGAAATTTCTATAGTAAACCTCTCCTGTAACGTCTGCCAACGGAGTTTTTGAGCATCTCGATAATGCTCTCGCGCCTACTGAACGATCCCACGACAAGACGTGCTGTTCTGCGGGGTATCTTCTCCAGCTCTTCTACCAGTCGCACCTAGTAAGGACCCCAGATTGACGAACAGCACTCAAGAATTGATCGAACAAGCACCTTATAAGCCACTTCCTTCATGGGTGACTAACATTTCCTTAAAATTATTCGTATGAATCTGTCTGGCATCTCTTTTTTTCTGCAATTTATCTTATGCGGTCGTTCCACTTAAAACTCTCTGGATAGTTATTCCAAGATATTTTACGGTGGATACTGTTTCCAGCAATTTGTCATCAATGATGCAGTTGCACAGTGGATTTCACTTCCTGTCTTCACGTAATATGTTACATTTATTTACGCTCAGCGTTAACCGCCAGACCTTGCGCCATTCACCCATCCTCTGCAAGCCATTCTGCAAATCGACACTCTCTTCTGGTGTTGCTACATTGTTACAGACAACCGCATCATTTGCGAACTAACTCAAAGAGCATCCGACGCTTTCTACCCGTCCTCGCAAGCCGAACAGCTATGCCAAAATAGCAGTTCTTTTCGACGCACCCCAGGGTGGCCGGCTGAAACACGTCCAGAAGTTATAGGGGTTTTGCGACGCTCACCAAACCCCAGCTCAGGTCCAACTAATCCCGTAATCAGCCAATGAAGAATGAGTTGCCGCAAGTACTCCCCATTTGGCACGAACCAGGAGCCTCTTGTCGCTTTGTTGAGAATACCGAGGACTTGACGAGCATTATCCGCCGACTGAAATACGACGTCCTATCTCCGTCGCCGGATTTCACTGCTACGTATTATTTTCCCCCGAGATTACTTGAATTCGTTGCTCTGTTGAACGTGTCTAGTAGCTGAAGAGGTGACTTTGTAATGCATTTACGGACACTGGCAGTTCTTACGAGGTTAAGTTATCGCTATAACGGATATGTTGTTTATGCCGATAAAAAACTAAATACTCATTCAGCTGTTCCTTACCTCAAAGAACTCAGTCTGTCATGCTGTACCATCTTCACAATTTTGACCCTAAAGGTTTGGTACGCAGTGAATAGCAGAAAAGCTGCAACGTGATGTCATGCTTTTTGAACGTGGCCCTGATTCAGGTTCCCCTTCCGGCCCGAGTATCGATGCGGACACGCGGTCAGGGATCCTGGGGCTGTGTAGCCACGCCACGCAATTAACGCGCCAGCCCGTTGAGAGCGCAGGCACAATATGAGGGGGACGTGACAGCTGACACGGTACCGCTGATAAAACACCCCAACCATCTGCTTGTTAGTCACTCTCTCGTTTATTCGGTGAAGCCTTTGTATACCCGCTGTACAATTATTCTGAGCTTTACCTTGACTTAAAAGATAGCTTAAAATAAAGCAATTATATGTGACGGTCACTTTTTATATTCTCCCATGAAGCGTTTCGAGGGCTTACATCATCAACTTCAAGTGTATCAGTGGATTACATTACACTTTCGTTTGCTGTCCGTTCTGAATTTAATTTCGTTGCAAATAAGGTACGATGAGCACTTGTTAACATAATATGGCTCTAGGATCACAAATTTAGACGTCACACAACATAAAATCCAACGAAGACAAATTTTCTAACTCAGACTTTTATAAGATGAAGTACAACAAAAGCCCAGTACACGACGTGAGTCATCGAAACGAAGCGTGCAAACGACATTTAAGGAGCATCGAAATGAGTTTAGGTACAACACCTCAAATAAATCTGTCGTAGCTACTCACAATCACAACACAGGACATGCTTTTGACAACGTAGGTGACACTCTAATAATACTTCACATACTAAACAAAAGCCACAAACTGAATCTGTATGATGAACTTGAAATTTTTATTCTCAACGGAAAACATAAGCAGAACACATTCAACGACAAAACTGAGACAGTGACAATGAACTTTCTTAGTAGCTTCTCAAGCGGACTAGTAACTTTTACTATTATCTATTTTTGAGCGATCTAAATCATGAAACAATTCCAAAATCATCAAAACGAAAACTTTTGTAGTCCTGTCATCCTCAGTTGCGTGTAATATTACTGTATATTGATAATTTTCACCTTTTGGACCGTTTGACTACAACTGAATGAAACGCAATTTTCGTGCCATATGCGTTTCGCCTTTGTTCTGTACAAGGCATCTTCAGTGACCTGGAATATGTACATATTTTTACTATTTAGTTTACATTTTGTGGCGATGGACCTATAGGTTATAAACAGTTCTGGTAGTTGGTTTTAGCTATGATGTAGTAATATTTTAAATTCCACTTACAGGTTGCGTGGACGATTTTCTACATATTACGTTTCTGTTCCATTTTTGGTGCCATTCTTCCTCTTGTAATTACCACTTGAGGTTTTTTCCACATCTAAAAGCACTAGGAGCTGAACACTTGTTTTGATGCAATGTTTTGGTATATGTTGCCGACTGTCGGATGTTTTTGCCAAAGATTGAATGTTGTTGCCAACTTTCAAGTGTGTTTTTTGAAGTGTCTGTGATCTGTTGGCCTATGCGTATGTGTATGTGTGTGTATGTGTGTGTGTATTTTGGTGCGAAATAATATTTATTTTCGTGAGCTTTTTTTCTTTTTTTGTGGCTGCTTATGTAAGAGGGACGATTTTTGTCTTATTATTTCTTTTTTTACATGTAGTAGGGATCCTATACTGATGTGTGTTTGCTCATTTATCACTTGTTTGTTTTCAGCGATGGCTTTCTGAATGTGGAAGTTCTCTTGTATTTGTTGTATAAGATATTTGTCATGGTTTCTTTTTGCCGGCTGCTGTGGCCGGGCGGTTCTAGGTCCTTCAGTCCGGAACCGCGCAGCTGCTATGGTCGCGGGTTCGAATCCTGCCTCGGGCATGGCTGTGTGTGATGTCCTTAGGTTAGTTAGGTTTAAGTAGTTCTAAGTCTAGGGACTTATGACCTCAGATGTTAAGTCCCATAGTGTTTAGAGCCATTGGACCATTTTGGTTCCTTATTGTCATAATTTTCATTTCTTGTTCCATATTTGTTGGATGGTGGTTATGGTGTTTTAAATGTTCTGCAAATGTGGAAATGTGTTTCGTATTTCCAACCCCTGATATGTTTTAAAATTCCTGCGTGTCATACCTATGTATACTGCATCACAACTTTGACATCCAAGTTTATATATTCCTGATCGCAGGAGCTACCTCTTGGTAGTTGGTTGGTTAAGGTGTGATTGGAGGCTTTGCCCAGTCTTATATTCTATTTGGAAGCCCTGTCTCTTTAGGTTGTTTGCAACTCTGTGTGTTAATTTATGTGCGTAAGGCACAGTGTACCATCTCGTTCTTTTCTCTGTGATCTCGTCATTGTGTGTGTTTGTAAGTTTGCAGCTTGTAAGTTATCTTGTACTCTGGAAGTGTTTTGTTTGTTTTGTATTTGTGGTTTCATTTTTTGATTGAGCCTGTGTACTACATGGGTGTCATACCTGTTGTTTCTAGCTATCCGCATGATTGTATTCATTTCTTTTTCATAGTTTCTGTTGTTGAGTGGGATCCTGTTTAATCTACGTAACATACTGTATGTCTTAGTGCTGCAAGCTTCTGGTTGTGGGGATGGTTCGATGTGGAGTGTAGTATTTTGTCTGTTGCTATTGGTCTTCTAAAGATGTTAAATGTATGTTTGCCATTTTCTTTTTTTATTGTGATGTCAAAAAAAAATATTTTATGTTCTGATTTGTTTTGTTGATTTATGAGTAGAGATCATCTATTTTTTCAGTTGGCCCATCTGCCAGACAAATAATGTCATCAACATATCTGCACCAATATATAATTTTAAAACTTCCATTAGTGGTTATCTTTTCACATATCTGATTTTCTACATGCAGAGAATAAAGGCGAGACACGTATGGCACGAAAATTGTGTTTCACTCAGTTGTAGTCAGACGGTCAAGAAAGTAAAAATTACCATTTATCGTAAAATTAACAGATAAATATGTAGAAATGTAGGTTTAAAAGTTTATCTTTTTCAATAATTTTTATTTATTGCAATAATGCTATTCTTAAGTGGAAAGTTGTAAACAGTTAAACTTTTATACACTCGTTATTTGTAACTCTGATTCGCAGTGTAAACTGGTAACAGATGCTCTTGCACTTGAAAGGCACTATATTTCTACATGTGTACAGTATCTGTACTATTTAAGTACTTATTTCGTGTTTGTGTAACATGTAAAGGAGAAAGTACATATTTACGATTAATCTGTGTTCCTGCTATTGGAAATCTTGTAAGCAGCTATATAGTTATTTAAAATTAGTAAGTTAATTAATCTACTGATCTACCTAAAGATGAGACATCATAGTACTTTTTTTTTATTACTCTTCAGTTTTGAAGACTGATTTGACGCGACACTTGCAACCTACGCCCTCAATTATTTGCTGGATGTATTCCAATCTCTGCCTTCCTCTACAACTTTTACCCTCTACAGTTCCATCTAGTACCAAGGAAGTTATTCCGTGATGTCTGAACAGATGTCCTATCATCCTGTCCCTTCTTCTTGTCAGTTTTTTCGATGTATTCTTTTCCTCGCCGATTCTCCGCAGAACCTCCTCATTCTTTACCTTATCAGTCCACCTAATTTTCAGCATCCTTCTGTAACACTAGATTGCAAATCATTCGATTCTCTTCTCTTCTTGTTTTCCCACGATCCACGTCTCACTATCATGCAACGCTGCGCTCCAAACCTACATTCTCAGAAATTTATTCGTCAAATGAAGCCCTATGTTTGATACTAGTAGACTTCTCGTGGCCATGAATGCCCTTTTTGTCAGCGCTCTGCTGTCCTCCTTGTTCCGACCGTCATGAGTTATTTTTTGCCTTGTTAGCAGAAGTCCTTATCATCATCATCTACTTCGTGATGACCCATCCAGATGTTAATTGTCTCGGCGTTCTCATTTCTGCTGCCTCTCATTCCTTTCGTCTTTCTTCGATTTACTCTCAGTCCACAATCTGTACTCATACTGCTCATTCCGTTCGGAAAACCCTGTAATTCTTCTTCATTTTCACCCAGGATAGCAATCAATGGTTCAAAAGGCTCTGAGCGCTATGGGACTTAACATCTGAGGTCAACAGTACCCTAGAACTTAGAACTACTTAAACCTAACTAACCTAAGGACATCACACACATTCATGCGTTCTCATTTCTGCTGCCTCTCATTCCTTTCGTCTTTCTTCGATTTACTCTCAGTCCACAATCTGTACTCATACTGCTCATTCCGTTCGGAAAACCCTGTAAATCTTCTTCATTTTCACCCAGGATAGCAATCAATGGTTCAAAAGGCTCTGAGCGCTATGGGACTTAACATCTGAGGTCAACAGTACCCTAGAACTTAGAACTACTTAAACCTAACTAACCTAAGGACATCACACACATTCATGCCCGATGCAGGATTCGAACCTGCGACCGTAGCGGTCGCGCGGTTCCGGACTGCAGCGCCTAGAACCGCTCGGCCACTCCGGCGAGGATAGCAATGTCATCAGGGAATCGTATCATTGATATTCTTTCAGCTTGAATTTAATTCTACTCTTGAATCTTTCTTTTATTTCCGTAATTGCTTCTTCGATGTATAGACTTAACAGCAGGGGCAAAAAACTACATCCCTGTCTTATACCCTTTTTAATCCGGGGACTTTTTTCTTCTCTCCCGATCTTATTGTTTCCTCTTGGTTCTTGTACATATTGTATATTAACCGTCCTTCCCCACAGCTTACCTCTATTTTTCTCAGAATTTCGAACATCTTGCACCATTTAAATTGTCGAACGCTTTTTCCGGATCGACAGATCTTATGAACGTGTCTTGATTTTTCTTTAGTCTTGCTTCCATTATCAACCGCAACGTCAGAATTACCTTTCCTAAAGCCAAATTGATCGTCATATAACTCATCCTCAATTTTCTTTTCCATTCTTCTGTGTATTATTCTTGTGAGCAAGTTGGATACATGAGCAGTTGACATGATTGTGCCATAATCATTGCACTTGTCGGCTCTTGCAATCTTCGGAATTGTTCGATGATGTTTCTTTCCGAATGTCATATGGTATATCGCCAGACTCCTAAATTATACACACCAATGTGGATAATAGTTTTGTTGCCACTTCCCCTAATGACTTTAGAAATTTTGATGGAACGTTATCAATCCCTTCTGCCTTATTTGATCTTAAGTCCCTCTAAGCTCTCTTAAATTCTGATTGCAGTGCTGGATCCCCTGTCTCTTCTAAATCGACTCCTGTTTCTACTTCTATCACATCAGACAAGTGTTCTACCTCATCCAGGCCTTCGATGTACTTTTCCCAAGTATCTGATCTCTCCTCTGCATTTAACAATGGAATTCTCGTTGCACTCCTAATGTTATCGCCCTTGTTTTTAATGTCGCCGAAGACTGTTTTGACTTTTCAATAGGGAGAGTCAGTTCTTGCGACAATGTCTTCGTTTCCCATTTCTTCACATTTTTCATGCAGCCATTTCGCCATAGCTTCCCTCGACATTTTATATATTTCATTCTTCAGCGACTAGTATTTCTGTATTCCTGAATTACCCTGAACATTTTTATACTTCCTTCTTTTATCGATCAACTGAAGTATTGCTTCTGTTAACTGTTGTTTCTTCACAGCTATCTTCCTTGTACTTGTGTTTTTCTTTCTGACTTCTGTGATTGGCCATTTTAGAGACGCCCATTTCTCTTCAACTGAACTTCCTACTGAGCTATTTCTGATCACAGTATCTATAGTCTCAGGGAACTTCAATCGTATCCCCATATTTCTTAGTACTTCCCTATCCCACTTCTTTGGGCACTGATTTTTCCTTGGAAGTCTTTTAAACTTTAGCCTGCTCTTCATCATTACTAAATTGTGATATAAAACCATATCTGCTCTTGGAGACAGCCTAGAATTCAATATTTGATTTCGGAATCCTTGCCTGACCATAATGTAATTTAACTGAAATCTTCCCGTATCTCCCGGCCTTTCCAAAGTTCACAGCCTCTTCTTATGATCCTCAAATAGAGTGTTCATTATTAGCACCAAGGCCATATTGTCAAGTAACCCTTTCTTCTGTTCCGTGACGTACAATCGCATTCCAATCCACCATGACTATTAGATTTTCACCCTCCCCTTTACGTTCTAAATTACCAGTTCAGTATCCTCACATGCTTTCTCTGTCTCTTTATCTTCGGCCTGCGACGTCGGTATGCAAATATGAACTATCGTTGTCGGTGCTGGTTTGCTGTCGATTCTGATGAGAATTACCCCCGCTGAACTATTCACAGTAGATCACTATCTGTCCTACCTTCGTATTCATAACGTGTCCTACGTCCATTTTACCATTTTCTGTCACTGTTGATATTGACCTGTACTCATCTGAGCCGAAATCCTTTATCTTCTTTCCATCTCACTTCACTGACCCCCAGTATATCTATACTGAGCGTTAGTATTTCTCTTTTCACATTTTATAGCTTCCCTACCACGTTCGGACTTCTGACATTGCACGCTCCGACTCGTAAAATGTTACCCTTTCGTTGGTTATTGAATCTTTTTCTCATGGTCACCTCCCCCTAGGCAGTCTCCTCCCGGAAATATGAATGGGAGAGAAGTCGAAATCTTTTGCGAATGGAGAGATCATCATGACACTTTTTCAATTACAGGCCAGATGTCCTATGCATACGCAGTATGTATTTTTAATTCAGTGGTTTCCATTGCCTTCTGCATCGTCATACTGTTGATCACTGCTGATTCCTCAGCCCTTAAGGTCAGTTCCCCAATCCAAGGGAAAGAGAGTGCCTTGAGCCTGTCCGCTCCTCCGCCCTCTTTGACAAGACTGTCGGCAGAATGAGGGTGACTTCTTATCCCAGAATTCTTCGACCGCAAATGCTCATGAGTTTTATTCAAAATTTAAGCGGTGGCGAGGTTCCAACACGGCATCAAGAACGTTTTGGTATGTAACCAAAGACGCTATCCCTAGACCATCTTGGTAGAAAACAAAAAAAAAACTACTGTAAAAAAGAGAGTAATGTAATCCACTGATTCATCTAAAGATGAGTATCATGGTAGAAAATATAAAGCAGCTGACACTGACAATTATTTCAATTTATCTTGTGTGTCATGAACAGTCACGCTTTCCAAACCACAGTAGAGCATGAACGACAGTAGCTTACCGTCACTGTTTACGTTTTTCGATTTCTGCGACACGCTGGACAAATTTATCAGCGTTTACAACAACATTCAGACTATATTCTAGACATGGCTTTTGATGAGTCTCACTTCGGGAAGTTTGTCGTGAACGACAACATGGTACAACGCATTTTCCTTTTTTTTTTTTTCTTTTTTTTCGTCAGCCTCTGCGTTACCGCCTATCGGAGTGAACACGAACTTTTTATCTACCGACGTCCGATGCGATAAGAAAACTGCTGTTAGCTTGTGGATCTTCTGAAACAAAACCAACTGAGAGCTAAGGTGATTTTTATTTTGCACAGTATGCTGCTCCTATGAGGCTGTCGCTAAAGACAGGTATATCACTGAACTGCTAGTTTAACAAGCCATAGTCGCAAAATACTAACACAAATTTTCTACAGGAGGACCGAACGTCTGGTGTAATTCGATTCGGGGGTAGATCAGTTTGGGTTTTACGCGTGTACGTCCACCCTCACATAGAGACAGAACTTCCGCACATCACTGAGGACAAAAGAGCGCCATTCCACTCTGTAGTCGACTGTTCCACGTCAGCAGAGTAGTCGTGCTTGGTGGTATCGTGGTGGCGGTGGTAGGCTGGCCACGCGCACACGTGACCTTAGTCCTTCTGCAAACAGACGATTCCCGATGGTTCTTGCCGTTACATTAGGTCCAACATGTGCCCCAATTTATTCCCTGTACGATGTTCGGTCGGCCACTGCTGCTCGCACAATGCATCGATCTTGATGTGTGTCTGTACTATGTGGACGTCGAGACACACCAGTGATACAGTCTGTCCAAAATGTGTAGCAATCCGTCAAATGTCCATCCAGCTTCCCGCATACACACAGTGCCACCCCGTTCAAATGGCTGAAGTTGTTCAACAGTAGTATGTGCTCATTGGTGGCGCATATTTGTACTTTAGAAGAAATGTTGCAAACACTGTTCACCTCTAAACTCGGCAGCCACTGCTGCAGAGTGACAAGAAGGAAAGAGGGTGAGCGCCATATGATCGCCAATGACCGTGACAAATGAATCATTGACACTACAACACCTCAACATACATATATTATAGCCTGGTACCACTGAATACATTGCTTGTACCACTGAACACATTGCTTGAAGGTATGTATGGGTAGGCTTACGTGCATCAGCAACAAATATAGCCGTAGACTAAGTGCAACCACAACGGGAGGTTATCTGTTGGGATCCTTTTCAGTTGTTGCAGGGGCAACAGTCTGGATGATTGACTCATCTGGCCTTGTAATATCAACCAAAAAGGCCTTGCTGTGCTGGTGCTGCGAACGGCTGAAAACAAGGAGAAACTACAGGCCCAATTTTTCTCGAGGGCATTGCAGCTCACTGTATGATTAAATAATGATGGCATCCTCTTGCGTAAAATATTCCAGAGGTAAATTAGTCCCCCAATTTGATCGCCTAGGGGGGGGGGGGGGGTGTCTTCTCAGAAAGATGGCTTTATCAGGAGAAACAAAACTGGCGTTCTACGGATATTAGTGTGGAATGTCAAATCCCTTAATCGGGAAAGGGAAACGGGTAGGTTAAAGTTAAACACAGTGGGAGTTAGTGAAGTTCGGTGGCTGGAGGAACAGGACATCTGCTCGGGCGGGCACCACAGTGACACAACAGTTGTTAAAAATCTGTTACTTGAAGGATCGATCCGAGCTAGAAAACCCTTGTAGCGTGCATTCCATTGACCCCAAACCATCGCCGTTTGCGATTTCAGTGGTGTCAAGCGAGAGCTCATTGCAGGGCAGGGTGGAGATCTGTTGTGTTTTCTAATGAAAACTGGTTCCGCCTCGGTGCTCTTATTTAGAAGGCCAGCCGAGGGTCTGCAACCAGCCTGTCTGCGTGCTAGACACACCGGACCGACACCTGATGGTCTGCAGTGCGATTTCGTATGACAGCAGGAGCGCTCTCGTGGTTATCCCACGCACTCTGACTGCAAATTTGTGCGCCAGTCTGGTGATTCGACCTATTGTGCGGCCATTTATGTACAGCATTCCAGGGGGTGTTTTCCAGCAGGATAACGCTCGCCCACATGTCGCTGTTATAGCCCAACATGCTCTACAGAGTGTTGACATGTTGCATTGGCCATTTAGATCACCAGATCTATCTCCAATCAAACACAAAGGGGCATCATCGGACGACAATTCCAGCGTCATCCACAGACCGCATTAACCATCCTTGTATTGACCGATCAAGTACTACAGGCAAGGAACTCCATCTCACAAACTGACATATGGCACCTATACAACGCAGTGCATGCACATTTGCATGCTTGAATTCAATATTCTGATGATTATACTGGTTATTAATGTAGCAGCATTTCGTATTTGCAATGGCTTTTCACGTGTTTACGTTAACCCGTGGTCTTACAACGTTAATCACTTAAATAAATTACCTATGGAAATGTATTAATAATTTTTTGGTGGTCCAGTGTAGGCAAAAAAACTTTTTCTTTATCAATTCACGACTATATTGCTCAAAATCAAATGCAAAACACGACCGTATTTCAGATTTGTGTCCGGTCGCTGCAAATGTTACCAGAAGAACAACACTACTCTTTTTTTTGTCAGAGACAAATAAAATGAGTCGACAGCAGAGATATACAGGATGTAACAAATATAAGTGCAAATATTTTTATATGTGCTATCTTAATATGTACAGATACCAATGTTTTGGTTGTTTTTTTCCCTGCGTCGAACTATCTTCCCACAAACACATCACAAATTTTTAAAATGATGTCTTCTTCTTGGTCGTATCAGTATTGGCTAACCGTTTTGCTCTCACGAGTCCACACTTGCATACAGGTACTAACCAACAGAAAAACAGATGACTTGTAATAACTGTAATTATTAGTCTGCAAATGACGTAATTACTGGTGTAGTGTTGTTCAGTACACCATTCTCACAAGGGAACCTCCCCATCGCACCCCCCTCAGATTTAGTTATAAGTTGGCACAGGGATAGGCCATGAAAAATTGAACACAAATATATCGAGAAAACAGGAAGAAGTTGTATGGAACTATGAAAAAAATAAGCAAAATATACAAACTGAGTAGTTCGTGTGCAAGATAAGCCACATCAAGGGACGTGTACACTGAGGAGCACCGTGGTCCCGTGGTTACCGTGAGCAGGTACGAATTGAAGGTCACTGGTTCAATCCTCCCTCGAGTGAAAAGTTTTAATTTTTTATTTTCAGACAATTATCAAAGTTCATGCACTCAGACATGATCAACTTCGCTCTCCAAAATTCCAGGACATGTTCAGATTTGCTTGGACACATGCAGGATTTGACGGTCTACACACGGAAAAACTTGAAAACGTTAAAAACGTATGTTTTGACAGAGCACAGGGAAAGCTGTGCGACTGTGAAACTGTTGCATTCATTTGTTGCCATTAATGGGACAAACTCTTATGTTTTCATCACTTTTTTGGGAGTGATTATCACATCCACAAGAAAACCTAAATCGGGCAAGGTAGAAGAATCTTTTTACCCATTCGCCAAGTGTGCATTTTTAGGTGGGTCGACAACATATTCCTGTAATGTGACGCACATGCCGTCACCAGTGTCGTATAGAATATTTCAGACGTGTTTTCCTGTGGAGGAATCGGTTGATCTATGAATTTGCGATCAAATGTTTTCGGTTCCTATTGGAGAGGCACGTCCTTTCGTCTACTAATCGCACGGTTTTGCGGTGCGGTCGCAAAACACAGACACTAAACTTATTACAGTGAACAGAGACGTCAATGAATGAACGGTCAGATCGTAACTTTGCGAAAATTAAGTAAGTGAAATTTTTGTACGAAGGAGGACTCGAACCAAGGACCTCTCGTTCCGCAGTTGATCACTCTAACCACGGGACCACGGCGCTCTTCAGCTTACATATTCCTTGATGTTGCATATCTTACACTTGGACTACTCAGTTTGTATATTTTGCTTATTTTTTCATAGTTCCACACAACTTCTTCCTGTTTTCTCGATTGATCTGTGTTCAGTTTTTCAAGGCCTATCCACTGTGTCAATTTATAACTAAATCTGAGGGGGGTGCGATGGGGAGGTTCCCTTGTCAGTCACCAATAGAAGTATTTGCTCTGCACCCGTTACACCTTGTATTTGCTCAACTGAACACCTACTCCGTATAAAAAAGGCTGAATGAAAAAAATAATAAAGTAAACGCTGCATCACAACTACGAAACTATACGCACTGTTTTATGTCACGGCCGGTGGAGATGTGAGATACTATCCAGCGATAAAATTCAGGGAGCGAAAGGCAGTCTCCAACTTGTAGAGACCAGCAGTAACACATGAAAAGTAAAACAAGAGTAAAGGAGTGATGCAGAGGGGATTAGATTTTAAATGAGAAGCCGAAAGTAGTAGGCGACGTTTGTGATTTACTTAGGAAAATAACTGATGACGGCGAAGGTACAGAGGATATAAAATGTAAAATAAAAATAGGAAAGCCGGCTGGTGTGGCCGAGCGGTTCTAGACACTTCAGTCTGGAACCGCGCGACCGCTACAGTCGCAGGTTCAAATCCTGCCTCGGGCTTGGATGTGTGTGATGTCCTTAGGTTAGTTAGGTTTAAGTAGTTCTAAGTTCTAGGGGACTGATGACTCCAGATGTTAAGTCCCATAGTGCTCAGAGCCATTTTTTTTAGAAATAGGAAGAAAAACATTTTCCAAAAGGAGATATAAGTTAACATCGTATGGCAATTTAAGCGTAAGGAAGTCTTTTCCGAAGGTATCTCTCTGGAGGCTAGAAGTGAAACGTAGGACGATAAACAATTCACACAAGAAGAGAATAGCTTTTGAAATGTGCTGAAGAATACTGATGGTCACATTGGTGCATCGAGTAACTAATGAAGAGGAATTGAATCGATATGCGTAGAAAAGAGTTTTGTTGTCTGAACGAAGGGATTTGTTAATAAGACATACCCTGAGGCATCAAGGAATATTTACTTTGGTGATGGAGCAGGTGTAGCAGGTAAATGCTGTAGAGGGAGATCTGGGCTCGATTACGGTAAGCAACTCCAGATGTACGGACCCTTCACTATGGAGGTACGAAAAATTTGCGCAAGGTAGCTTGGGGTAGAGGACTACTACAACAAACCAATCGCGTGCAGTAACCGAGCAGTATTTACCAGCCCAGTAGCAATGTTTTACGACGAAAACTATCTCATTTATATTCAGCTAACCACCATGCAAGTATCTTAGGAAGGTGTCTGTTACTGCGTTGTACAATACAGTATTGTTGCAAGTGTAAAATGACATCGGAGAGAAAAAAAAGTGCCAATTTCCACGCGTAAAGAGCTATGAGCACTGCGTAAGGTGAATGAAAGAAAACTGTGTAAGTAGGCTGTTTAGGTTTTTTTAGTAAGTAGGCTGTTTAGGTTTTTTATTGGTAACGCCACCTCTGTATGAAAATCACTGGCTGTGCTGTGTGCAGTCTGTGGCTGCTTTGCATTGTTGTAATACTCGCCATTGTAGTGTTGGGCAGCGGCAGATGGATGTGAACAGCGCGTAGCGTTGCGCAGTTGGAGGTGAGCCGCCAGCAGTGGTGGATGTGGGGAGAGAGATGGCGGAGTTTTGAAATTTGTCATGAACTGCTATGTTTATATATGATGATATCAAGGTAAATACATTGTTTGTTCTCTATTAATATCTTTCATTTGCTAACTATCCCTATCAGTAGTTAGTGCCTTCCATAGTTTGAATCTTTTATTTAGCTGGCAGTAGTGGCGCTCGCTGTATTGCAGTAGCTTGAGCAGCGAAGATTTTTGTGAGGTAAGTGATTTGTGAAAGGTATAGTTTAATGTTAGTCAGGGCCATTCTTTTGTAGGGAATTTTGAAAGTCAGATTGCGTTGCGCTAACAAAATATTGTGTGTCAGTTTAAGCACAGTCATGTATAATTGTTCAAAAGGGGACGTTTCATATGTCGACCCTTAGCCGAGGATACCTCACTGGAATCTTCTGATTTTTTCTTGTAGTTTGTGTAATTAGTGTAGATTTTGTTTATTGCTAGCGCGTAATTATAGAGAGAATTTCCTTTGTAGTTGTAGTTTTTCATTGTTGTACAGTAAAACAGTTGTGGCATGCATGTAGATTTGCAGCAAGTTTTTCGCAGCTGCGCTTGCAATTAACTAAATATTATTTTCAGTGCTATGTTAATGTGTTCTCTTATTTTTGCTCTTCAAATTGTGCTTTTCTGTGTTGTCGTGTGAAATATTGTGACAATAATGGCGTGTGAAAAACGTAATATTAGGCTCCAAAGTAAACTGAGAAATGACAGTGAAGACGAAAGCAGTGTGATAGCGCCGCAGAGTAATGAATTAACAGACATTCAAAGTAGTAATTTGGTAACTGTGCATAGGGAAATGGAGCGGGCGGCAAACAATGGCGTGGACAGTGAAACAATTAGTGAAGAGGGACGCATTATCGATCAATCGGTCGGCAACAGCTTGCCTCAGGAATCGGGAATGACCGGACACAATTTTGCAAATACTGTAGACTCAGGTTTTGGGTTCTCACCGTTTTCTCAAATGAGTCAAGACACATTTTCTGCTTGTCAAAATGTGAATGTTGCCGGTGCAACTTCACTGCCGAAAAGCACTGAGGAACATGTTTCAGACACCAGTGCATTGTTATTACAATTAATGCAACAAATGGGACAAAAGCTTGAAAAGTTAGACACAATGGAACAACACCAGAGACAAACACAGCAACAGTTAGCACAGTGGAACAAAATCTCAAAAAGTTAGACACAGTGGAACAAAATCTCAAAAAGTTAGACACTACACTTGAACAAACACGTGAAGATTTAACCACTGAGTTACATAACATCGAATCGAAATGTCAAAAGGTCTGTAATGACGTAAAAACACAAATTTGTGAGCATTTCCAACCTATTTTTTCGCGTCATGAAAATGTATTACAGAATCACGAAGCAGCCATAAAAGAACTGCAAACTATTGTTCATGAAAATCATGAGACCTTGCAAGCTAAAATTGACTCAGTTGCATCTACCGATTCGGTTACGCAACTTGCAAGAACTCAGGAAAACTTAAAGGACACAGTAGATACCCTGAAAATTGGTTCAGAAAGACACATGGAGGAAATAAGTACACTATCGGAGAAAGTAGCCGAACTTTCGGATCAGGTCACTAACTTATCTACAAAGGTAGATGATGATCTGAATGACACAAGACCCGTAGCCTTCACTGACACAGAAGAGTATGAACAAATAAGAAAATTCAAACAAAATCAAAATCAAATCAATACACAGTACAAAAGAGAAATCCGGGAAGTACAAGATCAGTTGACGCAGGTAATACAAGAATTACGTATTTCAGAGGACACTCGCGCTCCAATACGGGAAGAGGGACATAGAAATACGGAACAAACACAAAATAATAACACAGGACACTTCGGAAATTATGAAAGAAATTGGCAAGGCGCATTGGATTTTGAGATGGAACCACCGAAACGAAGTAACAATGACCGACATGCGACTCGCCGACATGACGATTTTGACTATAAGCTGTTCATTACTACACGTAAATTCAAAACATTTAAGAATTCTGGCAACGACATTCATCCACAAGCATGGCTCCATCAATTCTCTCATTGTTTTCCTCCCAACTGGTCGTTAGAACACAGATTAGAATTTATGTGTGGCTACTTAGAGAATGAACCAGCTGAAAGAATGCGATCGGTCATTCACGATTGCCACAGTGAAGGAGAATTTTACCATGCCTTCCTCTCAGCATATTGGTCTCAAGCCACACAAGACCGAGTAAAACATGGCATCATAATGATGAAACATTTCGAACAATCTGAATTTTCCAGTCTTGTGAAATATTTTGAAGACATGTTGCATAAGAATCAGTATCTTTCAAACCCATACAGCCCCTCAGAACTCATCCGCATTTGCTTACTCAAATTGCCTGAACATTTACGACATATTATTTTAGCAGGACGTTGCAAAGAAGACATTGAGGCTTTTCAGGGACTGTTACAAGAACTGGAAATTGACACAGACAGTCGCGGGATGCGAAAACAGGAAAACAATCACTACAGGTCACATCCGTCACAATTCCGTGACGACAGAAACAATAACTGGACACGACAGGTCTATTCTTACAACGCAAATCGTGACCAAAATAGACACCACCCGTACGACAACCGTTGGCAGAGTAGTAATAATTACAGGGAAAGATCACCTCTCCGCAGTAGTGACTATCAGAGAGACAATCAGAGAAACAGACAATATGGTAATCAGAACTATTATTATCAAGGGAGACAGAATAATTTCAGACGCAACAGTTCAGCGCGCAGTTACGATTCAGGGAGAAATTCTCCACCACATGACCGACACGAAAGAAACTGTGTAAACTACCGACAAAACGACAGACCTGAATTCCATCAGAACTGGCTAGCTTTAAACAGAGCTGGGCCCTCTCGGCAAGGCGAATTTGTGGAAGTTAGGCCTCCTAATCCCAGTAACGACGCGCGGCAACAAAGAGACAGACAATGACTCGCACCGCAGGCATACACGTGCGCCGGCTGGCTCCGAGAAAAATAACATTATATCTGGTACTGCTAATGAGATTTTAATGCAACATTTTGGTGTACTTGAAAATATATTCTGGATTTAAAGTACTTTCTGTGAGATACCAGACGCCACAGTGGTTAGTTTATGTGACAGCTACACGGTTTTATCACGACGCTTCTAATGAGTGACAATTTACAATGTTGCTTTTGTAGTGTTTCTGTTTTATTTCTGCAACAGTTTTTCTGTTTTATTCTGCAAAGTAAAACATGTTTTAGTAGTAACTTTTGTGGTATAGCTACAATGAGATTGCCTTTTTCGTGGCATAACAATACGTTACTGTACAGTACTTTCTTCATCACGCCAATAAGCATAATAACTACGATATCTATACGCAAAGCATTTCACTTTTGTTTATCATGAGGTAAGTACACTGACTTCTGCAGAACTTAGCTTTCGGAGGACGATAACTACGACACTTCCACAGAGATTATGTTGCGAGAAGATGCACAGTTTAGCGCTACAGGACACGCATTTGAGTGATTAATCTTATACTTAAAACACTTATTTTTAAAGATTTTTGAATTACAAAGAAGGTTTTCAGTGATACATTTCATTCCATTGGTGTAATCTGTAACACCTGAGGGTATAATTACATTAATCCTCAGGGGGGTACACGCTTACTTTGTGTACCATGTGTGTGGCAACCACAAGGAGCCCTAGCTAATATGGTATTTGCTTATACAACTTTACACATCGGTACCATATTTCTCTAACACACAAATTACACAGCTATCTGATCATGTAACTGAGAGATAAACTTTTTTTATTACATCAGTGACATATGTTTACGCAATTACAGAGTTGGATTACTTCGCACTTACGAAATTGTATTTTGTCTGTACTGTGTGAACTGTTCATAGTTTTTTTGGAACCATTGTGATACTATGAGAGCTTTGAATGATGTATTTGGTATGGATTCATGATTTTTAAAGTACGTTTGAGGCAGATGACACTTTTGACATGAGCAGAGAATTTTTTTAATTATTGGAGGAAGCTACGACGATTTTGAGATTTGACTGAGGTGTTATGATGTTATTATTACGACGACGATGTGTATTATGTTGTTGAGGAATGTTTATTATGCTACGTATTTCTCATGATGAAATATTGAAGAAGTGTCGATGAATATGTATATGTATAATGAGGTAAGGAATAATGAGTAGTGTTTAGGGACTCTGATTTGTGGAAAAGGTTGTTGGAAACCAAGAATCGTACTTTAAGAGTTATGAAATGTGTGTAAATGCGTGAATGTATCACAATGCCGACAAAAACTTTTTGGACACTGTTATATTCATAGGAATTTGTTTCTACAGATTTGCAACGCTAATTCTTGACCTGTGAAATATTTTTACGTGAGACTGTCACTGTAGCGGAAACTGCTGTCGTAAATATTTCCGTAAGAAAGTTAAGTGACCACCTGCACGTAATGCATCGCGGGCACCCACCTGGGCGACAGCCGCCCGAAAAAAAGCCATTAGCCTTTCAGCGGCACAGGTAGAAAAAAAAAAGGGAGGCCATTATCCTGGCTATTGACGTTCCTTTTTAGAAAGCATCGCAAATATTACATGCTCATTACCTGAAAACATATGGTTACTCGTACTTTGTGCTAATTACTGAAATGCTTATGAATTGATGGGAAATATTCGTACATCTGCACACTTGATTATGACAAGTGTCTTTCTACGAGAGTTGAGAGCTACTGACTTACGAAATGCCACATGACTATTGAATGATATTTTTATGCTTTGGTTTGCATAATTGCTTATTTCATTTGACATCTGTTTTCCAGCTGTGTTGCAGCATTGGTTTCATAAAATAAAATTAAATGCATTTGCTAATGTGAACACTTTCTGTCAACAGATCTGTTAAATAATAATTTTGTGATCCACATTCTTCAAAAAAGGAGCACTTGGAAAGGAAAGAACAATAAGAAGGGACCATAACAGTAACTGGACACATAATTTTCTTTTCAAGTTCATGGTAATATTTTTTTTATAATAAGTTGTTGTGGTGCACCACTTTAATTTACATAGACATTAAGATGTGAATATACACTTCCCTTATCTGCATTGTTGTTTTTACTGTAATATCTTTTCTGCTTGAGCTTTGTCATGTATAGATATAAGTTTTATATTTTTTATATTTTTTATATTTGCTGCTGCTGTTTGCCAGGCATAGTGCTACTGAATTTTAAATTGTGTTACTCTGTTAAGCTAGTTTTACTACTGACTTATTTTTCTTGTTACTGCGCATTGCCTCATATTAGTTGTAATGTTGAATTGCTTGGTAATTTAGATTTAGTGTAGCTTGCTTTGCGATTTTCCATTTTTTTTCATTGCTGTTTATATTAATTGTTTTATGTGATGCTGGATTGCCTCGTCCCTTAGTTTAGCATCTGAGCTCAGTAGATTTAAGTTAGCTTAAGAGGGGGTAGCCTATAAGAGAATGAGTTGCGATGAATTTGAAGAAATGCACTGAGAGGCTATACGAGAAAAGTACAGAAAGCAGGTATAGATAGGACTTTTGGAAATAATGAAGAACGAAGGGAGATCTCCGAGAAGTAAAGAAAGTTTTGTTTGCAAAATACTGCAGTAAAACAAACCCTGTCCTTTCCTTGTATTATTCCGCTATATGTTTGTGTACCCTTGGGTATTTATGTTTTTCCTGTATTTATATGTTTATCTGATAAGACTTACGTTGTAGAATTTTTCTAATACTAAGCTACATTCACTATGATGAGGAATACTATTATCCTCAAATATAATTGGCATTAATAATATGTTATTTACCTTGTAAATATGCTTAGACATTATTTATTCTGTTTTGTTTTAATGCTCATGTGTGAAGCTGATGTTTCAAAATTTATTCTGATCTTTTATGTATCTACTTATCTCATAATTCCTGTAACATTGATGTATATGTTTATTTCTATTCTGTTGTAAAGCCTGTACTACAAATGTTATCTTTATTGTTATGTTCTTTAATGATGTATTCTGTACCTTTGTAATTGTATTCTTATGTTATGAAATTGTAATTGACACCAGTTCATCATATTATTAACTTGTAAGTTACATTTCACTGCACACGTTTCTGTTGGTCATAGTATATGGACAATATGTGAGAAGTAGGGACTGTTAGTGTTAATAATTCAGCAAGGGACTGGATAACAGCATTGCTGGTTCTAAGGACATTCAAACAAATTTTTTTGTGAGTGGACAAGTGGTGGTTTATGGACTTGCTATATTCTCCTCAAGACTCTTCGATGGTGATTGTGCACCTGCACAGTCGCAACAGATGGTTGCTGGCCGTCTCTACAAGGACTACAGTAGGTCTGCATCTTCGGTGGCCCACCAATACCATTATTTCTACAAGGACTACAGTGGGTCAACACCTTTCCTGACTCACCAGTACCATTATTTCTGCAAGGACTGCAGTGGGTCTGCGACTCTGATGGCCCACTAATACCGTAATCTCTACCAGGACTGCAGTGGGTCTACTCTGTGATGACCTACCTACCAATGTTCTTCAAAACGTCGAATGACTCTGCTGTGGGTTTGTTATGTTGTGGCCCATTACCTGTCAGCATGTCAAGAGTCAGCACTGTCTTTCTGATGGAAGGACACTACTTCTTCAAGACTGCATGGAAATCCACTACTTCTGTGTGCATTCTCTTTTACTGTTTAGACTTTGAAAAAAAAAGGAAAAACACTGTAATTTTACTATGATGAACGATCAGGACTATCTTTATAGACTGTGAGAAAATTTTAGCTTTTGACCAACATTGTATCAATAAGTGTGTGCATTTGATTTCTTTGTTACTGTTATTGTGAAAAATTTTTGTCAAATCTGTATTGGCCAGTGCCCAACACCATTTGCAAAAATTTTTTGTGGGGAGCATGGGGGCTATGTAAGTAGGCTGTTTAGGTTTTTTTAGTAAGTAGGCTGTTTAGGTTTTTTATTGGTAACGCCACCTCTGTATGAAAATCACTGGCTGTGCTGTGTGCAGTCTGTGGCTGCTTTGCATTGTTGTAATACTCGCCATTGTAGTGTTGGGCAGCGGCAGATGGATGTGAACAGCGCGTAGCGTTGCGCAGTTGGAGGTGAGCCGCCAGCAGTGGTGGATGTGGGGAGAGAGATGGCGGAGTTTTGAAATTTGTCATGAACTGCTATATTTATATATGATGATATCAAGGTAAATACATTGTTTGTTCTCTATTAATATCTTTCATTTGCTAACTATCCCTATCAGTAGTTAGTGCCTTCCATAGTTTGAATCTTCTATTTAGCTGGCAGTAGTGGCGCTCGCTGTATTGCAGTAGCTTGAGCAGCGAAGATTTTTGTGAGGTAAGTGATTTGTGAAAGGTATAGTTTAATGTTAGTCAGGGTCATTCTTTTGTAGGGAATTTTGAAAGTCAGATTGCGTTGCACTAACAAAATATTGTGTGTCAGTTTAAGCACAGTCATGTATAATTGTTCAAAAGGGGACGTTTCAACTGTTGAAACACATTGGTGTTGAATTTGTTGCTACTGCGTTTTCAAAGGTTCCAAAATGATCAGACATAGGCGGGATGACGCAAATGACTGCGAAATGGCAATGACACTGGTTACGGTGTCGATGACGAAATTATCGGCGTTTATTTGTTTGCAAATAATGCCGATAGTGATGGTGGTTTAGCCGACGAAATTGCCACTCAATCAAAAAACAAAACGACACATACAGAGGCAACAGTGCAACTGGACAAAATAATGGTTTATTTGGAACGCCAGGCGGAATCAAATTTGGCCGAACTGTTTCTGGTGAAACGCTTACATGATGGTGGAGCAGATAAATGACATACGAATTTCGTTCAATAGAAATTTAACGAATATTTCAGCGTGTAAAACTCACTGTTTTCGGGGTTCCATACCTCAATCGGTATAAACGAGACACTTGTAGTATCACTTGCCTGCATGCCTACCTGCCCAATGTCCAGACCTTCTTTTCTCAACAACGGGTAGACGTATCAAGTTCAAATTTATGTCACATACTAAGGTCTACGGTCCCTTGACGGCGTAAAAAAATTAAGTTTGTTCGTCAGTGCAATCGAAAGATCCGGCCATTTATGTTACATATTTTGATATTCGCAAACCCTCTAAAGACCTGTAGGGGCCCCTTATAGGCCTTCCCATTGACCTAGAATCATGAAATTTGGCAAGAACAAAGTTTCGCGGTGGAAGTAAAGGAAAAAATTCGAAGTGGGTAAAATTTAACTATGTTTCATAAAGAAATTCCTTTTTGGCCAATTCAAACTTACATTGCATTCGTAATCTGCCAAAAATCTCGGGAACTAGTGTACCGATTGCGATCTGGTTTTCAGTAACAGGTAGAGTGATTCACTATTAAATTTCGTGTGTATAATGTTTATATATTTCTCGCTGATTGGCTGCACTACGATGAAATGAAGCCACCGACCGCTGTGAAACCGATGGCTGCTGACAGTCTACACCGACGACACGTACGCCGTCTGTGATGTTCCAAAGCAAAGTAATACTAGTAACTGATGAAGCATTTCACTGCCTGTGTCTTGAGTGAGTTTCCGACACCTCATCAAACATTCGACGAATGGTTCCGCAAAACAATTCGACATTTGCATAACAACAGTAACCCTAGGGCCGGCTGTACCAATTCCTTCTCTGGAGGCTACTGTCAAATCTTGTCACTAACCGCTACAGGGGCAAGGACAGACGAAGCCAACGCATTTGCAGTTGTCAGTTAGTACAGCATCTTAATACAACCCCAAAATTAATAAAATACATGAGAATATACAAAAGCGAATGCAAAATTATACAAAAAATTTAAACTAAAAGTTAGAACATTCTCGAAAGGCTTGGAATTCCCGGGAGTGATATTGCGCCAGTATAGAAAACGACAACACGAAAAAATCGTCCAGATTCTCGGCTCCCGGTATGGATGAAATATCTGTGTATATAATTAAGTTTGCACGGAACCGTCGATGCACGAGTCGTATTCCTACTTACCCGAATTCTTTAATATTTAATCAATATTCATGTGAAAATAGTGTATAATTTGTGTGTACTAACAGCGTATACTCACATCAGTATTTTTTTAAAATTTTGGATTAATCGGATTTTCAACTATCCGGGTGACGTACAGTCCCAACTAGACGGGATAAACGAGGCTGCACTGTAGTGCATTTATAGTGACCAGCATTTAACCGTAGTGACTTCCGCCCGTCACGCAAATCACTTTTGACAAACGGCAAGAACTTGGAAAGTCCATAATGGAAAAGGAAACTCCTCCTCTCTCCTTTAGCGTGGGTATAACGATACAGGGTTTGGGCTCTGAACGCTCTCTCCGAAATAGCTCCGTGAGCTGGAGGCTATTTCTACTCGGGACTCGGCCCACGGCTCAACAGTTGTTGGGCGCCAAAGTGGTGTCCCAGATTAACTTATTGGAGACGAGAAAACTTTTGCACGGGTCGCGTGAGGTGGAGGCGGGTGTTGCAGGAAATAAGGTAGTAGCGCCGTGTTGCGGCTCCGCACAGTTGGGCCGTGTCGTGACCGCGCCGCTGCAACACGTCATGTCTGCGGGCGCGGCGGCCAAGGTAACAGTGCTGCGACATGCGGCGGACCGCCCGCCACGGTGACGTCACCGTACTGACCCGCGGTACGGAAAGCGAGCTACGGCAGTCGGGCACCAGGCATTCACTTTCAGAGAAACGGCTTTCAGTTTTCTAATTCGTACTGTTAGAATGCAGACTTTACAACATCGCATACACAGTATTTGAGTAGGAGATGTAATTCCACAGTTAAGATTATATGAAACCTGTGGTGTCACAGCCAGACACCACACTTGCTAGGTGGTAGCCTTTAAATCGGCCGCAGTCCGTTAGTATACGTCGGACCCGCGTGTCGCCACTGTCAGTGATTGCAGACCGAGCGCCGCCACACGGCAGGTCTAGAGCGACGTCCTAGCACTCGCCCCAGTTGTACAGCCGACTTTGCTAGCGATGGTTCACTGAAAAATTACGCTCTCATTTGCCGAGACGATAGTTAGCATAGCCTTCAGCTACGTCATTTGCTACGACCTAGCAAGGCGCCATTATCATATGCTATTTATCTTGTGATGCATGTACCGTCAAGAGCGATGTTCACCAATTATGGATTAAAGTTAAGTATTCCAGCAGCTACGTACTTTTCTTGCTAGTATAACTCCTTTAACTGTTCCAGACCTCACGCCAGCCTGCGTGAGCTTAAACGCGTGCCTTTCGGCTACCCGTCACTGTGGATTGGCTATCTTGCCAGTCCACAACAAAACCATGACACTTTAAGTAAGTATTTGAAACTTCTAGAATGTGTAATGTTACACTTACGCCTCTATTGTTCCCTCACTGCCCAGCAAGCAAACCTATTTGGAATGAAGCACAACAGTTTTACAGTAGACTTAATCTTCGGTTGGGTGAAAACATAAAAAACTAGCAACTTTGGAAGATATAAAGTTGTTCACTATAGTGAAATTTGAGTGTTTTATCGCCACTTATGAAGCGAGATGGCTCTTGCAAGACCCAGTTGAGGTAGGACTGCGAACACAAAACAGACGCCGGCCTGTGTGACCGAGCGGTTCTAGGCGCTTCAGTCTGGAACCGCGCGACCACTACGGTCGCAGGTTCGAATCCGGTCTCGGGCATGGATGTGTGTGATGTCCTTAGGTTAGTTAGGTTTCGGTAGTTCTAAGTTCTAAGCGACTGATGACCTCAGATGTTTAAGTCCCATAGTGCTTAGAGCCATTTGAGCCAGCTCCCTAGACAACGGTGGATTACAAGCCTGACTGTCGCCTCGGTAACCAGGAGTGATGGTCTGGGTCGCCATTTCATGACAGAGCAAGATACCTTTGATTGTCATCCGCGGCACCCTTTAATCACAGCGATACCTCGACGATATTTTACGCCTCGTTTTGTTGCCCTTCATGGCAATCCATCCTGGGCTTACATTTCAGCAAGGTAATGACCGCCAGCACATGACGACGGTTTCTGCTGCTTGTCTCCGTGCTTGCCAAATCGTGCCTTGGTCAGAAAGGTCGCCGACTCCCTCCCCAATTGAGAACGTGTGAAGAATTCCTGGGCACAACCCTCCAACCAGTTCAGGATTTTGACGATTTAACGCACCAGTTGGATAGGATTTAGCACTCTATCCCTCAGGAGGACACCCAACAGTTCTATCAATCAATGGCAAGTCGAATAACTGCTTGCATAAGGGTCATAGGTGGATCATCTCGTTTATTGACTTGCTCAGTTTGTGTATCTGTTTCTCTTGAATAAACCATTCAGTTTGTCTGAAGTTGTAATCATTTGTTTGTCTGTGCATGTACATCACATGTACCGATTTTCGTGTCGTAGGGTAACTCCTTCGAGGTGCGCCGATATTTTGTTGTTGTTGTTGTCTTGGATTATAAATAAATGATCTACTGGAGAATGCCGGAAGCTCCATGCTTCAGTTCGCACACGATGCGGTTGTCTGTAAGAAGGTAGCAACGCTGCAAGACTGTAGCTAACGGCAAGGAGATCTGCAGTGACAGACGACTCTGAACGTAAATAAATGTAATGTACTGTGCAAAACAGACGAACAGATCCACTACTTTACAACTATACTATTCGTGACAGATTGCTGGAAACGGTAGCTACCGTAAAATACCTAAGAGTAACCATCCGAAGTGAACTGAAATGAAATGCCCCCTAAAAGAAATTGTAGGAAAAGCAGACACCATGCTGGGATTCGTAGGAAGAATGTTACAGAAATGTAATTCATTTACGAAATAAGTGGTTTACAAAACACTTCTTACACCGGTTCCTGAGTACTGTTCATCAATCTGAAATAGATGGGACCCAAAGACGAGTTTTGTCAAAGGATCGTTTAGTTGACGGGAGAGTATGATGGATATTATAGCACATCAAGCTGTATTACAAGGTACGGGTTTTCTGTTCAACAGAGTTCTTACTGCCTGTGTAGTAGTAATATTTTGGCCCCGGTGCATATTGGACTCGCTGCTGCCAGTCTTTTGTTCGTTATCGATTCTCTTATGAAGAAATGAAATAGTGATACCCTGTATCAAAAATGGTTCAAATGGCTCTGAGCACTATGGGACTTAACATCTGAGGTCATCAGTCCCCTAGAACTTAGAACTACTTAAACCTAATTAACCTAAGGACATCACACACATCCATGCCCGAGGTAGGATTCGAACCTGCGACCGTAGCAGTCACGCGGTTCCGGACTCAAGCGCCTAGAACCGCTCGGCCACCGCGGCCGGCTGCGAGTACTGTACCAAGCTCCACTATATCCCAAACACTCAGAGGAAGTTCACTCAAATAATAGAGAAGTATTATTGATTGGCGACCATGACATGACGAATAAGAATTAGTTAGGAGGATAATTATTGTGAAATTATTCTTTTTATTCTCGTGTAAAACGTATTACAACTCTTGTTCAGCCCATTTTGGAAAATACTGAGCCTGCTACTCATGACAAAATAATTCTGACTCTGTAGCAGAATTATTTCGTAGTATCGATAAAATTGGCAGAACTTTGGCTGCAGTTTTCGATAAGATGGGAGTACTTACTCATAAGAGGAGGCAATTTCTAAGGGAGTAACAGGGTGGAAGGTCGACAAAACAAGATTTAACTGATTGCTTCATGGCCTGTACAATGAATGGGGGACCAGGAAAGCAATAAGCACAGAGTGGACTGTTGAATGAGGACCATGCTGCTCAACTGTATGTGGGTAGTGTGCATTATTGCTTGTTCCCTTTCACAGTTTTCTTGTATTGTCGGACTTCAGTGTAGATTTGGCAGTTTCCATTCTTTAGTAGTTCAGATGTATTTAGAATTTTTTCCAGCAGAGAACTGCGCTCTTATTGCAGCATGTAGGTAAGCGCAGCTACATTGTTTTTCCAGAATTACGAGATTTCAAGTAAATTGTTGTAACATTTAACTAAGATAAGATTATTTGAAGACTATCTTAAGTGTTATTGGAGGAGGTTTTTATTTTTAAGTGATCTTGTGGGTTATGGTAAAGACACGGGATCAAGTCAGAATGGAGAGTAAACATGAAAATAATGTTCAGCAGGTTTTGGAAAATACTGAACTTGTTGCTCAGGACAATCCATTTCTGATACTTTAGCAGAATTATTTCGTAGAATCGATAATATTTGCGGAACCTTGACCACAGTTTCCGATAAGGCGGGATTACTTGGTACAAATGGCTCTAAGCACTATGGGACTTAACATCTGAGGTCATCAGTCCCCTAGACTTAGAACTACTTAAACCTAACTAAGCTAAGGACATCACACATATCCATGCCCGAGGCAGGATTCGAACCTGCGACCGTAGTAGCAGCGCGGTTCCGGACTGAAGCCCCTAGAACCACTCGGCCACAGCGGTGGGCCGGGATTGCTTAGAAGCAGGAAGCAATGCCAAAGCAACAGGAAGTATTGTCAAAGAAACGGAACGAAATGTCGACGAGACAAAATTTAATTGATCAACTTGCATGCCAAGTTGTACCTGCACAATCGAGCAAGCATTGCACCACGCTCCGCTTTATACCAGCCACTCAAACGAATTTCACTTAACTTATAGAGAGATATTCTTTAATATGCTCAACGAATCCCAATGGCAGACGCTACAGGACAGGCGTTCAGCATCACGGAGCGTTTACTAATGAAATTCCGAGAAAGTTGTTTTTGCAAAAGCCGGGCAACACAGTAATTCCTGCCACGTCAGTCTCGCAAAATTACCACAAAGAGAAAATCCGGAAAGTTTGAGCTAATACGGAGGTTTACCATCAATCATTGCCATGGGAAGGGGAAGCAGGAACAGGTACTAAAGTACCGTCAACCACATACTGTGAGGTGGTAGAACGGGAGTAGGATTCGTTATGAATAAATAGGTAGGGCAGAAAGTATTATTGTGAACAATTCAGTGAAAGGGTTCTTATCAGAATCGACAGCAAACAAACACCAGCAACGACGTTGCAAGCTGAAGATGACAAGACAGAGAAAGTATAAAAGGATAATAACAAGGTAATACACTGCGCAAAGGGAGATGAAAATCTAATAGTCATGGGGGACTGGAATACAGTTTTAGGTGAAGAAGTGGAAGAAAAGGTTGTAGGAAAATATGGGCATAGGACAAGGAATGAGAAAGGAGAAAGCCTAATTAAGTTCTGAAATAAATTTCAGGTAGTAAAAGCGAATTCCCTGTTGAAGAATCACAAGAGGAGGAGGTATAACTGGAGAAGGCCGGGTGATACAGGAAGATTTCAGTTAGATTACATGATGGAGAGACAGAGATTCCGAAATCAGATACTTGATTGTAAGGCGTACCCAGGAGCAGACATAGACCCAGATCACAATATGGTAGTGATAAAGAGTAGGCTGAAGCTTAAGAGATTGGTCAGGAAGAATCAATACGCAAAGAGGTGGGATACGGGAGCACTAAAGAAGGACGGGATACGCTTGAAGTTTTCTAAGGCTATACATACAGCAATAAGGAAGAGCTCAATAGGCAGTACAGTTGAAGTGGAATGGACATTTCTAAAAAGGACAATCACAGAGGTTGGAAAGAAAAACATACGTACACTGAAGGTAACTTTGAAGAAACCATGAGAACAAAGCAATACTTCAGATGATCGATGAAAGAAGGAAGTACAAAAATGTTCAGGGAAATTCAGGAATACAGAAATACTAGTCGATGAAGAACGAAATACAGCTACATAGGATGTCGAGGGAAGCTAAGCCGAAATGCCTACTAGAAAAACGTGAAAAAATCGAAAATGAAGTGATTGTCGGAAGGACTGACCCAGTCAGTCAAAACAACCTTCGGTGAAACTAAAAGCAACGATGGTAACATTAAGAGTGCAACGAGAATTCCACTGTTAACTGCAGAGGAGAGGGCGGACTGGTGGAAAGAGTACATTGTGAGGGGGAAGATTTGTTCAAATGGCTCTGAGCACTATGCGACTCAACTTCTGAGGTCATCAGTCGCCTAGAACTTAGAACTAATTAAACCTAACTAACCTAAGGACATCACACACATCCATGCCCGAGGCAGGATTCGAACCTGCGACCGTAGCAGTCACGGGAGCACACCGGCCGGCGGAAGATTTGTCTGATGTGATAGAAGAAGAAACAGTAGTCGATTTAGAAGAGACAGGGGATCCAGTATTAGAGTCAGAATTTAAGATAGCTTTGAAAGACGTAAGATCAAATAAGGCAGAAGCGATAGATAACATTCCATTAGAATTTCTAAAATCTTTTGGGGAAGTGGCAACAAAATTACTATTCACGTTGGTGCGTATAATGTATGTGTCTGGTGACACACCAACTGACTTTCGAAAAAATACCATCCGCACAATTCCGACGACTGCAAGAGCTGACAAGTGCGAGAATTATCGCACAGTCAGCTTAACAGTTCATGCATCCAGGTTGCCGACAAGAATAATATACAGAAGAACGGAAAACAAAATTGAGGATGTGTTAGATGACGATGAGATTGGCTTTAGGAAAGGTAAAACAACCAGAGAGGCAATTCTGAGTTGCGGTTGATAATAGAAGCAAGACTAAAGAAATATCAAGACACGTTCATAGGATTTGTCGGCCTGTAAAAAGCGTTCGACAATCGAAAATGGTACAAGATGTTCGAAATTCTGAGAAAAGTAGTGGTAATCTATAGGGAGAGACGGGTATTATACAATATGCACAAGAGACGAGAGGAAATAAGAGTGGACCACCAAGAACGAAGCGCTCGTATTAGAAAGGGTCTAAGACATGGATGTAGTCTTTCGCCCCTACTGTTCAGTCTGTACATCGAAGAAGCAATGATGGAAATAAAAGGTTCAGGAGTGGAATTAAAAGAAAAGCTGAAAGGATATCGATGATACGATTCGCTGGTGACATTCTACCCTCAGTGAAAGTGAAGAAGAACTACATGATCTGCTGAATGGAATGAACAGTCTAATGAGTACATAATGTGGACTGAGAGTAAATCGAAGAAAGACGAAAGTAATGAGAAGTAGCAGAAATGAGAACACCGAGAAACTTAGCATCAAGGTCGATGTCACAAAGTAGATGAAGTTAAGGAATTCTCCTACCTATGCAGCGAAACAACCAATGACGGACGGAGCAAGGAGGACATCAAAAGCAGACTATCACTGACAAAAATGGCATTCCTGGCCAAGAGAAGTCTACTAGTATCAAACATAAGTCATTTCTGAGAAAGAAATTTCTGAGAATATATGTTTGGAGCACAGTATTGTGTGGTTGTGAAGCGTGGACTGTGGAAAAACCGGAATAGAAGAGAATCAAGATGTGGTGCTACAGACGAATGTTGAAAATTAGGTGGACTGATAGGGTAAGGAATGAGGATGTTCTTCACAGAATCGAAGAGGAAATGAATATGTGGAAAATATTGTAAAGGAGAAGGGACACGATGATAATACATCTGTTAAGACGTCGGGGAATTACTTCCATGGCACTAGATGGAGTTGTAGAGGGCAAAATCTGTAGAGGAAGACAGAGACTGGGATACCTGCAGCAAATAACTGAGGACGTAGGTTGCAAGTGCTTCTCTGAGATGAAGAAGTTTGCACAGGAGAGGAATCCTTGGCGGGCCACACCAAACCAGTCAGCAGACTTATGACTAAAAAAAAAAAAGTAATGTAAGGGACATGCCAAATGGCTTGCCAACTTTAACTGTCAGAGCTATTCTTTCGGCGTACTTATGTGTAGGTAAACCAGAAAACTTACAAATCTGAGTAGCTTGACAGCGATTTGAAGAATGTTCCTCCCGCGTGTGAGTCCAGTGCCACAATTATTGCGTCACCTCATTCGGAAGATGGTAACTATTTTAGGGCAACGTTGGGTTTAGTGTAACAATTACTCTCCAGAATACTGTTTATTTACAACTGTTTTTTAATTTATTCATCCAAAAAATCTTTCGAGATTGAGGGATGCAGTACAAATATTGTGTATGGATGTGTACTCAAGCATGACTGCTTGCATGCACACGCACACACACACACACACACACACACACATACACACACACACACACACACACATATGAAGTACACATTAATATATCAGTAAATAAATTTATTTTTTGCTTTATCTCTAAAAAGGCTTGCACTACTTCCAGAGCAGATTTTGCACTGTATTGTTTGAAGTCTCTTGTATTGCACAGGTTGGAAATAGAAGTAGAGGTCTAATAAGAATGCCTCTGAGTTTTACAAAAAAATGAGAATGATGGAACAACGTGTACCCCATGTGGAAAACAATTATAAATTTTCACACCATTTGAAATGGAAGTTTTGACAGTTGATGACCTGACTGGACATAAAACTTTATTTTTTTCGTAGTATGTTGTCCGTGGATATTAAATATTTATTTATGTCTTTTAAATTCTCTCCAACATACACATTTCCAGTGAATACATGTGGGAAAGTGGATGGAGTGACAGCTTTTGAAGAAGTGTTGTGGAGGAATCTGTTTATCGAGCACGTTGCATTGCTTTTACAGTTATTTTCTGAGCTAAGAATATACTGAATTAGGTGGCGTATTACGCCAGAATATAATTCCGTGCAGTAAGATCCTGTGGAATTGGCCAAAATAGGCATTTCTGGCAGTATGAAAATTTTTTCAACTAAAAGAAGAGTGTAATATGTTTTATTTAGTATGGTATTTATTTTGTTTATATTATGTATGTCACATGAATTAATTCTGAAGATATATGCCTCAAAATTTGTTTCCAAGGAAGATGCAATTTTGTTGCAGTTTACTATCACATTGGTGTTGCATGCATCACCCTTGAAACAGAAAAAATTTACGACTATTGTGTTTTTGGCGTTTCTCAATAGCTTATTCCCATCAAAGTATCCATTTAGTTGGGCTGTATTTTTATTTACAGCTGCTAGCAATTGATTTCGAGTGTTTCCTGTAATGATATGTGTGCCATTTGGAGTAATTCTGAAGCTGCATACTTCAAACTATGTTTGCAAGGAAGATGTAATTTTGTCACAGTTTATTGTCACATTGGTGTTGCGTGCATCACCCTCGGAACAGAAAAATTTAGGACGTTTTTAGGCGTTTATCAATAGCTTTTTCCTGTCAAACCAACCATTTACTTGGGCTGTGTTTTTATTTACAGCTGCTGGCAATTGATTTCGAGTGTTTTCTGTAATAAGGATGGCTGTATAATATGCAATAAATAAGTATTTGGTTGTGACCCAGTGTTCAAATCTAGGTCATTTATACACAATAGGGAGAGGATTGGCCCAAGAACGTGTCCTTAGGGAACTCCTTTTCTTTTAGAATTTCTCGACATGAGTAAAATGTCCCAGTATCATTTATATACAGGAGGCAGAGGATTGGCCCAAAAACGGATCCTTGAGGAACTCCTTTTTTATTTCGTTTATTTTTATTTCAATTATTTTTCATATTAGATACATTTATTTTCCTTTAGTCGATGTTTCCTATGAGTCAAGACATGTATCATACAGTGGTTGTAACGCGTTCCCATAACGCATCGCTCAGCACATCTGGGCTTGTTTCGGCGATCGTTGGAAGAAAGAGAGCGTTTGCGAACGAGATGCGTGCATGTTAGTTGTGTTCCAGAAAGCAAGTCGCTTGGCGCCATGCAACCTGGCGGGGCAGCGGGCGCCGACTGAGATAGCGCAGTCCCACGGCGCCCGTGTCGCGGCGCGGCGTCGCTGGCGGCTCCTGCAGTGCCCCTGCCGGCGCCACGCAGAGCGGAGCTACGCGCGGCTTCCGCCGTAACGGCACGTGCGCTGTGAGTAGACTGCCCGCCACGCGCTAACCCCCACTCCCTGCCGGCTCCAGCCGCACAGACAACAAAGGCCGTGCACGCCTCGCTGTGTTTTCCGCATTGCGCCGCGCTTGTTACCACTGCGTGGTGACCTCGCGAAAATTCTTTCGCTCTCTGCAGTTTTTATTGTTTCCCTAGGTTCTACTCTTCTAGCACGCAAGAGTATCACTCCTACCGTGGTTTATTAAACGCGACTGTTGCGCATGCGTAATAAACACCCATTAAAACCATTTGTTGTTGGTTTTTCCGTCTTGCGCTTACCGCAAATAATTATAAATAAAGACTGTTTTTCACCAGAAGCCTATCGATTGTATTTGTGGACTATCTTGTGTGATTTTTCTAGAAGCTGGATCTACCTGTTTGTATTTATACATTAAAAACAGTACTTTCTTATAAAACTGGCGTACAATTTACTCAAGATGTTTATGGTTCAAATGGCTCTGAGCACTTTGGGACTCAACTGCTGAGGTCATCAGTCCCCTAGAACTTAGAACTAGTTAAACCTAACTAACCTAAGGACATCACAAACATCCATGCCCGAGGCAGGATTCGAACCTGCGACCGTAGCGGTCTTGCGGTTCCAGACTGCAGCGCCTTTAAACGCACGGCCACTTCGGCCGGCATGTTTATGCCTCTTCTTCGTTATTAGCGGATGTTACGGTCGAAGGAAAATTGGCTGCCCGTTTGCTTTTGGAAATTTCTCGCCTATTTTGATCGCCCTTTTACATACACTGTATTGGTGTTTTTTCCACTTCACTTTTGTCAACAAGAGACAAAACACCGTAAATGAGTTGTACGCCAGTTTTAATCTATAAGTACAAAAATTTGAGGACATGTTATGTATCCATATTTACAGAATGACCACAGAAAGACAGTTCACAAATAAAAACGAAACCATCTGATGGAAAATTCTCTTGCATTATTTTCAGTAAGCTTAGGACAGAAAAACCAGTAATAACTGATTATAACAGCTGCTGTAGAAGGCGGTCAAGCAAGTTAACATATTATGCATTAAAGTCTTCAAATACAGGTGTTGAAGCTGTTAAAGGTATTAAGAAACCGTCTGTGCGTCTGCTAAAAAGTTCGTATTTATTTGATAACATCCATTTCGTATCTGTATCTGTATTTTTGACTGATTTCCGTTTACTTCTCAAAGTGTCGTCTGCTTGCACATCTTGAGAAGTCTGATACTAAATTTTTTTCTCTCTTGATTTCGCATCGGTTTGCTGCACTTGAAGACAAATTACATTTCAAATGTCTCTGAGCACTATGGGACTTAACAAGTGAGGTCATCAGTCCCCTAGAGCTTAGAACTACTTAAACCTAGCTAACCTAAGGACATCATACACATCCATGCCCGAGGCAGGATTCGAACCAGCGACCGTAGCGGTCGCGCGGTTCCAGACTGGAGCGCCTAGAACCGCTCGGCCACTCTGGATTACATTTCTGGAAGACGTAAATGAACACTTGTGGTGAAATATTGGACGTCAAGAAATGAATAGTGTTGGCAGCCAACGTCAAAATATGTCAGGATCATCACTCCCTACCGCAGGAATACCTGAAAAAAGTGTTGAAAGCATCCGAAAACAGATGCAAAATGACAGTCACTTGTTTGCTCGGGCCAGATGCTATGGAAATCCGACAGTAACTTCCTCCGCTGCGTCATCTTTGGTGGTAATAGAGTATGATCATTCGCAAGTGACAATAGGCTATCTTACCCGCTTCCAAATGTAAGCGGGAATTAGACGAAAATGCTATCACTGACGATGTTTTAAATGGATAAAACCAAACACTTTTTCGTGACGGCAGTCGCTAATAGTCTTGATGAATTTAATGAGATACGTTCCGAAAAACACCAAATACTGTACAAATAAAACTCCTTTTTTCATTGGAGCACACCCGGTTTCGACCTTCTTTGTCACTATTAAGTGCGAAGATCATTACACACCACCAAGTGCATCTACACGTAAAGACATTTAACAACGTTAGCCTATATGCTAGTCCATGCTGAATCTGGTTATTTGACAGTGACATTAGCTGTGTGATAAGTGACGACATGTAACGCACTTGGTGCTAGATAACGTAATCGCTTTTACTTTGCCTCAATAATGGCCAAAAAGGTCGAAATCCTCTGTGCTCGAAGTAAATAGAGGTGTTTTATGCAAACAGCCTATTAGGTCTTTCGACGATGTTTTTTGTTATAAACGAAACACATGTGGCAAAATAAGTATGCGTATTTTATTAAAGACTAAGACAGATTTCAAGTACTTTTAATAGCTTTAGTATTTTATCCATCTTCAGCAACTGTAGTTGTTTATATCGAAATAATCAGCAAAAAAATTTTATTTCTTTAACCGGTTTCAGGCATTTAGTACCCTTCTTCAGGCTGCTGATTATTTCGATGTATCTTTTAATAACTATAATGCAACGAAAAATTTCTGCTGATATTAAAAGTCTTGTTGTTCTATTGCGAAAGAAGCCTATTACAGTGTACACGCCAGAATGGATAGAGGAAATATTTCTTCTTTAGGTTAACGAGGAGTCTAGAATCCTACATTTGACGAAGACACTTCGCCTCATTTCAGCTACTCTTGTTTACCTACAGACCAGAACACTCAACAGATACAAATGTTTGCTGCGTGGGCAATATGGTAACATTTACGAACACACACCACCTCTGATAGTGTTTCCAGAATGAAAACATAACATTATTTTTTTTTAATTCCTTGCGAAAATGAGAAATCTTGTGAACATAGCACTACGGTACCAGCAACAAAGAATCTAGCGGACAACAGTATGCATATGTCACTTAAACGTTTATCTCTTGTGCTCAGTACTGACGTGAGTGCTTCACTGATTTCGTATGATAACAACAGCATCAACATAACTTTGAAAAATAAGTCCAAACAAATTGGGTTGTCCAACAGAGATAAAACAGAAGATGGCAATTTTCAGTTAGCATGTTCTGCAAATGTTAGCACATGGCATGTGCTATAAAAACATGTACAAAAAGATCAAACAATTTAGACTGGGAGGGTAAAAAATCTGCAGTGACAGTTTCTCATGCAAATTTCCAAGAAAAGTCAGGAATTTTTCACATTACATCGGAATGTATTCTCTGAAGCTTGCAGACAGACTACTTTTCCAGACAACCAAATCTCGATCTCCATACATCCATCTGGTCAATTTCAGTAAAATAGCCACGCGGGATTAACCGAGCGGTCTTAGACGCTGCAGTCATGGACTGTGCGGCTGGTCCCGGCGGAGGTTCGAGTCCTCCCTCGGGCATGGGTGTGTGTGTCTGTCCTTAGGATAATTTAGGTTAAGTAGTGTGTAAGCTTAGGGACTGATGACCTTAGCAGTTAAGTCCCACAAGATTTCACACACATTTGAACATTTTTCAGGAAAATATGTATTGTGTGCGTCATAGATGTCTGGAAGATTCTTTCGCCATTATTTGTTGTGGAAACAAGGATGTATATCTGATCTGAAAAACTGTTACATCTTGCAGTACCTTTGTTGGGAACATCTCATTTCATAGTCTGCAAACAGTTCAGTGTCATGGTGGTTCACAGAATTTCATTGACAATTAATTACATGGCTTACTATAGTTATGAAAAACTGTTTCCGCGATAAAGATTTAATATTGTTCTACGTTAAGCGACAGACACAGAAAAAATTAGCTGTTTTCCTTCATGAAATATTAATAGCGGTCTCAAAGCGTGTCGATACTGAAGACTTATTTCATTATCATTAGTCGGATTAATCATTGCTGAATATCGTGACGGCATTTCTTTATTCATTTCTTAAGTAACTGAACCTTGGACTAGACATCTAATATTCAGTCACTCACATGAAGTCTTTATTGTGGAAATCAGATTTCATCAAGTTTTTTGTGCAATCGGAAGTGAACTATCAAAGTTCGCATTTATATACATCATTTTTCAGCATGGATCTCATGAAAAAAAGAGGGGAAAGGAAACGACGTATTTAGTTCGTAAAGAGGAACCAAATAAAAATACACACAGAGTCGAGAGAATGACTGTATGCAAACGACACAGCCGTCTACATAGCCGTCCTGCGTCTACATAGCCGGAAATGTGAATAATTCTATACCTCACGTGGTAACATAAGCTACTGGTGCTGCACCTGGTGTATTTGCTGTAGTTAATATGTTCACATTCTTCACATAAGTCTTATATAAGATTCCAGCGACAGCCATACTATTGCGGTAAAGGATACGCAACATACGTAATGAATGCTTAGTTACAGGGGAATTCCTTGTGGCAGATTCGTAGGCAATTTGCAAAATCATACAGTATCAATATGGCGGTAGCTATCTTCCTGTAAACTATCAAAATTGTGGACTTTACATCATATGCTGGGTCTTCAGATTCGCAAATTTATTACGCCATTCGCTTCCTTCTGTACGCCTGGCTATAGATACGATATTCATGCTCTTTTGATGGAAAGAGTAGTTTAAATTCAGAAAGATTATTTACCAGACTCACACAAATACAAAAAAATTAATATGTCCTATTAGAAATTGTAAACGGAATTGTTCAGGTAAAACAACACGATACGAATTTTACAGGGTGTCCGAAAAGTCTTTCCCTGATTACATAAATTGATAACTCAGGCTAGAAGTAAGATACAAATATGAAACTGGTGTCTAATTGTTGACAAACTATCAGTCAACTTCCACATGAGCACCATTGGTAGCACGTAGAGCATCTAGGCGATATTCAATTTCCGTCCACACATTAGCCAACATCACTGGAGGGATCGATTCAACGACTGTGGTTATCCGTTGCCGCAGGGTTTCAAGATCTGGTACACGTGTTCAGTAGACCTCGTCCTTGACATAACCCCATAAAAAGAAGTCTAATGGGGTTATGTCAGGAGAGCGTGGAGGCCAAACCGTTGGCCCATCACGACCAATCCATCGCCCATGGAAGGTCATATCGAGATAGACACGGACGTCCAAATCCCAATGAGGCGGTGCACCGTCTTGCTGAAAACAGACATCGGGGTGATACTGAAGCAACTGAGGAACAGCATACAGTTGCAACATGTCCAGATACACTGCTGATGTGATGGTAGCCCCAGTGAAGAAGAATGGCCCGATAATTCGATCGTGCAATAGCGCGCACCAAACATTCACCTTTGGACTGCCTCTGGTGAACCCCATGACCTCGCCAGGGGGTTGTGAACACCAAATGCGCACATTAACTCGATTCACTACTCCACTGACAGAAAAGGTCGCTTCGTGTGGAAGCGGGCAATGCTTCGCCAGTAATTCAATGTTACCATACTGATCAGTATGCAGATCGAGCGCACATTAGCGCAGGTGATGCTCAAGATATCCGTTACGGGGAGGGGGGAGGGGGAGAGGCTAGCGGTGGTGGAGGGGCTCAGTGTGTCCCCCTACTTGCCGCCCCCCCCCCCCCTTGCTTTTAACGAACTACACATTAAACAAATAACAGTATATTATTGTTATTGTTGTTATTGTTGTATTAAAACTCTTTATATAATTTGGTTAGGACATCGCTTCAGCATTTATTTATTTATTTATTCGTCCTTAGAGCATTCAGTTCAGCAGCATCGGACGTGCCACGTACAAAACAGAAATAATAAATTCATGTCCAGACAATAACAGAGTAGGATGGGATTAGGCGAGGATAGGGCAGAAAGTCAGTTATGGCCTAATCAATGGAACCATCACAGCGTTCACCGTAGCTACTTGGGGGAACTATGCGAAACCCAAATGGTACAAATGGCTCTGAGCACTATGGGACTTCTGAGGTCATCAGTCCCCTAGAACTTAGAACTACTTAAACCTGACTAACCTAAGGACATCACACACATCCATGCCCGAGGCAGGATTCGAACCAGCGACCGTAGCGGTCGCGCGGTTCCAGACTAAAGCGCCTAGAACCGCTCGGCCACGAAACCCAAATCAGGATGCTAGGACGAGGCACAAACCCCATTTCTCCTGAATCCGAGTGCATTGCATTCACTGGCTTAGCCACCTCGCTCAGTAGATGATTAGGAAAGAGAACCTCATATACCTAGTCTACAAAGAGATTACAACGGTCAAAAGTATAATAATTTTGAAAAAATGGAAGCACCCGAACACATAACGCTGCTGAAACTATTGACGTACGATCGCCTGCCGACACTATATCCATCACAACTAATATTGCGCAAGATCCATTCTCTGAGGAAGTGTTCTACACTGCGTCTGGAGCAGAGAAAATAGAAAACCAACAGTGGAAATGTTCTTTTGCAAACACAAACGCAGCATAAGTGGTACAACAGTTAACAGTAAAAACTACTCAATATTAAACGGGGGCCTGACATTCTTGTTAGTTAACAAATTCTCTTACAAGAAGAAATGATTTTAAATCTGCTCTTAACGCCGTTTTCTTCTCCAATATCTGCATGTTTGTTCCCAGCACTTTATAAAAAGTGACACCAAAGAAACTCATATCGCTGAGTATGCGTTGTTTTACTTGTTCTACTTATATACGGAGGGACCCGTAGGTGCGAGTGTTATAACTATGGTAATCACTGTCGGTTTGCAGGTCACCGAGTTTTGTTCTCGCCATCAGCACGCATTTGAACAAGCGGACACAACTTTTCAAATAGAGTGTTGCAGTGAATCTAGCACTGCGATTGGACACGATTCGAATAGCCCTTTTTGTAATGTAAAAATTTCACGTAATCACATATTGGTTTTACCCCAAAAAATCTATTTCCAAAGCTACAAGGAACTGAAAGTAAATAAAATAAGCCATTCTCGTACCCTATAAGGAGCAAACATTACAAATGGTCTCAGAGCAAAACTTGCAGAACTGAATCTCCGGGAGAGTTCAGTGACATAATCTTTCCGGTTCGAGTCTTGAGCAACATGCATTCCTAAAAGTTTGGTGCATCATACCCTTTCTAACTCATCTTCGCCGACTACCATTTGAAGATCTTGGTTTTAATCATTTTTCCTAACTGAGTATAATTTCGTCATTTTATGTGTTTTCCGTCGCTATTTAGTTGCTTCTATGTTTATGGAAATGTATACCGTCTTTGCAACTAAATTAATGGCAGTTCTTTTTGTGTCATACGCGTTTCGCTTCTTTCATTTGTGAAGCATCTTCAGTGGCTTGTATCAAACATGTATTACAGGCCGCTAAGTATGATTCACAAATAAAAGAAGAGAAACGCGTATGGCGCAAAACATTTAGATGCAAAGACGGACTACGTATCCATAAATATAATTTTTTTTCACATTAAAGGTCAGCCTGTCGACACTGAACCATGAATGCAAGGACGTGAGGACTTGATCAGTTGTTGTAAACAGAGATTCTTTAACATCGCTCACTGTTACACTAGTGTCGTCTGTGAACAACACGGTCTTAGCTGCACTTTCTGAGACCGGAACGTCGTTTATTTAAATATGGAAGTGATGTATGCATAACACACTACCCTGTGGTATACCTACGAGTATTTAGACATTCTTTGCATCAGATACTAATCTAATTTTGTGTTTAGAATGGGCGGATGCGAGTTCCAGACTCTGTAATCTATTTTGGCTCAAATGGTTCAAATGGCTCTGAGCACTATGGGACTTAATATCTATGGTCATCAGTCCCCTAGAACTTAGAACTACTTAAACCTAACTAACCTAAGGACGTCACACAACACCCAGTCTGTAATCTATTTTGCAAATATGATTCAAACCACATGTTTTCTATCCCTTTTGTCCCCGTTGTTTCCAACTTTCTAAAAGAATTTCATGAATAACAGTATCGAAAGCTCTAAATTAACTCCTACGACACTATTGTTGTTAGCCAGGTGTCTAATAATTTTCTCTACGTATTCCGTTATTGGATAACTTCCAAGCTACTACAGTTAAGAGAAGTACATCATCTGAAAAGCATTTTTCCCAATATTTTAGAAGTATGTTATTGTTTTAACAGCTATAATAGCAACTAACTTTCATAACTTCCATATATTATAAAAGCGAGTGTGCGATCACCGTTACCAGAATATCAGTTTGATCCAAAATGGTGAACACAGTTCTGCAGACTAGCACCTTTCTACTTCCGTCTTGCCCTGCCTCAGCTTCCTGTGTTCCGCCAGTTTCACGTGGGGACTCAGGAACCGTGACAGGTCTATTGTCGGCAGCAGATGTGGTCAGTCTGTGAAGGAGCGCCTTTTCCTTCCTGGAATGTTTTCTACAGTCAATCATGCTGCAAACCAATACATTTGGGCTAACCACTAGGAAATGAACTGAAATATATCTTGTGCTAAATAAAGCTCGTTATTTTTCCAGTATTTCGTGTCTTTTTCGAAAAATTTTGATCTCGCGATGCTGAATTATCATAAATCTAACTGAAAAATTTGGAAATTTATGTTGTTATTGTTGTGGTGATGGTGGTGTTGGTGGTGGTAATGGAGGTCTTCAGTCTGAAGACAAGTTTGGTGCAGCTCTCCATGTTTGTCTATCATGTGCAAGCCTCTGTACCCCCGAATAACATCTGCAACTAACGCTCTTTTCAAGCTGCTTACTGATTCATCCTTTGATATTCCTCAATCATTTTTCCGGACCTCACATCCCCCCTTTATCAAACTGACAATTCCTTCATGCCTCAGAACGTGTCGTACCAACGGATCCTTTCTTTTAGTCAAGAGGTCCCACAAAATACTTCTTGCCCCTATTGGACTCAGTACCTCTTCATTGTTTTCCCGATCTAGCCCTCTAATCTTCAGCATTCTTCTGTAGCACCATATTTCAAACTCTTCTATTCTCTTCTTGTCTAAACTGCTTGTAGTCCATGTTTCCCTTCCATACATGGCTACACTCCATACAAATACTTTCAGAAAGACTTTCTAACAATTAAATTTGTGTGACATGTTAACAAATTACTATTTTTGAGAAATGTTATCATTGCTATAGCCAGTCTGCATTTTATATCATTTACACTACGACCCACGTCAGTTTTTTTGCACTCATACTAGCAAAACGCAGCTATTACTTCTAGAGTTACATTTCTTAAGCTAATCCCCACAGAATCACCTGATTCCACTACATTCCGTTACCCTTGACTTTTACTGATGATCATCTGTTAACCTATTTTCAAGACGCTAGTATTCCAGTCAGCTGCTCTTTCTACCTCTTTGCTGCTCCTGACAGAATGACAATGTCATCCACAAACCTCATGCTTATTATTTCTTGTCCTTGAACTTTAATTCCCTCTCCAAATTCCTAATTCTTTTCTTTATTGCTTGCTTAATGCACAGATTGAATAACACAGGGTGTAGGCTACAGCTTGTCTCACTCCCTTCACAATCACTGCTTCCCACTCATGTCCTTCGACTCTCGTAGCAGTGGTCTTGTTTCTGTGCAAGCTGTAAATAGCCATAATTTCCCTGTATTTTATCCCTGCTACCTTCAGAATTTCAAGGAGTGTAGCTCTAGTCAACATTTTCAAAAGCTTTCTCGTCTACAACTGCTATAAACGTAGGTTTGCCTTTCTTCAATCTATCAAAGACATAGAGTCAATACTGCCTCCACTTCTCCTGAACAGAACTCATCTTTCCCGAGGTCGGCTTCTACCAGTTTTTCCATTTTTCTGTAAATAATTCATGTCATTATTTTGCTGTCATGACTTATTAAACTGGTAGTTCGGTAATAGTCACGCCTGTCAGTACCTGCCTTCTTAAATTCTTCTTAAAGAATGGGAATATTTCGCCTGTCTTATATATCTTGTAAACCAGGTGGAATATTTCTATCATGGCTGGCTTTCCCGAAGATCTCAGCAATACTGAGGAACTTTTAAGTGCTTTCAGTGTTTTGTTAAATTCTTCTCGCAGGGTAATATGTCCCAACTCTTCTTTAGATACTTCCTTTTTACAGTGTTACCTTAAAGTTCATGTTCCCTCGTGCAGCCTCTCTATATATTCTGTCCACCTGTCAGCTTTCTCTTTTTTCCTTAGTAGTACTGGCTTGCTATCTGAACTCTTCATGTTCATACAGCTGCTTCTCTTTATTGCAAATGTCTCCTTAATTTTCCTAAAGGTGGCTTCATCTTTCCCCAGCTGTTTACACTCGTATGAGTAAATCCTTGCTTTTCTCGTCTGACCATTCCTGCTTTGTCATTTCTTCATTTGCTGCATTTTAATCTGTTCTTTTTTCTTCTTTTTGTCAATTGAAGTCAGTATCTTGTGCGTTCTATTTCTTTTTCTTATCAGTTCTCTGAATGGTTTGGTGTGCCACGATTTCCTCTCCGTGCTAAAGTTTTCATTTCAGAGTAGCACTAACATCCTCAATTATTTGCTCGATATACTCCAATCTCTGTGTTCCACCACGGTTTTATCCTCTATAGTTCTCTCTAATACCTTGGAAGCTATTCCCTGATATCTTAACACACGTTCTATCATCCCGTCTCTTCATCTTGTCAATGTTTTCAATATGTTTCTATCCTCGCTGACTTCTATCCTCCTCATTTCTTATCTCATCAGTCCACATCATTTCCAGTATCCTTCTATAGCACCACATCTCAAATGCTTCGATTTCCTTCTTCTCAGCTCCCCACAGTCCATGATTCATTTCCAAACAAAGCTGTGTTCCAGACGTATATACTCATTAATTTATTCCTCAAATAAAGGTCAGTATTTGCTACTACTATACTTTCCTAGTCATGAATGCCCTCTTTGCCTATGCTAGTCTGCTTTTATGTCCTCTTCACTTCATCTGTCAAACATTATATTGCTTTGAAAGCAACAGAATTCCTTCACTTCATTTACTTCAAAATGGTTCAAATGGCTCTGAGCACTATGGGACTTAACATCTGAGGTCATCAGTCCCCTAGAACGTAGAACTACCTAAACCTAACTAGCCTAAGGACATCACACACATCCATACCCAAGGCAGGATTCGAACCTGCGACCGTAGCGGTCGCGCGGTTCCAGACTGAAGCGCCTAGAACCGCTCGTCCACACCGGCCGGCTCACTTCATTTACTTCTTGGTTCTCAATTCTGATGTTATCAGCGAATGTTATTAATGGTATTCTTGCACCCTGAATTTTAATCTCGTTCCTGAACCTGTCCTTTTGTTTCTGTCATTGCCGCTTCGATATATAAAATGAACAGTAGAGGAGAAAGGCTGCATCCTTGTCACACACCGCTTTTTAATCCGAGCACATCGTTCTTGGTCTTCCACTCTTATTGTTCCATGTTGGTTCTTATACACATTGTATATAACCCCTCTAATCCTACAGCTTGGAACTCTTTTTCTGGGAATTTAGAACATCTTGCTCTGTTTTACATTACTGTTCGCCTTTTTTTAGGCCACAAACCCCATGAACGTTTCGTGATTTTTCATAAGTTTTGCCCGCGTTATCAAGTGCAACGTCAGAACTGCCTCCCTTGTGCGTTTACCTTTCATAAATCCAGATTAATCATCACGTAACAAATCCTCAGTTTTCTTTTTCTTCCCTTTGTGTATCATTATTGTCAGCAACTTGGATACATGAGATTTTAATCTGACTGTGCGGTCGCCTTGTGTCTTGGGAATTGTGGGGATGATTTCTTCCGAAAGTCTGCCGGTATGTCTACAGTCTCCGATTCTACACACCCACTTGAATGATCGTTTGGGTGTCGTTCCCCCAATGACTTCAGAAATTCCGAAGGAATGTTTGAGCTTTCTGCCTTGTTTCATCTCAATTCTTCCAAATCTTTATCAGACTGACTGCAATACCCCATGTCTTCCACTTCGACTTCAATTTCGCCTTCTGTCACATCAGCAAACAGTTCCTCCCCCTTGTAGGTTCCATTAATGTATTTTTTTCCACCTATCCTATCTCTCGTCCACGCTTAACAACAGAATTTTTCCTGCACTCTTAATGTGCGTTATCCAAGGATTTCTACTGGACTTTGTCTCTTTCCCTGTTTGATCCTCTGCTGCTCTCACTATTTATCATCTCTGAAGGCTACCCATTCGTCTTCTACTGTGTTTCGTACCTATTTTCAGTCAATCGTTGCGTAACGCTCCCTTTGAAACCCTCAACAACCTCTGATTGTTTCAACTTGTCAAGGACCCATCTCCTTAATTTTCTAACTTTCTGCTATTTCTTCAGCTGTAATCTGCAATTTATAACCAATAAAATACTGTCAGAATCTACATCTTCCGTTGTAAAAGCTTTGCAGTTTAAAATTTGGTTTCGGAATCTCTTTCTTACCACTTTGATTTATTTGAACCATTCCGGTGCCTCCAAGTCTCTTCCACGTATACAGCCTTCTTTCATGACTCTGAAACCAAGTATTACCGGTGACTGAATTATGCCCTGACAAAATTGTACCATGAGGCTTTCCCTTTCATTCCTTTCCCCGCAGTCCATGTTTCCTACTATTTTACTTCTCTACCTTTCTCTACTAGCGAATTTCATTCTCAATAACAATGAAATTTTGGTTTGTATTACTAACCCTATACTCACCTGTCCAGAAATTGTGTTTACAGAATGAGATTTTCACTGTGCAGCGGAGTGTGCGCTGATATGAAACTTCCTGGCAGATTAAAACTGTGTGCCCGACCGAGAGTCGAACTCGGGACCTTTGCCTTTCGCGGGCAAGTGCTCTGCCGTCTGAGCTACCGGAGCACGACTCACGGCCGGTACTCACAGCTTTACTTCTGCCAGTATCTCGTCTCCTACCTTCCAAACTTTACAGAAGCTCTCCTGCGATTTCAATTGTGTTTAGTTTGCCACAGCACATCATTTATTCCGATTATATAGAATTTTAACTTATCCATTTCCATTTTTAAATTCTCTAGATTACCCAACCGATTAAAGGGTCTAACATTCCTTGTTCTGACCCGTACAATTCCAGTGCACGAAATTCACTTACAGGTGCCTTTGTCATAGATGGCAGCGTTAACAGTTTCTTCAAATGCGCCGATGCAATCAGTCGAGGTTTATTATATCTGTTGCAGACCTTAGCAAAATTATCTTTAAATTAGCGCTAGTTACCGGAAGATGAGCAATTACATTATTTCACCTGTCAATGAATTAAGCAAGTTACGATATTTAGCAGTGTCCTCTAATTCCTCGTTATTTACCAAGAGATTCATAAACGTGTCACAAAAATGCCTGAACTGCATTACAGTAGTCTTAAATGATGGGCAATTCGATGCTACGTTTTGATGCAATCAAGACAAATGCAGCATCTGACGAAACCTTGTCAGTTGCCTTGGCATAACTCATCTGAACTGCTCTGTTTTTTCGAAACCCCAAAGACCACGTGTTCGGAGGTTTCCATGTCGTCAGCATGTACGTCTACGTTTTCAAACAATTCGAGTTGTGACTACACGTCTTCATACTTCTCCACGATCTTTGGCAGCTGTTTTAGCCTGACAGTAATATCCAAAGTGTCAAATTTTTCTGTTACTTCAAACTCATTTGCAAACTTTAACAACCGCATGAGGCTTGCTTACGCCTGTAGTAAGAAGTTTATTTCCTTTATACTTCATCTATCATGAAAGTTTATCGGTGCCATGGAAGAGCAGAAGCAGCAGTTAGAATGAGTGGGCATTTACAGGAAGCTGGACAACCAGACCAGGTACTTAGCTACACATGCGCCGTGTCGATGCAGCTGACTGCGTCCCCGTGCTGCTTCGTTGAAGCTCGTCGCTACCGTTCCGCCCTTGGATGGGTGCCGCATTACGCTACTTCGTCGAGTGCATCACAATCCGACCCGGAGGGACCAAAATGTTAGCGTCCGCAGGCGGAAATTTGATTCGTCAAATTTACAGGAGAACCAGGAATTTAAAGTGTAGAGTCTTGTACCGCTAGGAAGCAAGGGAGAGGATGATGTTACGGGTGAACGATATCCTCTTCCAACAACACAAAAGCACACGTGGATTAATACGCCAGCCGGGGTGGCCGAGCGGTTCTAGGCGCTACAGTCTGGAACCGCGCGACCGCTATGGTCACAGGATCAAATCCTACCTCGGGCATGGATATGTGTGATGTCCTTAGGTTAGTTAGGTTTAAGTAGTTCTAAGTTCTAGGGGACTGATGACCTCAGAAGTTAAGTCCCATAGTGCTGAGAGCAATTTTTTTTTTTTTGGATTAATACATTTCTTTATTTACATGAACTGGAAACATTTACTTAACTTGAATTGAGTCATGTTGTGGTACAAGCTCATCAGCAATAGTCCTCTTGCAGACTGATGTAAAGTACAGTTGTGGCTGAGGTAAACTAGTCCTGCTATAGTCACTAATCTGATCGCTATGTACTGTCATAGCCTGTGTCAAACTCAACCTGCTGTGGGAGTAAACTGACAGACGCCAAATGGGTGACTGGGAGAGTGAGTGAGTGAGTGAGGCCCTCCGGTCAGCGGCGGCCTACATACACGCTGTTGAGAGGGCGCTGGCGGAGTGTTGCTTGTGGGTGTGTCTCTGGCCTCTCTCGTGATAGGCGCACTCGACCCCACACCTAGTAATCGATCTTCGCACTTCATCTTTGCTGACACATGTGCTGGTGAGAGCTTACTCCAGCACATAAAGGGCTGTATTATGGTTTGGATCGAATCAGATTGCAATGAATGAGAACATATGTAGAGAAACAGTTGTTATTGACAATTAACACACACAACAAAAAATACACATAGTCAACCTTTAGCGAACAAGGCGCAAGGTCACCGGCCTACAGCAGCCACCCGATTGAGTGCTCTTTCACATCTGGTCTCCCTCTCGCCGCGGCGAGTGTCCCTTTAGTCACCCTTGGAAGGGTGGCGTCCTGGCCATTGCCCCTCATGTACAAATAACACGAGAGAGAGAGCAGCACTCTCAAGGGACTCGGTCAAGCATAGTGACTAAACACAGGGAAACACCAATAACACAAAACATTACCATGCCTAGTGTAGCGTAGGAAAACAGTTGGCCTTCTAAACAGCTTCCAGTCGTCACAGGATAAATAAATACAGGTCTAGTATGGTTTTCGGGGAAGTTTTACAACATTGTTCCTGCAAAATAGTGGCAAGTTTAGGTAACAATGAATGAATGAATGAATGTCGTGTGACTAGGGCCTCCCGTCGGGTAGACTGTTCGCCCAGTGCAAGTCTTTCGATTTGATGCCACTTCGGCGACTTGCGCGTCGATAGGGATCAAATGATAATGATTAGGACAACACAACACCCAGTCTGTGAGCGGAGAAAATCTCCGACCCAGCCGGGAGTCGAACCCAGGCTCTTAGGATTGACATTCTGTCGCGCTGACTATTCCGCTACCAGCGGCGGACTAGGTAACAGTGATGAAGATAGATAGCGATCAGGTACCCTTTTCTTCAAAGTAAATACAAAGGCTCAATAATATTGAGATCTGTTGACTCTGTTGGCCAGGAGGGATGCGACATTTCATCCTCGTGATCTCAAAACCAGTCCTGGACGATGTGAGTTGTGTGAACAGGGGCCCCGTCGTCTTGAAATACAGTGGGGAACAAACACTGTACCATGCGATGGACCTGATCAGCCAAAATGATCACATAATCCTTGGCAGTATAACAGCCTTGCACAGTAACCATGGGGATCACGGAATATCATCACCGAACCGCTGCCATATTTCATCCCTGTAACGTAAACTCGGTCAGAAGTTCAGTATCAAGCAAGATTTATTCGACCAAATAATTTCTTTCCATTACTCCACAGCCCACGATTTATGCCTTTGGCACACCGGTTTTCTGTTATGGGCATTTGCATCACTGATGAATGGTTTTCGAATTCCAGCTTTCCCTGCATTTCCCAGCTCATGACGCTCCCTTCGTGTTGTTTTGGTGATGACAGGATTCGCGAATGCGTCTTTCAGATTCGCAGCGACTTTTGCACCTGTCGCCCTCCTTTTTTTCGTTAGAATTCTCTTCAATGGCTATCTATCACGATCACTTAACACACACTTTCGTCCACGTTGTGACTTGACGGTGGATACTGCGTTTCCTGAAGACCTGTTTGGTATAAATCTTCTATACAGTGCCTCTGGAAACACTAAACACTTCGGCTCCGTTGGACATGGAGGAACCCACCGTACGAACAACAACGATCTGCCCACGTTCTAATTCACTTACCTCCGATATAAGGCATTCATAAGTACACAGACCAATGTTATGACCACGTCTAACACTTGAGAAAAGTATTGAGAAAATTCCCTGGGTGCCGATCGTGGTCAAATACTATAGTGCAACTTGCAGTCTTGGCTAGCTTCTGCATTTATGTTCAAGCATTTGTTTCTATATTTTTGTCCAACACCTGTATTTCTCTAACGTTTATTATTGGTAGGGTCAAGGCACTGAATGCTGAGAGCCCGTGAGCGTAGTCGAATTGACACTGTGCTCTGGATAGTGTTGTGCCCCGCTGAATACAGAACTCTGCCGACGGAGGAACGTTTCCCGGCAGGTACGGCGAAATTCAAATTCTTGCGCTAGTTGTGAGTGGGGCGGTAAGAACATAGCGTTCTCTGGAGGCACAGGATAAGTCTTACAGGAAACGGGCCGTGATTTTAACACGATGCGGACGGATCCCGAGTTTACTCGTGTTTCACACGCCATCCGTAACGGACTGATCGCCAGATAACTTGTGGTATCTACATGCTGTCTTTAGAAGCCGTAACCAGCCGCTGTGGCCGAGCGGCTCTAGGTGCTTCAGTCCAGAAACGCGATGCTGCTACGGTCGCAGGTTCGAATCCTACCTGGAGCATGGATGTGTGTGATGTCCTTAGGTTAGTTCGGTTTTAGTAGTTCTAAGTTCTAGGGGACTGATGACCTCAGATGTTAAGTCCGATAGTGCTCAGAGCCATTTGAACGATTTAGGAGCCGTATGCTGTAATATGGTTAAACTATTACGTCTATTTAGGCATTTACATCAGTGGTCAATGTATAAAACTTGATTTCGTTCATGTACGTTTTGTTGTTTGGCATTTTGATTGTATTTTTATGTTTCAAGCAATTTCTGTTTTCCTCTTGTAGCACCTTCTGTTTTTAGAGATGGACCTTTTCTGAAAACGGAAGGAAATTCACGAATCTGAAACACTTTCGGAGATTTTTGGCGATGATTATTCAGATGTTCTTAATGAGAATGAAGATCCCGATGAATGTTTTTGTAGTCCTGAGTACGATTCCCCTGTGAGACATTAGGCTTGTAAAGCAGAGTAAGATGGCAGTGTTTTTAAGTGATTCCAACAGTAATGATGAAGGCGATTCTGTTTTGTTATAATGTTAAATTGCATATGCTTGGCCAGTGTTCCTCTTCTCGGATTACGAATATAGACAACACAGACTGTGACTGCAGGTATGTTTTGTTGATGTGATGGTAAAAAGTAGACCCTTCTACGTTAAATATGGTTTGCTTTGCTTTCACAGTGTGATCATTACACAACGAAATCTAGAACTGATGCTGACTCATAAAATTTCTACGGTTTGGAAGTGTTATTTTACAAGACAATTTGTTAATTTATTTGATACTTTCTTCAGGTCTGTTGATCCGTAATGAATCACTTTCCTAGACTGTAACCAAATTAGATGACACTGGTTAGATCACTGACCTCATATTCGAGAGGACGTCGGTTCATATACCCGTCCGGCCATACAAACTGAAGTTTACGTGATTTCCGCATATCGCATTAGACAAATGCTGGGACGATTCATTTGAAAAGGACACCGGTTGCCTTCCATTCCCTTCTTGAGCAACCTGCGCTTGTGCTCTGTCACTGCTGACCTCTTCGTCGACGGGACGTGAAACCCTAACCTTTATTCCTTCCTTTTCCTCCCTTCCTAGACTGCAGCTGTGTGCTGTTACGAGCCCAAAGTAATTCACGGAAATAGTAAATCTACAGTTATGACTAATAAAAAAGAGCGAGTCTTCCTAGAATTAAAAGTGTAAATGGTTGCAAAAACTATTTCACCTCTTAGCACCAACTAATTCTAAGCATATAGGGAGCATCAGACTGATACAGGGATTAGTGACTGAATAGCATAACATCCAAAACGCACCAAAAATAAACGCAAAGTACATAGATTTAAAAAAGAACATAAACATTCGCCTCACGCCTTTCTAAGAGACAGTCGCCATTCCTTCAAATCAGATTATGCAAGCGTGGAACAGATGTGGTTTAAATTCAAACAAATAGAATCGAATGCAATTGAGAGACATACACCAAATAAATTACCCAGGGTACACAAAACGGGTCAGAACACTGTTGCAGAAGCATAAAAAAAGCACGCCAAATTTAAATTCCCAAGATTGTCAAAGTGTTACAGAAGCTCGAAATTTTGCATGAATTTCAGTGCGAAATGCTTTTAATAGTTTCCACAAGGACTCTGTCTCCAAATCTCGCAGAATACCCAAAAAGATTCTGTTCATATGTAAAGTACACCAGCGGCAAGACACAATCAGTACTTTCACTGTGCGATAACAATAGTGTTGCCACTGATAACATTAGCATTAAAGCAGAGTTACTAAACACGCTTTTCCGAAAATCCTTCACCAAAAAAACAGAAAATAAATATTCCAGAATTCGAATCAAGAACAACTTCCAACATGAATAACTTTGAAGTGACTTAAATCGCTTAATAAAGACAAGGCTTCTGGTCAAGATTGTATACCAGCCAGGTTCTTTTCAGAGTATGCTGATATAATAGCTCCATATTTAGCAATCATATACTACCGCTCGCTCGTGGAAAGATCCATACCTAAAAACTGGGAAGTTGCACAAGGCATAACAATGCCCTGAGGAAGGAAATAGGAGTAATCCACTGACTTACAGACCCATATCACAAATGTCAATTTCCAGTAGGATTTTGGAATATTTACTGTGTTCGAAGAAAGCGATTGACAAATAGTCAGCTCGGATTCAGACAATATCGTTCTTATGAAACATAACTAGCTCTTTGTTCTCACGAAGTAGTGAGTGCTGTCGACTGGGGACATCAAAATGATTCTATATTTTCAGATTTCCATAAGGCTTTTGACACCGTTCCTCACAAGCGGCTTCTAATCAAATTGCTTGCCTAGGGACTATCGTCTTAGTTCGGTAACTGGATTCGTGGTTTCCTGTCATAAAGTTTACAATTCGTCGTAACTGACGAAAACTTACGTCGAGTAACACAGAAGTAATATCTGACGTTCCCCAAGGAAGTGCTATGGACCCTCTGCTGTTCCTGATCTACATAAACGACGTGGGAGACAATGGTGATCAGCCCTCTTAGGTTGTTTGCAGATGATGGATTCATTTGTAAAGTCATCAAATGATCAAAACCAATTGCGAAAGATTTAGACAAGGTATCTATATAGTGCGTAAAGTCACAGTTGACTCTACATCATGAAAAATGTGAAGTCAGCCACATGAGTACTAAAAGGAATCCGCTAAATTTTGCTTACACGATATACCACACAAATATAAAGGTTATGAATTCAACTAAATAGTTAGGGATTAAAATTACGAATAACTTAAACTGGAAAGATCGTGTAGATAATGTGGTGGGGAAAGCAAACCAAAGACTGCGATTTATTGCCAAATCACTTAGAAAATGCAATAGGTCTGCTATAGAGACTGCTTACACTAAGCTTGTCCGCCCTATTCTGGAGTATTGCTCTGTGTTGTGGGGTCTGCATCAAATAGTATTGACGGAGAACACCGAAAAAGTTCAGAAAAGAACAGCTAATTTTGTATTATCGCGGAAAAGGAGAGACAGTACCACGGGCATGATACGTGCGTTGGTGTATCAAATCATTAAAACAAAAGCCTTTTTAGTTGCGGCAGGATCTTCTCGTGCAATTTCAATCACCAACTTTCTCCTCTGATTGCGAAAATATTCTGTTGGCGCCAGCCTACATAGGGAGAAATGATCGTCGTGCAAAATAAGAGAAATCAGAGCTCGCACAGAGAAATTTAGGTGCTCGTTTTTCCCGCACGTCATTCGAGAGTGGGAAGGTAGAGAGACAGCTTGGAGGTGGTTCGATGAACCCGCTGCCAGACACTTAGCTGTGAATTGCACAGTAGTTATGTAGATGTAGAGGTAGATAAAGGCAGTGCTCCATTTTACACTGCTGTTAAATACCATTTATCACTTCTGCATGTCTGTCTGTGTTACAGTTAATTCATATCGTAGTTAATAAAACTTAGGTCGCGTGCAACGACAACCAGTAGAACTTCGACAAGAAGTGCTTTTATCTTTTTTTTAATCATTCGGCGTGGTTTCATGAGAGGAAGTTAGAAAGTAGAGAACAGTGAAGAGCTTGTCCGAAATTTTTGCGAGTTGCGCGACCCTCTCTGATAATGCCCGCGACTTTGTTAATTTCTACGGCAAGAGTGGGAGCGGTTGGCGAGGGTGAGCGGTAGGGGGGGGGGGCAAAGGTAGTTCCTATCAGGAACATCGGATCTATATTCGAAATAGTGGTTGCGATATATTGATCATCACTGGTCAAGTACTCCATAATGGGAATAAATTCTCTGGTGTCCAAAATTAAAGCAACAAACTGAAATTTCCCAAGGTTGTGATTATTTCGCCACGAAACAGTATAAACAGGTGATAGTAAAATAGAAACAATGCAAAGAATACAGAACGTAATCAGCTGCAACGTGCATAACGGTATAAAAAGGTGTTCTTCGTTTTTTTGCAATTTAACGGATTTGCACAGACATTCTGACATCTGGTTCATGTGCTCAGTATGGGGTGTGACCACTACTGGTACCAATACAGGCCCGACAGCGAGGGGATATCCTATAAATGATGTCATCAATCTCACGTTGAGGCAATAACGCCCAGTCTTCCTGCAGAGCTGCTCATAAATCTTGGACAGTGATTGGTGGATGCTGACGTGATGCAAGCCGTCTCCCTAGTGCTTTCCAGACATGCTCTCTGGGATTCAAATCGGGGGAGCGAGCATACTGCGCCATGCGTGCAATATCTTCCGTTTCCAAAAAAATGTCAATCATCCGTGCTGTATGGAGTCGAGCATTATCGTCCATCAATACGAAGTCTGGGTCCATAGCACTTCGCAACAACCGCGCGTGAGATTCCAAAATCTCCTCACGGTATCTGACAGCAGTTGAATCATCCTGATTCACCTGTACACACCATTAAGGATCCTCCTCGACATTGGTCTCTTTCCACAATGTTTGGGTCCCGAAATCGTGTTCCACGTATCCTCCAGATGCGAATCCGTCGAGAACCACTCTCCAGGCCAAACCGGGAACCTGTGAAAAGAACATTGGCCCACTGTTCAACCATCCAGATCCACTCTAGATGTTCCGTTCTGTATACAGACAGCAAGTCTCCAACACTAAAGTCCACTGTGCTTAATCCTTCTGTACACCGTTCGCCTCGATACAACACGTCTAGGAAGTTTCACGTCCAGGAGATGCTGCGAGGTCAAATGCCAGGTGCAGTGCAATAGTAAGGCGGTACTGTCGTGTTCTTACGGCCTGATGTCACACGTGGTTGGCTCTGTTCTGATCTCCAGGGCACAGTTTCGGTCTTTATGAACTGTCGCCTCATCCGAGAAACAACAGAACGGTTCACATTGAGCTATCGGGCCACGTTAGTTGTCGACTCTCCTGCTTCCATTTTTCCTAAGGCACCCCACAGCAGTGTGTCTATAGGCGTCTTCTCTGTGACTGTGACTGTGTACACGGCGATAATGGATGTGGGTCTACCCTGAAAACACTACCCCCATAGGTGCCCTGTCATTGCTGGCGTGGTTGTCCGTGAAGAACACGATCGTAAAGACATCTGTTGACAGTTAGTATGATTATATCGTGAATTAGACACAGGGCGGAGAAACAGCAGTTTGTTGCTTTAATTTTGTACACCAGTGTATATGGCTTCGAATGGAAGCTATTTCGATTTTTTTCTCAACACTTTGTTGTTTAAAGCTTCGCTATAGATTCCATGATTTCCTGCGTCACCGCCTGATAGCTGATGCAAGAGCTTTTCTTCGGTTGCTTTCCTATTACTTGTACAGCGATACACACCGTGGTGACAAAAGTTATCGGATACCTTCTAACATCGTATCGGACACTGATTTGACGGGAGTAGAGCAGCAGCTCCACGTGGCATGGACTCAACCGAAACATTTGCCAGCGCACGATTTTGTGCACGAACTGAACTCTCGATTATGTTCCATAAATTTTCGATGGGATTCATATCGGACGATCAGGAATTGTCCGCAATGTTCTTCAAACCGGTTGCGAACAGTTGTAGCCCTGTGACATGGCGTATTGTCGTACATGAAAGTTCCGTCGTTGTTTGGAACATGAATTCCATGACTGAATGGCTGCAAATGGTCTGAAAGTAGCCGAACATAACCATTTCCACCAGAGGATCCAGTCCATTCCATGTAGACACAGTCCACACCCTTATGTAACCACCACCAGCTTGCACAATGTCTTGTTGAAGTCTTGGGTCCATTGCTTCGTGGGATCTGCGCCACACTCGAACCCTACCATCAGCTCTTACCAACAGAAATCGGGAGTCACCTGACAGGTCACGGTTTTCCAGTCGTCTAGGGTCCAGTTGTTATGATCACGACCCCGCTGCTGGCGACGTCGTCCTGTTAGCAAAGGCACTCGCGTCGGTCATCTGCTGCCGCAGTCCATTAACGCTAGATTTCGCCGCTCTGTCCTAACGGATACGTTTGCCTTACGTCCCACAGTGATTTCAGCTGTTGTTTCACGCAGTTTTATTTGTCTGTCAGCATTGACAACTACACGCAAACGCCACTGCTCTTTGACGTTAAGTGAAACCCGTCGGCCACTGCGTTGTCCGTGGTGAGAGGTAACGCCGAAATGGAATCTCCCATGCATCTAGCTCCAACTACCATTCCTCGTTCAGAGTCTATCAGTTCCTGCTGTGTGGCCATAATCACGTCGGAAATCTTTTCACATGAATGAAGTTCAAATGACAGCTCCGGCAATGCACTGCTCTTTTATACCTTGTGTACGCGATACTACCGTCATCTGTATACGTGTGTATCGCTATACCATGACTTTTGTCACCTCATTGTAAGTGCAGCGTTAGAAAAGAGGCCCACTGTTATAGACATTGTATTTTTAAGTACAATGAAGAAAATGAAAATTCTCAAGTTCATTTACATTGTAATAACTTCTTGCGTCATCTAGATACATGCCACCACACGCCTCACGTCATTTTTATGGAAGCCATAGTGTCTTTGCATAAACAGATTTCTATCGTATGAGCCCCGGTGGAGCCCTCGTCACTTACCAGCCTGACCCATATACTGTTGCCACTCTAAAAAAATTTTCCAGCTCAGGTATCAATATTGCTTTCACTGTATCGATTTTTCCACTTCTTCATACTTCCATAATTCGATCAAATTTCTGTCTGCCATCAATAACTACAGATGACTCCTCACTTGACCGAGGGACTGATGACCTCACTGTTCAGTCCTTTAACCCCACAATCAAACAACCAACCAACCTATCGACCGACCGACCATAGTGTCTATCCGGAATTGATTTTCGCTCTGCTGAGGAGTGTGCGCTGATGTGAAACACAATTTTGATATGTCACTAATTTTCATAGAGCTTTTTCTTCGCAACGCAGGACTACGATGTGAATGGTAAGTAAAATGCCAAATATCATCGCATGCCTTACTACTGCGGTTTTTATTCGCTAACATACATGTCGAAGCACAATTTCGCCTTGAAGGTTTCATAAGATTACTGGGGCAGCGACAGTGCGATGTCAAAACAGTATAATGAATGTGTGTGAATGACATGTCGCTTTCTTCCATATTATATCGCATTGTAGTTCCCATACTGTCTCTCTGTGACGGTGTGGCTGCACTAAAGAGGTCATTAGTGATGGAACACGAGACCGAACGGCAAAAGAATGGTGAAGGAAATTAACGGTGTCCTTATCAGTTGAACCATCGGGGTACTTGCTTTAACCCTCTTCATACTACTTTTTCTTCGGAGTGAAAGATCCGTATGTATGGTTGTTTCAAATAATGACGTAATTTGAAATAACAAAATGAAAAACAAGTTTCCGCCCTTTCGTTTTCCAACGCAGGAAGATGTGGGGAAAAAATCGTTCAAATGGCTCTGAGCACAATGGGACTTAACTCCTGCGGTCATCAGTCCCCTAGAACTTAGAACTACTTAAACCTAACTAACCTAAGGACATCACACACATCCATGCCCGAGGCAGGATTCGAACCTGCGACCGTAGCGGTCTCGCGGTTCAAGATGTGGGACATAGAGGATAAAGCACGTCTGGGGTTTCAGAAAACCACTGTTCAAAAGTTACAAGGCATACAGAAAACTGATATATATCAGTGAACGTAGGATGTCTGTAAGTCTGTAACTCACATTAAAAGTGCCCAACATGGGAGGCTTTTGTGAAATGGTAAACGTCGATACGACCGTGCACTTCACTGACACAAATTGTTCGGGATGGAGCGACAGCAGCTAGCGTTCGAAATCTGTTCATTGGGTTGCTTGTCTGAAGGAGCGAACTAATTTGGGCGATTTGTCTACATGTTCTGACATGCATGCCCGTTAGTGCAACTAGAAATCTGGGCGTATTACGAACCGAAACTCTGATGATGATGTTTGGTTTGTGGGGCGCTCAACTGCGCGGTCATCAGCGCCCGTACAAAGTCGCAATTTTTACACGTCCATTTTCTTTCCCCAATCCAATCTAGTCACTCTCACAAATGACAATGATAATGATGATGAAATGATGAAGACAACACAAACACCCAGTTCCTGGCCAGAGAAAATCCCCAACCCGGCCGGGAATCGAACCGGGGATCCTTTGATTCAGAGGCAGCAACGCTAGCTCCTAGACCACGAGCTGCGGACGTCGAAACTCGGAGATATCCTCTATGCAATGATATATGTGTCAGTTTTTCTGTATGTCTTGTAGTTTTTGCGAAGCTGTTTTATGAAACCCCGATAGCCTATTATGGGACCCAAACGTCCCTACGGTTCTGATAGGTTTGATGGTTGGGAAAATAGTAGAAAATCCAATTTCAGATGAACCCCGCTGTTCGGCGACAAAAAAAAAAAGAACACTTTGCAAATTAAAATAGGGTCTTGTAGGATGGCAGATAGAACTTTATTTCATTTTTCGTTGACATGGTCAGAATTCCTTGGGAAAATTCTGAAGTCATGTCGTACCAATGTCAGGACACCTCCCCCTAAAACCTTGGTTGTGGCGACCACTGCGCTGTCGTGGAATCCAAGGTCTGGGTTAGATTGGAAAATGACAGTCTGGTTGTGAGTGGACGGAGCCAACGACGTGAATGCGAAATAAAGGTTGTTGTACCAGATTGATCTCAAGCAAAGTATCATTTCCACGCCTCCGCTGTAGAAAAAAGACGGCATAATAAATTCAAAATAAACCCTGTTACGTAACAGATATTTCTTCGACGAGTATGTTGATGCATATTATGTAGATATATCGCACATCAGCCGCGAATAGTGCGATGGGCGAAGCTATGTAACTCCTATCCCATCTACTTCTGTTACACAAAAATCCGGAAAAAATAACGAAATTTTTCGACGTTTATGAAGTCGAGCATTGTCCGCTGCACTTTCTTCAGTTGTAAAGTATTCATCACTATGGCTGTAGCATCTCCGACGTGTCAACACAGTGATTCGTGGGTTTCTGAGTGCCCGTTAGCTTACCCATATTTCACAGCTGCGTAAACATCTCCATATGGTTTACAGATGACGCTGCACGAATTACTCGTAGTTGTTTGGTTGCTGTTTCTGCGTATTCTGCGGCGTTCCGTCGATAGCGTGTGTGCGCGACGCCAGCTGTTGACAAGTGGCGTAGAGCGATAAACCAGGCCGGAAGCCGCCACAGCGCGCTTCCATCCTGCCCTCGAGAACACTTTGTGCAGCCTCGTCTCACAACCGACGACCGTATCGACAAGTCTCGTCCCCTTGTAACATGCAGGGGCAGACGAAAACATGGAAACACTGCAGACACAACACATTACCATGCCTCATACTGTGTGGGATTCCAGACAGTTCCAGTCGTCTCGTAATGGATGAATACAGGTCCTGCTTGGTTTTCGAAGCACTCTTATATAATTATTCCTACAAAACAGTAGTACGTTCAGGTAACGACGAGGGGGGTGGATTCCGATTCTTCTCTCCAAAGTACACCAGAAAATCTCAATAAGACTGAAATCTGGTGACTGTGGTGTCCAGGGGAGATGCGGTTCTCCATCCTTGTGTTCACAAACACAATCCTGAATGATGCGAGCTGTGTGAAAAGGAGCCCTGTCCTCTTGAAACACAGCATCACCATTCGGCAATAAATATTGTACTATGGGATGGACTTTATCAGCCAAAATGGTTACATAATACTTGACAGCAACGCGACCTTGCAGAGTGACCATGGGGCCCGTAGAATACCACGATATGGTAGCCCAAATCATCACTGAACCCCACCATGTTTCGCTCTTGGGACAAAAACTCGTCCAGAAAACGGAAACAGTGTGAAACGAGACTGACCCTACAAAATGACTTTCTTCCATCGCTCCAGAGTCCAGGATTATTGGTATCGACGCCACGGTTTCCTGTTACAGGAATTGGCATTAGTGATGAGTGGTTTTGGAATTGGTGCTCGCACTGCAGTCCCCTGCTTGTGGAGCGTCCTTCGCGTTATTTTTGTGCCGACAGTGTTCGCGAATGCGACATTCAGTTCTGCGGAAACTTTTGCTGCTGTCGTCGTATCATTTTTCTTCACAATTCTCTTCAATGATCGTCTGTCACGACCACTCTCCAAAGATTTTCTTCTGCGTTGTGACCTGGCGTATAATGTCTTCCGTTTTCCCTGTGCGCAGTATAAATCTTCGATAGGTTGCCTGTAGAAATAACACCCACTTAGGCTGCATTGGTTACGGAAACAACCACAATACGAGCTTCAACGAATTCACTTAGTTCCGACATAATGCACTCACAACTACAGAACACTGTTTTGAGGAGGACTGGACACTGCTGTGAGCACGACCGACACTGGCAGCGTATTTAACACTTTGCACAGGTGCCGTTCGTGATCAAACACAACAGCCATACCTGTAGACTCGGCTAGCATCCGCATTTGTTTTGGCTTGCATTTCTCGCGGTGTTTCCATTCTTTCGTCCAACCCTTGTATATAACTATTGCCACCTTTACTTTTGTTACACGAAAATATGAAAAATGTAACAAACGCATCACTTTTCGACGTGTCAAAGTCACGCGTTGTCAGCTACACTTTCTTCAGGTGTTACGTGTTCTTGACGATGGACGCAGCACCTCCAACTCATCAACAAAGTGAGTCAAGATGTTTTGAGTGCCTGGAAGCTCACATACAGTAGCATAAACAATTGATCTCTTCGCCGTTTGCAAACGAGTACAAACCACTCACAGCTGTTTGACTGCTGTATTCTTCGGCGCATGTCAGTAGCTGTAGTCATGTAGTTGTGACGCGGTAAATCAGGCCGGAGGCTGCCGCAGCGCGTTTCCGTACTGTGCCTCGTCTAACAACCGAAGATTATAACGACAAGCCTTCCCCCTTGTAAAGTATCGTCTTAACTTCGTTCATTACGATCGCTGTTTTAGGAAAGCCTGCAACTGTGTGATTCCTGATTTAAATAATGAAAAGCACCACAATTTACTTATTTTTTCATGGTTAGCGCAACGCGTTTCGAGAACTTATTCTCATTTTCAGCTGCATTTGTTTACATGAATATTTTTAGTGATGTTTGCGTGTGCAAGTGGTGACTGGTACGTGTGCGTCATGTTGCATAACGGAGGACGCACTGTTTGTTTTTGTAATCAAAACATGCTACAAAGATATCCCGACACTAGTTTTAGAAGTAAGTTTTTACATTCCTGGGACTGGAAATTTATCTTTTTTATTATTTAAGGTGTGGGCTAATTGCTTTTGTAGTTTGTAGTTTGTGGAGAAAACTATTTTCACTTTACGAGACCTACGTAGGTTGGTTATTTTTTGAGAAATGTTACTATGTAAGGTATGCTGGCCGTACAACGATTGTATTATTGGTTCCATCTAAAGAGTCAGGAATTTCTTTCTTTTTTGTGATTTGTTTATCATTGAGCTGGGAAGTCATTGGCCTCTGCAGTTCGTTTAATGATGTCTTAATCGTTCCCATAGTTAGTGCCATAATTAGTTGGGGTTGGGGATGGTGTTGTTTGCAGGAGACCAGACAGCAAGGTCATCGGTCTCATCGGATGAAGGAACGACGGGGAAGGAAGTCGGTCGTGCCCTTTCAGAGGAACCATCCCGCCATTTGCCTGGAGTGATTTAAGGAAATCACGGAAAACCTAAATCACAATAGCCGGACGCTTATTCGTTCCCCCTGTCCTCTTTGTTCACTGGAATTTCGTTTTCTCTGTGTACCATCGTTTTATTTGCAGCTTTCTTGTGTACAGTTGGGTGAAATGGTATGGCAGAAATTGTCTTATCTTTTTTCTGTACATTTTGAAATTGTGCCTTTTGTTTAGGTTTTCTATACACAGAGCAAATGTTCAAATGTGTGTGAAATCTTATGGGACTTAACTGCTAAGGTCATCAGTCCCTCAGCTTACACACTACTTAACCTAAATTATCCCAAGGACAAACACACACACCCATGCCCGAGGGAGGACTCGAACCTCCGCCGGGACCAGCCGCACAGTCCATGACTGCAGCGCCTAAGACCGCTCGGTTAATCCCGCGCGGCTATACACAGATCTATAATGCTAATCAAGATTTGTGCTGTCTCAAAATCCTAATGAACAAAGAGGACGGGGAGAAATATTAAGCAAACTTTAGTGCCCCAGTGACTTTCCTAGCTCAATAACAGACAATATATAGTAACAAAAAACAGAAAAGAAAGAAATTTTTGGCTCTTTAAAGGGAACCAATGATACAATTATTGTATGACCAGCTTACCTTACGTAGGTAATATTGCTGAAACAAACTACAAATCTACTTCGGTCACAAAAAGTGAAAATAGCTTTCTCCACAAGCAAAAAACTACAACACAAATTAGTCTAGTAGTAAGGGTGTGGGAACCGAAACATATGTAACGTTAACCATCCACCGCGACTCTGAGTGAAATTACCATATCAAACGAATATTAGAAAAATTACAGCTTAGGCTGAGATTCATTAGAAAAATCTTAAAAAATGTAACTAATCGACGAAAGAAGTGGCTTACAAAACATTTGTAAGAGCGATTCTAGAGTACTGCTGACCAGTATCGCACCGTTAATCAGTTGCATTAACAGAACAGATAAAAATATGGATTTGGTATCAGGAATGAGAGAGGAGAAAGCCTAATTCAGTTCTACAGTAAATTTCAGCAAGTAACAGCGAATTCCCTGTTCAATAACCACAAGAGGAGAAGGTATACTTGGAAAAGGGCGAGTGATACGGGAAGATACATTACGTCATTGTCAGGCAGAGTTTACGAAATCAGATATTGGGTTCCAAGGCGTATCCACGAGCAGATGTAGACTCAGATCACAATTTAGTAGTGATGAAGAGTAGGCTGAAGTTTAAGACATTAGTCAGGAAGAATCAGTGCACAACGAAGAGGGACACGGAAGTACTAAGGAATGAAGAGATACGCTTGAAACTGTCTGAGACTATAGATACTGCGATAAGGAGTAGGTCAGTAGGCCTCTATGAGGGCGGAAGACCTATCTGATGACGCCATAGAAGAAGAAACAAAAGTCAATATAGAAGAGACGGGGGATCCAGCGTTAGAATCAGAATTTAAAAGAGCTTTGGACGACTTAAGACCGAATATGGCAGTAGGGATAGATAACATCCCTTCAGAATTTCTAAAATCATTGAGGGAAGTGGCGATAAAACGACTATTCACGTTGTTGTGTAGAATTTATGAGTCTGCCGATGTAGCATCTAACTTTTCGAAAAAATTCGTCTATACAATTTCGATGGCTGTAAGAACCGACAAGTGCGATAATTGTCGCACAATGGACTTAAAATTTCATGCATCCAAACTGCTGACAAGAATAATATACAGAAGAATGGAAAAGGAAACTGAGGGCGTGTTAGACGACGATCAGTTTGGGTGTAGGAAAGGTAGAGGCACGAGGGAGGCAATTCTGACGTTGCCTTTGACAATTGGAAGCAAGATTAAAGCCACATCAGGAGATTCCATAGGATTTGTTGACCTGGAAAAAGCGTTTGACAATGACAAATGATGCAAGATTTTCGAAATCCTGAGAAAAGTGTGGGTACGCTATAGGCTAAGACGGGTAATATACAATATGCACAAGTACCAAGAGGGAATAATAAGAGTGGAAGACCAAGAACGAAGTGCTCGGATTAAAAAGGGTGTAAGACAGGGATGTGGTCTTTCATGTCCTCTCTTCAGTCTACTCACTGAAGAAGCAATGACGGAAATAAACTATAGGTTCAAGAATGGAATTAAAATTCAGGTTGAAAGGATGTCAATGTTAAGATTCGCTGATGACGTTGTTATTCTCAGTGTAAGCGAAGAAGAATTACAAGAACTGCTGAATGGAACGGACAGTCTAATATGTATAGAATATGGATTGAGTGTGAAGCGAAGAGAGTAGCAAAAATGAGAACAGCGAGGAACTTAACATCAGGATTCACGATCAGAAGTAGACGAAATTACAGAATTGTGCTACCTAGGCAGCAATAGCCCATGACGGACGGAGCAAGGAGGATATAAAAAGCAGAATAGCCCTGGAGAAAGGAAGTTGATGAAATTAAAGAATTTTGCTACCTAGGCAGCAATATAGCCCATGACGGAAGGAGCAAGGAGGACATAAAAAGCAGAACAGCCCTGGAGAAAGGGCACTTCTGGGCAAGAGAAGTGTATTAGTTTCAAACGTGGGCCTTAATATGAGGAAGAAAAAAATAGCTCTGAGCTCTGTGGGACTTAACATCTGAGGTCATCAGTCCCCTAGAACTTAGAACTACTTAAACCTAACTAACCTAAGGACATCACACACATCCATGCCCGAGGCAGGATTCGAACCTGCGACCGCAGCAGTCGCGCGGTTCCGGACTGTAGCGCCTAGAACGGCTCGGCCACCGCGGCCGACTATGAGGAAGAAATTTCTGAGAATCTTCGTTCGGTGTACAGCATTGTACGGCAGTGAAACATGAACTGTGGGAAAACCGGAAAAGAAGAGAACATTTGAGATGTGGTGCTACAGTAGAATGTTGAAAATTAGGTGGACTGGTAGGATAAGGACTAAGGATGTTTTCCGGGGAATCGGAGGGAAACGAAATATATGGAAAACACTGACAAGGAGAAGGGACAGGATAGTAGAACATCTCTTAAGACCTCAAAGAATAATTTCCCTGGTACTAGATGGAGCTGTAGAGGGTAGAAAGTGAGATAAAAGAAGAGTTTGGCACTGGAGAGGAATTCGTGGCGGGCCGCATCAAATTTTTCAGAAGACAGACGGGAAAAAAAACAAAAAAAAACACTGAAAGTGGTGCATTTCGACTGTGGATCGTTTACTCGGACCGAGAGCGTTATGGAGACGATTAGAAAATTCCAGTGGCAGAATAGCTACGAGGCAATCGTTGTACCTTCCGGTGAGGTTTACTGTTGAAATTCCGCGACTGTATGTTCTAAGTACAGTCGAGCATCATGTTACTTTCTCCCACATAAGCATCTCGAAATGACTACTACGAGAAAAACTGAGTAAATGAGTTCATGCAGTGTTTTATTGACAGTCGTTTTTGCCTCGCAGCTTTAGTGAAGGGTAAAGGGAGGAGGGGGGGGGGAGGGGGCGGGGACGAAAGGTAGTTGTACCAGAAGTACATTCTACCACACACCGTAAGGCGGTTTTTCGAAGTACATGTTCGGCGTCAATACTCGAACCACTTTTGCAAAGTGATGAGTACATATTTACGAGTAATATTAATTGTAACGGGTGATCAAAAAGTCAGTATAAATTTGAAAACTGAATAAATCACGGAATAATGAAGATAGAGAGGTACAAATTGACACACATGCTTGGAATGACATGGGGTTTTATTAGAACTAAAAAAATACAATCGTTCCAAAAATGTCCGACAGATGGCGCTTCATCTGATCAGAATAGCAATAATTAGCATAACAAAGTAAGACAAAGCAAAAATGATGTTCTTTACAGGAAATGCTCAATATGTCCACCATCATTCCTCAACAATAGCTGTAGTCGAGGAATAATGAACTGAACAGCACTGTAAAGCATGTCTGGAGTTATGGTGAGGCATTGGCGTCGGATGTTGTCTTTCAGTATCCCTAGAGATGTCAATCACGGTACACTTGTGACTTCAGGTAACCCCAAAGCCAATAATCGCACGGACTGAGGTCTGGGGACCTGGGAGGCCAAGCATGACGAAAGTGGCGGCTGAGCACACGATCATCCCCAAACGGCACGCGCAAGAGATCTTTCACGCGTCTAGCAATACTTTGTTTTTTTTTTTGTTCTAACAAAACCCCATGTCATTCCTAACATCCCAAGCATGTGTGTCAATTTTTACCTCTCTCTCCACATTATTCCGTGGTTTATTAAGTTTCCAAATTTATACTGACTTTTTGATCACGCGGTATATGTTGCTGTTTATCATAGATTGAATATGGTACGCTATTTTTACTAGTACACTTGGGGTGTGAATTGGTGAACGTCCTGCAAAGTCCTGTGCAGGGAGCTGGGTATACTAACTGCTGCTTCCGAACACATGTATTCCTTAATGAAATTTGTCATTAACTGTTTTTAAGCCAACAGTTCAGTTCAGTGAAATCAGTACTACAAATAAGAATAATCTTCACAATGATGTAAAGCCTCTTACTTTTGTCCAAAAAGGTTCCCGTTATTCAGGAGCACACGTTTTCAATAACCTGTCAACAGTCTAAACGACGGATGCTAGCCAACTACACGTACTCCATGGTTGATTTCTTTGCAAAACCAACTGATGCGTGTATACTACTAATATGTCAAATAATATATTATTTACAAATTCAGTTCATCAATGCGATCGCTGTAAATAAATTTTAAAAAACGAATGTTTTATTTGATGATGTATGACTACAATAGTAACCTACGAACTATCATATACACATCCGTGTAATGAAGTTATTATGTTTTAAAGAGAATATTTTTGTATTCTTATTTTCCGACATGTTCTACGTCCTGGAGGATCTCCTCGCTACGATTGTATTGCAATGGAAAGTTAATTTAACCTCATTCTGTTTTCGTTATGTTACGTAGATACTGTAATCAATATTTCTGAAACCGTTAGACAGATATTTCTTAAGGCTCAATAACGATATCGTAGTATCGAAACGAAAATATTGACATAGAGATCAACAACATAAGAACGTGTGTAATCTCGCCTCTTCCAGTCGTCAGCGAGCACGAAATGAAACCGTGCATTTCTCTACGACACCATGGATCTCATGGCCGATTAGACCGAGCTGAGTTTAGCAAGATCTCTGTTTGCGTAATACACGTTAAATTTTTTGTAGAGGAGATAGTTGTATTCCAAAAAAATGAGCGTAAAACTACAAGAGACTGACGTCAGGGACATAGGCCTGTAATTATTATGTGCTTCTGTCTGACGACCGTTTCTAAAAACGGGAATGATTTGCGCCTTTTTACAGTCGCTAGGTGTCTGCGTTACGCAAGTGACCTACGATAAACAAAGGAAGCAAGATCTTTCGCGTGATCTCCGTAGAGTCTAAAAGGTATAACGTTTGGTCCAGTTTTGCTCAACGACTGACTAGAAATCGTAAGAAAATTCGGTCTCAGTCTGTAAGTGTATTGAAATCATCTGTTCAATCACTCAGTGACCATACTGACAACTGAAACGGAAGACGGCAGACAGAACACCGATATAGTGAATTCGATGTTGTGAAATTTTTTCATCGCGGAAGGGCGTATTGCGGTTCTTCCTTCACATCACCCTACGAACACCAAAATGACAGATACCGAGATACGTCATCGAGGAACAAAAAAGTGTAAAACTGACCAACAAAATGAAATGACACCATCTATTGTGGTCAAGTGATAGTGAGTGTGGCGTCAGATGAGAGTGTGGTGTGTCTTGGTCGATAAGAATGAGTTAAAGACGACCTCGAACTGCAACATCTCTGTCTCGCCCTCACCCATCATATCAGATCACACCCTGTTCTACACCCATCCTCGTCTCACCCTCTTCCCCCTCCACCAGCCCTCTCTCTTCCACACAACTGGTTAGTTTCTTTTGTTTTCGTGAATGAAAAAATGTGAAGATTGTGTTTCATAAGATACTCAAATGGATAGATAATGTGCTTACCAACAGAAATAGCAAAATAATATCGAGTAATATGAGTCAACAGTATACTAACACCCATGCCAAATTATGTATAGTATATGAAAGATTGTAATTTTTAATCGCTCCTAGTCTGAAAAACTCTGCTTGACAAAAATGTGAACCACACAGACGACATGGCAGAATGGCCATCAGAATGCATTATTCTTGTCTCTTGTTCGCGTTAAGTGCTACTACCAGACCTGGTAGGGTATATAAGACACATAAACAGTGTCAGATATTGAGTGATCATAGCGGAGGACACGGAGATGCTGCGTACTCGAGTGAGAAAGCATTATCAGTATCTGACAGAGTTTAAAAGAGACGTCATTGTGGATCTCCCTTTGGCCGGATGGCCGAATCATGCGATATTCAGAGTTGTGGGGCATTGTGATGGGATAGTGGCCCGATTTTGGACTGCATGCGAACATGAGGACAGGCGTCTTGGTTGTCACTGTTCTGACTGACCACGTCTGAACGCCACAAAAGAGGATCGCCGTATGGCGCTCCAAGCACAACATAATCCCATTACATGTGCACCCGTTATCCGAGAAAAGGTAATGAACTCCCTGTACATCCTGTATCATCCCACACCATTGGTCGGTGACTAACAGCAGCCGGTCTAGAAAATTATCGTCCCATGCGCAGTTTGTCGTTAATACCACAAAACAAACCGCTGAATGGCTTTGTTTGGAGCAGGCAGTCCCGTGATCGAGAAACATGGACTGCTGATGAATGGCGGGCATCGTGTTTAGCGACGAATCGCGGTTCTGTACCACCGCATGTGACCGTCGTCGGCGAGTGTGGCGGCATTCTGGTGAGAGGTTTCATTTTTCCAGTGTTTTGGGTTATTCCTAGCGTTATGATGAGGGGAGCCAGCTGGCAGTGACTGAGGGAACTCTGAGAGTAGAATTATACGACTCAGACGTCCTGCATCCTCATGTTTTACCTCTCAAGCGATACTGTCGTCGTGCCATTTTCCAAAGGGACTGTACTCATCCCCATATGCCACTAACTTTGAACTGTCAGTGTGAAGTTGAGGTACTACCGTGACCAGCAGAGTCTCAGATCTTGAATGTATATTTTGTATGCGGTTCTGCGGCTACTCATAGTATACACTGGGGTGACAGAAATCATGGGTTACCTCCTAATATCGTGTCGGACCTCCTTTTGACCAGCGTAGTGCAGTAGCTCGACGTGGCATGGACTCAAAAGTCATTGGAAGTCCCCAGCAGAAGTAATGAGCCATGCTGCCTCTACAGCCGTCCATAATTGCGAAAGTGTTGCCGGTGTAGAATTTTGTGCACGAACTGACCTGTCCATTACGAACCATAAATGTTCGGTGGGATGCATGTCGGGTGATCTGGGTGGCCAAATCATTCGCTCGAACTGTAAGAATGTTCTGACTTGGTGCATTGCCATCCATAAAAATTTCATCGTTGTTTGGGAACATGAAGTCCATGAATGGCTACGAACGGTCTCCCCAAGTAGCCGAACATATTTCCAGTCAATGATCTTTTCAGCTAGACCAGAGGGCCCAGGCCATTCCACGTAAACACAGCCCACATCATTATGGATCCGCCACCAGCTTGAACAACTTGGGTTCATGGCTTCGTAGGGTCTGCGCCACACTCGAACCCTACCATCAGCTCTCACCAACTACAGTCGGGACTCATCTGACCAGGCCATGGTTTTTCAGTCGTCTGGGGTCCAACGGATATGGTCACGAGACCAGGAGAGGTGTAGCAAGCCACGTGGTGCTGTTAGCAAAGGCGCTCGCGTCGGTCGTCTGCTGCCAAGTCCAGTAACGCCAAATTTCCCCGCACTGTCCTAACGGATACGTTCGTTGTACGCCCCACATTGATTTATGCGGTTATTTCACGCAGCGTTGCTTTTCTGTTAGTAATGAAAACTCTACGCGAACGTCGCTGCTCTGGGTTATCCGTGGTGAAAGGCAATGCACGAAATTTGAAATGTTCGGTCCACTCTTGACACTGTGGCTCTTAGAATATTGATTTCCCTAACGATTACCGCTATGGAATGTTCCGTGGTTCTAGCTCCAACAACGATTCCACGTTACAAAGTCTGTCTGTTCCCGTCGTACGGCTATGATTAAGTCGGAAACCTTTCCACATGAATCACCTGGGTACAAATGACAGCTCCGCTAATGCACTGCCCTTTTATACCTTGTGTATGTGATACTACCACGATCTGTATATGTGCATGTCGGTATGCCATGACACAGTGTAAAAGACATTTTAATGATAATCCACTAGAGCTGCTTTTTTAATACTCTCTTTCTTCACTGCTACCAGTTTCGAGAATGGCTCATTTTCAAACTGACGAAACATGATTGAAAATGCTAATTTTCAAATAGAGTGTACTTTTGTTGATCGTAAATGCTATTTTCAGATATGATGCACTTTCGTACATTGTATCGGAAAAATGGCATTTACGATGTTACTGCGTACCGCTTGGAAATGAGGCATGCTCGAAACTGTCAATAATAAATAAAACAGATTTAATATCTCAGGCGTCAGCTCCATCTCAGGACCAGTATCCAGGATATGAAGGACCAATTACAGTTGTGGGCCCCAGGAGAGGCTACGGCAGCCTTACGATACCCTTCCCAACCGAATAAGTGCATACATCAAGGGCAGAGCGGGTGCAGCGTCATACTCATACGTAGGCTCGTACTACTAATTTCTTTGTCAATTTCGACGCGATTTTGTAATCACTGTAGTTACATCACATACCTTCCCAACCTGCGAAATTTCATTTCGTTTCCTTCACTCCTTCTGTATGCTTACATTTTTTTAAAGGCAGGTAACATTTCGTTTTGTTTCCTTTCCTGTGTTATGTAGAGAATAATATGACCTTTACTTCTTTAAAACATCCCAGAGTCTCAAATTAGAGAGTATAATTTGAATACTGTTAAACAGCCATAAACATGTTCCATTAGTTGAAGTCTAAGTGCAAATGTCGCAGTTCTCATCGACGCATACAATGTAATTTTATGGCCAAAGGACGATAAACATTATCAATACTTCATTAATTTCACCTCGTCAGACACTTTTTTTAGTGTAAACCTATAAACTACATCGTCATTCACTGCTCGGTGATGAACTGTAGCAGATGTAACGCCGAAAACGTTAGGTGAAGTCCTAGAGAATGACTTTGCAGCTACGAAACTTGTTGGACTAAAGAGAAAAAGATTATATTGTGACTAAAGAAGTCGTATCAAGTACAGAAATATTCTAGCCATTAAATAAAATGTTTTTATAGGACACTGTGCTTATTACTAAAGCGGAACCGCTTTTATCTTGGACATACTGAAGTACTAACTTCTACTGAAGTACTAACCGCTAATGATTAGAAGAAATTTATGATAGTCGCAAACAGAGCACACTATCGCTGATAATTATGTATGAAGGTCTTGTTATTATCAGACGTAATACTAATGTATGGAACTGGCTATATGGCATATATATAAAAACACATGGGTCCGCAGCTCGTGGTCGTGGGGTAGCTTTCTCGCTTCCCACGCCCGGGTTCCCGGGTTCGATTCCCGGCGTGGTCAGCGATTTTCTCTGCCTCGTGATGACTGGGTGTTGTGTGATGTCCTTAGGTTAGGTTAGTTAGGCTTAAGTAGTTCTAAGTTCTAGGGGACTGATGACCATAGATGTTCAGTCCCATAGTGCTCAGAGCCATAAAAACACATGGCTGTCCGGGTGGGTAAAACAGCTAACCAATTTAAGTAAATAAAATAAAATATGTTACTGAGAAGCCTTATTTTTTATAAACCGGGTTACCCATTTATCATTACCACTGCAAATAACTCTTTGTCCTGAAGCAAAAAAGGAAAATGCAAAGTAGCCCAAAAAGTATGCACTGTTTAGTTGCACATAACTTCAAAATTACCTGACTGCAACGTCTCATTCCAGATTAAAGCGTAGCTTCAAGTTCTAGTTGTTGAAATCAGTGTAGGTATTTGAACTCGCCACTGTGAACATCCATATACAGTCGATGCCTATAAATTGTTGCACGAACTACCGATAGAACCGTGTCCAGTTAGCTACCTGCAGAGGAATGTTTGGTGCATTATTGAAGTTCATCCAATGTGCGTTGTTTTTGTCATAAATTACGTCTTCCGTCTTCCCCATAGGTAAAAAGTCCAGAGGCGTTAAGTTTGGAGAACGTAGTGGATCCTCGGCAGCATCTCTTCGGCCCATCCATCGTACGAGTACAATTTTTGTTGAGGTAGTCATTGACACGATTAAGGCAATGGGGTGGGGCACCATCATATTGAAAGTAAAGCTTTTCATCCTCACAGGCAGGTAAAACAGTGCCGTCAAACAAGACCGGCCCAGTCACATTTCGATAATTTAAGTGATTCAACACATTCACTGGCACTAAATTCACGGCTTTGTCCACATTGAAGCGCGGATTTGCGACGGCCCAGTAGACGCAATGTCGACCCCGGTAGCTGAATGGTCAGAGTGACGGATTGTCAATCCTCTGGGGCCGGATTCGATTCCCGCCTGGGTCGGGGAATTTTCTCCGCCCAGGGACTAGGTGTTATGCTGTTCTCATCATCATCCTATCATCCTCATCGACTGCAGGTCGCCGAAGTGGCGTCAAATTGAAAGACCGGCACCCGGCGAACGGTCTGCCAGACGGGAGGCCCTAGCCATATGATTAGAAAAAAGTAGACGTAATTGTAGTGGTTTTCTGTGCCATTGAGCTTAAGTTGCGCTTCATCCGACCATACAGTCATCTCGGCAGACACTTCACTGTTGCCCACCATGCAATTAAACCACTCGCAGTCCTCCATTCTAAGGTCTGTGTCTCTCTCGTCCATCGTGGGTGGCAATCATGGGATGTAGCTCTTACAATTCGCTGTCTTCAAAACGAGCTGAACACTTAAGCGACTCAACATGGAGTCAGGGGCACACGGTCTTACAGACTCCTGCCGTGGGCTAGCCTATGTGGCGACTGCCAGAACAATGAATTCTTATACTACCAGAAACGAGAATTTTACGTGCATTAAACAGTGTATAATTTTAGGCCACTCTGTATATAAGTGACCTTGGACCAAAACAGTGTGAGGGAACATACAGGTGGCAATCTCAGACAGCCGCGTAGGGTAGCCGCGTTGTCTGAGGCGCCTTACCACGGTCCTTCCACGGGCATAGGTGTGCGTGTTGTCCTTAGCGTAAGTTAGTTAGATTAAGTAGTGTGTAAGCCTAGGAACCGATGACCTAAGCAGTTTAGCCCCATAGGAACCTACCACAAAAAATTTCAGACAGTTGTCGGATGAATCTAATCTGCGGCAGTTCCATTACTCTAAGAGACATACGCATTTTTTGCAATTTAATGCAAGTAAATTGGTATGATTTTTGCTTAGTTATTTTTGCATGCCCGGTCAGTCTAAAAAGTTGCAAGACTGGATTCATAAGAAATAAAAAAAAATGGTTCAAATTGCTCTGAGCACTATGTGACTTAACATCTGAGGTCATCAGTCCCCTAGAACTTAGAACTACTTAAACCGAACTAACCTAAGGACATCACACACATCCATGCCCCAGGCAGGATTCGAACCTGCGACCGCAGCGGTCGCGCGGTTCCAGACTGAAGCGCCTAGAACCGCTCGGCCACACCGGCCGGCCATAAGAAATATATGGTGGTTTTAATACTTAAGGTGTTCTACCTAGCCTCCCCCCTCCCCCCTTGAGCGCAGCCCACAGAACGTTCATACTACCATGTGAAACTGTCGGAAAAAGTAATTCTTTGAAATGATGATCAACTAACGTGTCACATCGGCTTGAATATAAGTTATGTCGTCAAAACGTAAACCCTTAATGTGCATTTCTGCACATTGCCATGTCCAGGTGTCGTTCTTTTGTTTCTCTTTTTCAAAACGTTCTCGAGAATGTCTTGAGCACTTGTTTTAGAGAAATTGCTGCATTCTGAATTGTGACATTACAACCTTGACTTAACGATCGCACGGCCACTATTTAACCCTGGCGGTAGCTCCCTCTGGATCGCGGGATCCCGGGTTCGAATCCCAGCCGGGTTGGCGATTTTCTCTGCCCGGGGACTGGGTGTTCGTGTTGTCCTCATCATTTCATCATCGTCATTCGGAACAGTGGCTACCTTGGACAGTGTAAAAATTGGACTGCGTACAACTGGGACTTTGTACGGGCGCTGATGACCACGCATTTGAGTGCCCCAGCAAGCCACACACACTGTTTAGCCCCTGCCTGGTCACAAGTGACTGGTCGAATGCGCGTCTGTTGTTAACAGTTGTTCGTTCAAGCTGCCGCCGTAGTTATTGCACTGACGTCGCTTGTACGCCAGGAATAAATTCAGTCTCGGAACTTTTTGGATGGACGGTGTACCGTGGTTTTTGTGGCATTTATCCAGTCCGAAAACTAATTTAATGCAGCTCTCCATTCTAGTATATTATATAACTGAAATTTGATATTAACATAGAAAAAATAAATTTTAATTTACAGTAGGTATAAAACATACTTTTAATGTTTGTATATTGGTATACAACATGTTTAATCACAGAGAGGTATGTACTCCACGTAAAGGAAATATAACATTTAATTTATAACACGCGAGAAAGGAAGTGTGATACGTTCAAAACATGCACTAGTTTAGGAACAAACGAGGATTTTCCAGTATAACAGTACCCATGCCTGGCAAATATAACATTGTTCCTATCCCGAAGCTCTAGGGTTGTGAATCTTATATTAAATAAGAGTATACAATAGAAAGGTGATTAGCCTAACATGTAACAATTATTTGTGCGACTTTTTTTTCTTTTCCAGCTGGCCGTTGTGGCCGTGCGGTTCTAGGCGCTTCAGTCTGGAACCGCGTGACCGCTACGGTCGCAGGTTCGAATCCTGCCTCGGGCATGGATGTGTGTGATGTCCTTAGTTAGTTAGGTTTATGTAGTTCTAAGTTCTAGGGGACTGATGAGCTCAGATGTTAAGTCCCATAGTGCTCAGAGCCTTAGTTAGGTTTAAGTAGTTCTAAGTTCTAGGGGACTGATGACCACAGATGTTAAGTCCCATTGTGCTCAAAGCCATTTGAACCATTTTTTCTTTTCCTTTTCTCAAATAAGCTTTAAGTTGAACTAGTTTGGAGTCTTCGCGTATGTCCAAACTCAGTTTACTGGACGACGTCCTTGAACTATTATTAATTTTACCTTAACACAAGTATGTGTAGTTCACAGATCTGCCGCTAACGATAAACACCCAAACAACTTTTTAAACTGTAGGAAACCTGATACAGAACTAGAAGTGCTGTTACCCATGACCAGATACCTAGCAGAAAAGTGCTGATGTGCGATGCACATCAATTTCTCGACAGGTGTTACAGATGGGGAAATAGTAGATACACTGGCTCCACACTTTACAAGACGGTAAGCCGGGTACTTTAGGACAATGTTCATTTCCAGGAACAGACATGTCTTGAGACTTGGCAGTGGTACTGCTGATCAAGGAGCATACAAATTGCCGTGAAACAGGAGGAGACTGTTACCTGGAAAAAGCAGACAGCGCATCAGAAATTCGGCTCTCGTTGCCCGGTTACACTGAGCCTCGCACAAGGGGGAAAAAGGCAGCGGCCATATTCTCTGTGAGCCTCTGGGAGTCAACGCCCTCTGCACAGGCAGACGCGGGAGGAATACATGGAGTGTCTAGTTGTAATTCTGTACGTACAATACGATGTGTTGATGCCCTCTGTCTTATCGCGTGGCGGAGAGCTGCAAATGTGCATACATTTCTTGTTCATAGTATTAAGTACCTCAGAACTGTGTCCATTTTGTTACTAATGATGATCTGCGATGCTTCGAAGGTTTTAACTGTTATAACCAGGCATCAGCATAGTGTACCCACATCTACATAAACTACGGTCTTGTTTAGACACATTTCTGTTAATATTTTGTAACACTTTGCGTCAGTTTGAGAACTGTTACTTCGATTAATTTTTAGGATTTTAAAAAATTAATCTGATTAAAAACACATTGAAGTCGTACTGGTGGAAAAATAAAGATACCAATCCGACTTTACCTTCCTTCCCTGTTCTCAGATAAGAAATTTCTTACCTCAAGAGAAATTTTCCCGTCACCATGGCCGTGGCTGCAGCTGGTTTAATAGCCGTGTTAGAAAAGCGATACGTATACAAATAGCACTTCATTTCATATTCAAGAGAAGTAAAAACCTAGCTGACAAACAAAAGCTGAAAGAAGCAAAAATGAGCGTAAGGAGAGCAATGAGAGAAGCATTCAATGTGTTTAAAAGTAAGACGTTGTCCACCGACCTGAGTAAAAACACTAAGAGATTTTGGTCATATGTAAAGTCAGTAAGTGGGTCAAAATCATCTACTCATTCTCTCAGGGACCAAGCCGGCACCGAAACGGAAGATAGAGAGAAGGCCGAAATACTGAATTCGGTCTTCCGAAGTTGTTTCAACGCAGAAGATCGTAACACTGTCCCTCTTTTCAATCGTTGTGTGAACGTCGAATTGGCAGATATTGAGATAACCGATCGCGGAATTGGAAACGGCCTTGCCGCAGCGGATACACCGGTTCCCGCCGGATCACCGAAGTTCAGCCCTATCGGGCGTGGTGGCACTTAGATGAGTGACCATCCGGGCCGCCATGCGCTGTTGTCATTTTTCGGAGTGCACTCAGCCTCGTGATGCCAATTCAAGACCTACTTGACCGAATAGTAGCGGCTCCGGTCAAAGAAAATCATCATAACGACCGGGAAAGCGGTGTGCTGATCATGCGCCCCACTTATCCGCATCCTCGGCTGAGTATGACACTACGGTCGGATGGCCCGATGGGCTACTTGTGGCATGAAGACGGAGTGATCGCGGAATTGAAAAGCAGCTACATTCGCTTAGTAGTGGAAAGGCGTCAGGACCAGATTGGATACCTGTAAGAATCTACAAAGATTATGTGAAAGAACGTGCTCCCCTTCTAGCAGTAATTTATCGTAATTCGCTTTAGCAACGGAAGGTACCTAACGACCTGAAAAAAGCGTAGGTCATTCCCGTTTTAAGAAAGGCCATGAGACAGATCGACCTATATCGTTGACGTAAATCTATTGTAGAATTATAGACCATGTTTTGTTGTCAAGACTTCTGACTTTTTGGAAAATAAACATCTCCACTATAAAAATCAACATGGATTTCGCAAACAGAGGGCCTGCGAAACTCAGCTCGTTTTGTTCCTCCGTGAGACCCACAGCGCAGTGGACAACGGCGCTCAGGTTGATGCCGTGTTCCCTGATTTCAGTAACGCATTTGACACCATCCCGCGTTGCCGTTTAACGAAAAAAAAAAAAAACGAGCTTACGGAGTATCGGAGCAGATCTGCAACTGGATTCAAGACATTCTTGCAGATAGAACTCAACACGTCGCTCTTAACGGAACTGCCGCGCAGGGTAGCCGTGCGGTCTAAGGGCGTCTGGTCACGGTTCGCGCGGCTCCCCCCGTCGGAAGTTCGAATCCACCCTCGGGCATGGGTGTGTGTGTTGTCCTTAGCGTAAGTTAGATTAAGTAGTGTGTAAGCTTGGGGACCGATGACCTCAGCAGTTTGGTCACATAAGACCTTACCAAAAATTTCCAATTTTCTTAACAGAACTAGGTCGACAGATATAAGGGTAATATCCGGAGTACCACAGGGAAGTGTGACAGGACCTTTACTGTTTACAATATATATAAATGATCTAGTAGAAAGCGTCGGATGCTCTTTAAGGCTATTCACACATAATGCAGTTGTTTATATCAAAGTAGCAACGCCTCAAGATAGTAAGGATTTGCAGAACGACCTGCAGAGAATTGATGAATGGTGCAGACTCTGGCAGTTGACCCTGAACCTAAATAAATGTAACCTATTGGGCATGCGTAGGAAAAGAAATCCACTGCTGTACAGATACACTATTGATGACAAGCAGCTGGAGACAGCGTCTGCCGTAAAATATCTGCCGGCCGCGGTGGCCGAGCGGTTGTAGGCACTACAGTCTGTAGCCGCGCGACCGCTACGGTCGCAGGTTCGAATCCTGCCTCGGGCATGGATGTGTGTGATGTCCTTAGGTTAGTTAGGTTTAATTAGTTCTAAGTTCTAGGGGACTGATGACCTCAGAAGTTAAGTCCCATAGTGCTCAGAGCCATTTGGACAATCTTTAAAATATCTAGGCGTAACTTTCCAGAGCGACCTCAAGTGGAATTACCACATAAAACTGACAGTGGGAAAAGCAGATACCAGATTCAGATTCATCGGAAGAATCTTAGGGAAATGTAACTCATCCTCGAAAGAAGCGGCTTATAAGGCGCTTGTTCGCCCGATTGTTGAGTATTGTTCACTATTTGGGATCCCTATCAGATAGGACTGATAGGGGAGATAGAGAAGATCCAACGAAGAGCGGTGCGTTTCGTCACGGGATCCTTTAGCTGGCGAGAGAGCGTTACGGAGATGCTAAGCAAATTCTACTGACAGACGTTACAAGAGAGGCGTTGTGTATCATGGAGAGATTTACTATTGAAACTTCTGGACAGCACTTTACAGGAGGAATTGGACAACATATTACTTCCCCCCTCATAAAAATCGGGTACTGACAGCGAGGGCCGGCCGCTGTGACCGAGCGGTTCCAGGCGCTTCAGTTCAGAACCGTGCTGCTGCTGCGGTCACAGGTTCGAATCCTGCCGCGGGCATGGATGTGTGTGATGTCCTTATGTTAGGTTTAAGTAGTTCTAAGTCTAGGGGACTGATGACCTCATAGTGCTTAGAGCTATTTGAACCATTTTTTTGGACAGTGAGGAAAAAATTCGAGAAATTAGAGCCAATACAGAGGCTTACCGAGAATCATTCTTCCCACGCACTATTCGCGAGTGGAACAGGGTTGGAGGGATCAGATAGTGGTACCGAAAGTACTCTCCGTTACACACCATTACTTAGCTTACGGAGTATGATGTAAATGTAGACTGCCAAAAATTTTTGTAGGAATCATATTAGAACGAGTGGGACGGTTAAAGACAAGAAACATGGCGAATTTAACGTAATTCAGACGTATTCTTCAAACGCAAATGATATTTGAAGGCAGTCCTTTTCATTATGGGAGACACTAATCGACGATGGTGGACTGTCAGTGGAAACAGCCCTGTTACACACGCGAAAACATTTAAACTTTAAAAAGACTAAAAAGATAGATAAGTTTTTACTCCAGTAAATAAGAAAAAAGGCGGAATGACGGGATGGCGGTAGACAAGGGGACTATCATGGTTGGGAAGAAACAATGAAAATGATTCGAATTTAAAATACACTATGGGGAAAACTATGTAGAGAGAGAATAGGAATTCTAATGTAGCCAAGAGAGTCCTAAAGATTCGTCGCAAGGGGCGACTTAGAAGCTATGCGCTTACCAGCTTAGCGACAGGACGTGTTACGTAACCGGCAGCTCGTAGCGTCGACCGCAGGAGTGCGTGGCGTCCTAACTCTTGTCTACGTCAGTGCCATGTTCCCGCGACCAGACGGAATTAATAACAACACTGGACTCTTCAAGTCTGATTCCAAGCTAATGAAGGTCAGCATGACGTTAGTTATTTAGCATGGCGGTGGACTGCTGCACCCAAGTTTACGTTAACAAAGACCGAATAAGCAACTGCCAACGAACGAATGAGGCAAGACAGAGCAGCGAACGAGAGGGTTTCGCTATCTCAGGCCATTTTATAACTTGGATAGTGTGCTTCCACGACTAAAAACATAGTCCGTGTTGCCAACCCTGCAGACCCTACCCCTTTTACGTCTTTCAAATGGTTCAAATGGCTCTGAGCACTATGGGACTTAACATCTGAGCTCATCAGTCCCCTAGAACTTAGAACTACTTGAACCTAACTAACCTAAGAAGATCACACACATCCATGCCCGAGGCAGGATTCGAACCTACGACTGTAGCAGTCGCGCGGTTCCTGACTGAAGCGCCTAGAACCGCTCGGCCACCGCGGCCGGCTTTTTACGTCTTTGTAGCAGGGGTGAGCACTGTTTTAGTTACGAGGACGACCGTTTCCACATGGCACTAACGTGAGTACACGTACGGCAATGTCTACCAAATGCGTGAGACATGAACAACTATATCTATCTGTATCCTCCTCCCTCGCGTATTTCTCAGTTTCTATCTGTTCTTCCCCCTCCCCCCCACCGCCTGCCCCCCCCCCCCCTTCCCATGTACCATGGACCTTCCCATTGGTGGGGAGGCTTGCGTGCCTCAGCGATACAGATGGCCGTACCGTAGGTGCAACCACAACGGAGGGGTATCTGTTGAGAGGCCAGACAAACGTGTGGTTCCTGAAGAGGGCCAGCAGCCTTTTCAGTAGTTGCAGAGGCAACAGTCTGGATGATTGACTGACCTGGCCTTGTAACAATAACCAAAACGGCCTTGCTGTGCTGATACTGCGAACGGCTGAAAGCAAGGGGAAACTACAGCCGTAATTTTTCCCGAGGGCATGCAGCTTTACTGTATGGTTAAATGATGATGGCGTCCTCTTGGGTAAAATATTCCGGAGGTGAAATAGTCCCCCATTCGGATCTCCGGGCGGGGACTACTCAAGAGGACGTTGTTATCAGGAGAAAGAAAACTGGCGTTCTACGGATCGGAGCGTGGAATATCAGAACGCTTAATCGAGCAGGCAGGTTAGAAAATTTAAAAAGGAAAATCGATAGGTTAAAGTTAGATATAGTGGGAATTAGTGAAGTTCGGTGGCAGGAGGAACAAGACTTCTGGTCAGGTGAATACAGGGTTATAAATACAAAATCAAGTAGAGGTAATGCAGGAGTAGGTTTAATAATGAATAAAAAAAATAGGCGTAGGGGTAAGCTACTACAAACAGCATAGTGAACGCATTATTGTGGCCAAGATAGGCACGAAGCCCACGCCCACTACAGTAGTACAAGTTTATATGCCAACTAGCTCTGCAGATGATGAAGAAATTGATGAAATGTATGATGAGATAAAAGAAATTATTCAGATAGTGAAGGGAGACGAAAATTTAATAGTCATGGGTGACTGGAATTCGAATGTAGGAAAAGGTAGAGAAGGAAACATAGTAGGTGGATATGGATTGGGGCTAAGAAATGAAAGAGGAAGCCGTCTGGTAGAATTTTGCACAGAGCATAACTTAATAATAGCTAATACTTGGTTCAAGAATCATAAAAGAAGTTTGTATACATGGAATAATCCCGGAGATACTAAAAGGTATCAGATAGATTATATAATGGTAAGACAGAGATTTAGGAACCAGGTTTTAAATTGTAAGACATTTCCAGGGGCAGATGTGGACTCTGACCACAATCTATTGGTTATGAACTGCAGATTAAAATTGAAGAAACTGCAAAAAGGTGGTAATTTAAGGAGATGAGATCTGGATAAACTGACTAAACCAAAGGTTGTACAGAGTTTCAGGGAGAGCATAAGGGAACAATTGACAGCAGTGGGGGAAAGAAGTACAGTAGAAGAAGAATGGGTAGCTCTGAGGGATGAAGTAGTGAAGGCAGCAGAGGATGAAGTAGGTAAAAAGACGAGGGCTAGTAGAAATCCTTGGGTAACAGAAGAAATATTGAATTTAATTGATGAAAAGAGAAAATATAAAAATGCAGTAAATGAAGCAGGCAAAAGGGAATACAAACGTCTCAAAAATGAGATCGACAGGAAGTGCAAAATGGCTAAGCAGGGATGGCTAGAGGACAAATGTAAGGAAGTAGAGGGTTATCTCACTAAGGGTAAGATAGATACCGCCTACAGGAAAATTAAAGAGACCTTAGGAGAAAAGAGAGCCACTTGTATGAATATCAAGAGCTCAGATGGAAACCCAGCTCTAACCAAAGAAGGGAAAGCAGAAAGATGGAAGGAGTATATAGAGGATCTATAAAAGGGCGATGTACTTGAGGACAATACTATGGAAATGGAAGAGGATGTAGATGAAGATGAAATGCGACATATGATACTGCGTGAAGAGTTCGACAGAGCACTGGAAGACCTGAGTCGAAATAAGTCCCCGGGTGTAGACAACATTCCATTAGAACTACTGACGGCCTTGGGAGAGCCAGTCCTGACAAAACTCTACCATCTGGTGAGGAAGATGTATGAGACAGGCGAAGTACCCTCACACTTCAAGACGAATATAATAATTCCAATCCCAAAGAAAGCAGGTGTACACAAATGTGAAAATTACTGAACTATCAGTTTAATAAGTCACAGCTGCAAAATACTAACACGAATTCTTTACAGACGAATGGAAAAACTGGTAGAAGCTGACATCGGGGAAGATCAGTTTGGATTCCGTAGAAATATTGGAACACGTGAGGCAATACTGACCTTACGACTTATCTTGGAAGAAAGATTAAGAAAAGGCAAACCTACGTTTCTAGCATTTGTAGACTTAGAGAAAGCTTTTGACAATGTTGACTGGAATACTCTCTTTCAAATTCTAAAGGTGGCAGGGGTAAAATACAGGGAGCGAAAGGCTATATACCATTTGTACAGAAACCAGATGGCAGTTATAAGGGTCGAGGGGCATGAAAGGGAAGCAGTGGTTGGGAAGGGAGTGAGACAGGGTTGTAGCCTGTCCTCGATGTTATTCAATCTGTATATTGAGCAAGCAGTAAAGGAAACAAAAGAAAAATTTGGAGTAGGTATTAAAATCCATGGAGAAGAAATAAAAACTTTGAGATTCGCCGATGACATTGTAATTCTGTCAGAGACAGCAAAGGACTTGGAAGAGCAGTTGAACGGAATGGACAGTGTCTTGAAAGGAGGATATAAGATGAACATCAACAAAAGCAAAACGAGGATAATGGAATGTAGTCGAATTAAGTCGGGTCATGCTGAGGGAATTAGATTAGGAAATGAGACACTTAAAGTAGTAAAGCAGTTTTGCTATTTGGGGAGCAAAATAACTGATGATGGTCAAAGTAGAGAAGATATAAAATGTAGACTGGCAATGGCAAGGAAAGCGTTTCTGAAGAAGAGAAATTTGTTGACATCGAGTATAGATTTAAGTGTGAGGAAGTCGTTTCTGAAAGTACGAGGGCGGTTCAGAAAGTAACCTCCGATTGGTCACAGTGCGGGTTGTGGGGGGAGTAGCGACGCCATCTGTGCGTTCACGCACTCAACAGGTCAGTCGGCATCAAGCCGTGGTCGAGTGAACGTCGTACCTGCGCTAGTTTAGTTTTTGTGGCAGTTTGAAATGTGTGCTGCAATAGAAAACCCCGCCAAATGTGAAGTGCGTGCTGTCATAAGGTTTTTTACAGCCAAAGGATATTCTGCAGCAGCTATTCATCGTGAGCTTTGTGCCGTGTACGGACCAAGAGATATGAGTGAAGGAGTTGTCCGTGAATGGGTACGTTTATTTAAAAGTGGACGAGAAAACGTTCATGATGAAGAGAGGAGTGGTAGACCATCATTGGTGACTGACGAACTCGTTCAGACAGTTGATGCAAAAGTTCGTGAAAATCGACGTTTCTCAATGTCGGAGTTGTCTACTGGTTTTCCACAGATTTCTAAGACTCTCTCGTACGAGATAGTGACAGCAAGATTGGGTTACCGTAAGTTCTGTGCACGATGGGTGCCCAAAATTCTTACCGACCACCACAAAACTTAAAGAATGGCCTCTGCATTAGACTTTCTGTCACGTTATGAGGACGAAGGAGAACCATTGTTAAACAGAATCGTGACCAGTGACGAAACCTGGATTAAGTACGTGAACCCTGAGACAAAATAACAATCAAAGATGTGGGCACATTCAAATTCGCCTACCAAACCAAGAAAAGCCTCGCAAGATTTTTCTGCCAGAAAACTGATGGCAACGGTGTTTTGTGATGCGAAAGGGGTGGTACGACCATTAATCAAGACGTGTACTGTGAAACAATAAAAAAGTTACGACGGGCAATACAGAACAAACGCCGTGGTATGCTGACTTCCGGTATCGTTTTTTTGCACGATAACGCCCGTCCTCACTCTGCTCGCAGAACAACGGCCCTTCTTGAGTCCTTCAAGTGGGACGTTATCAACCATCCACCTTACAGCCCAGACCTGGCGCCAAGTGATTATCACCTCTTCATGCATTTGAAGAAATGGCTCGGGTCACAGCGGTTTGATGACGACGAAGAGCTCAAAGATGCGGTCACAGGCTGGCTCCAGGCACAAGCGGGTGATTTTTATGCAGAAGGAATTTCAAAGCTTGTGAAGAGATACGATAAGTGCTTCAATCGCTATGGAGACTATGTAGAAAAATAGTGCAAAGATGTAGTTGTAAGATGTATATATTAAAATATTTTTATTTAACTTGGTGTATTTTTTTAAATCAACCGGAGGTTACTTTCTGAACAGCCCTCGTATTTGTATGGAGTGTAGCCATGTATGGAAGTGAAACATGGACGATAAATAGTTTGGACAGGAAGAGAATAGAAGCTTTCGAAATGTGGTGCTACAAAAGAATGCTGAAGATTAGATGGGTAGATCACATAACTAATGAAGAGGTATTGAATAGAATTGGGGAGAAGAGGAGTTTGTGGCACAACTTGAAGAAGGGACCGGTTGATAGGACATGTTCTGAGGCATCAAGGGATCACAAATTTAGAATTGGAGGGCAGCGTGGAGGGTAAAAATCATAGAGGGAGACCAAGAGATGAATACATTAAGCAGGTTCAGAAAGATGTAGGTTGCAGTAGGTACTGGGAGATGAAGAAACTTGCACAGGATATGGTAGCATGGAGAGCTGCATCAAACGAGTCTCAGGACTGAAGACCACAACAACAACATCTGTTCTTTCACTAAGAAAGGACAACATGAAAAGAGGGCAATGATTTTTTCCAGATGATCCCTTGAAAGGTCTGGTGGTTGGATGCTGGATTCAGAGCTAATGATTGTAAGAAAATGTAGCTCAGATATAAAGAAGCGCCTTAAATAAGCAACGGCGAAAGTGAGTGGGATTGGATGGTAGATCTGTAATCTTACTGCGAAAATATTAGCAGTTGTGCCATTTCCTGTTCAACAAAGGATGCCGTGACCGTGTTATTCTCTGCCTCGTGATGACTGGGTGTTGTGTGATGTCCTTAGGTTAGTTAGGTTTAAGTAGTTCTAAGTTCTAGGGGACTGATGACCATCGATGTTAAGTCCCATACTGCTCAGAGCCATTTGAACCATTTTTTTTTTTGACCGTGTTATTTGAAACTGAAATAATGACAAAATAATCTGAAGGCACCGGATTTTGAAATCTCCAAACTAAACGTTCGAGAAGACGAGGTTCTCAGATATCTTAGCCGTGCAATTTGCACTAACAGCACTAAAAATTGCTGATGGACAGATGCACCTCTTTGTTATCGGCATATGGCGATAGTCCCACTGACAATCTAAAGCTGTAATGATAAACATGGGTAATTATTTAATATAGCGATGATTAATGCTAATTAAATTATTAGATCAGCTGATTGAATTAACGTAAATATATTTTTACGATATTTATGTGAAATGCTACGTATTACAAAATGCTTACCGCACCTTTAATGGAAAAGGCGTAATTAGTGATAAGACAGAAGTGTGTCTCCTTCGCGACAGCGAGGGAGCCGTAAAACAATTATTCATTTATTTCAAAAAAATATATCAGCGATATTAGTGAAAGATTCTTAAACGAAGTTCATCGCTGCTTTATCGACACAGGAGCATTACACAACCTTCGAACGGATATAGCTGTCCCAAGTGGCCAACGTCATATTGGGTTTTTGAAAAAAGTGATTTCTGGTAATTACCACGGCATGTTGAAAATTAATGAATTCGAATTTTTTATGTGAAAACTCTTAAAGATTTTTAAATAAAAGAAACTTTATTGACATTCTACACATTCAGTCTTCATGTCTGCGTATTTATTTGTCTACATAGGCACCCTGGCGGCAAACACATTTCTTCCAACGAGGCACCAGTTTATTCGTATTGTTAATGCAGAATATTTGACTTTGTTGATGGAGCCACAACCTCTGCTTCCATCGCTTCATCACTGTCAAAATGAGGTCTTCGAAGGCGTGCTTTTGATTTGCAAACAGATTAAAATTGGATGTGGCTAAGTCGGGACTGCATGGAGGATGATGGATGACAGTGAACGCAAGCCAAGATGCAGCGCTCATGTTTGGTCTGGCATTGTCACGCTGAGAGAGAGGTTGCGCCATGTGTGGACGAACTCTTCGAATTCGTTTTCTGAGGCCCTCTCATGCACCACACAGGTATTTGTGGGATTACATACAACAATTGTGAGCCTTCTAGAGGCAGAGGCCACTGGCCTCAGCGAAGCGGGAAATTCGACCGAGTAATATGCATGACATGCAATACCTCAGCCGATATCGAGAACGGAATAAAAATTTTAAAGGCATTACTTTTCAGCACGTTCTCATACATTGCAGCGCATAATTACACTACTGGCGATTAAAATTGCTACACCACGAAGATAACGTACTACAGACGCGAAATTTAACCGACAGGAAGAAGATACTGTGATATGCAATTGATTAGGTTTTCAGAGCGTTCACACAAGGTTGGCGCCGGTGGCGACACCTGCAACATGCTGACATGAAGAAAGTTTCCAAACGATTTCTCACTCACAAACAGCAGTTGACCGGCGTTGCCTGGTGAAACGTTGCTGTGATGCCTCGTGTAAGGAGGAGAAATGCGTACCATCACGTTTCCGACTTTGATAAAGGTCGGATTGTAGCCTATCGCGATTGCGGTTTATCGTATCGCGACATTTCTGCTCGCGTTGGTCGAGATCCAATGACTGTTAGCAGAATATGGAATCGGTGGGTTCAGGAGGGTAATACGGAACGCCGTGCTGGACCCCAACCGCCTCGTTTCGCTAGCAGTCGAGATGATAGGCATCTTATCCGCATGGCTGTAACGGATCGTGCAGCCACGTCTCGATTCCTGAGTCAACAGATGGGTACGTTTGCAAGACAACAACCATCTGGACGAACAGTTCGACGACGTTTGCAGCAGCATGGACTATCAGCTCGGAGAGCATGGCTGCGGTTACCCTTGACGCTGCATCACAGACAGAAGTGCCTGCGGTCGTGTACTCAACGACGAACCTGGGTGCAGGAATGGCACATCGTCGTTTTTGGATACAGAAAATTTTCGACTGCTGCCCTGGCCAGCACATTCTCCAGATCTCTCACCAATTGAAAACGTATGGTCAATGGTGACCGAGCAACTGGCTCGTCACAATACGCCAGTCACTACTCTTGATGAACTGTGGTATCGTGTTGAAGCTGCAAGGGCAACTGTACCTGTACACGTCATCCAAGCTCTGTTTGACTCAATGCCCAGGCGTATCAAGGCCGTTATTACGGCCAGAGGTGGTTGTTCTGGGCACTGATACCTCAGGATCTATGCACCCACATTGCGTGAAAATGTAATCACATGTCAGTTCTAGTATAGTATATTTGCCCAATGAATACCCGTTTATCAACTGCATTTCTTCTTGGTGTAGCAGTTTTAATGGCCAGTAGTGTAATTTACCGGCAGAAATTTGCATATTAATTTTGTATGCTTGATTAACATGCACGTAATTGACTACAGAATGCGGGTTTATAATTTGTAAGTAGGCTGTTTAGGTTTTTTTATTGGTAACGCCACCTCTGTATGAAAATCACTGGCTGTGCTGTGGGCAGTCTGTGTCTGCTTTGCATTGTTGTAATACTCGCCATTGTAGTGTTAAGCAGCTGGCTGTGAACAGCGCGTAGCGTTGCGCCGTTGGAGGTGAGCCGCCAGCAGTGGTGGATGTGGGGAGAGAGATGGCGGAGGTTTGTAATTTGTCATGAACTGATATATATATTATGACTTGTGATGATATCAAGGTAAATACATTGTTTGTTCTCTATTAATATCTTTCATTTGCTAACTATCCCTATCAGTAGTTAGTGCCTTCCATAGTTTGAATCTTTTATTTAGCTGGCAGTAGTGGCGCTCGCTGTATTGCAGTAGCTTGAGCAGCGAAGATTTTTGTGAGGTAAGTGATTTGTGAAAGGTATAGTTTAATGTTAGTCAGGGCCATTCTTTTGTAGGGAATTTTGAAAGTCAGATTGCGTTGCGCTAACAAAATATTGTGTGTCAGTTTAAGCACAGTCTTGTATAATTTTTCTAAGGGGACGTTTCATATGTCGACCCTTAGCCTAGGATACCTCACTGGAATCTTCTGATTTTTCTTGTAGTTTGTGTAATTAGTGTAGATTTTGTTTATTGCTAGCGCGTAATTGTAGAGAAAATCTCCTTTGTAGTTGCAGTCTTTCATTGTTGTACAGTAAAACAGGTGTGGCATGCATGTAGATTTGCACCAAGTATTTCGCAGCTGCAATTAACTAGATATTAATTTCAGTGCTATGTTAATGTGTTCCCCTATTTTTGATCTTCAAATTGTGTTTTTCTGTGTTGTTGTGTGAAATACTGTGACAATAATGGCGTGTGAAAAACGTAATACTGGGCTCCAAAGTAAACTGAGAAATGACAGTGAAAATGAAAGCAGTGTGTTAGCGCCACCGAGTAATGAATTAACTGATGTTCAAAGTAGTAATTTGGTAATTGTGCATAGGGAAATGGAGCGGGCTGCAAACAATGGTGTAGACAGTGAAACAGGTAGTGAACAGGGGAGCATTATCGATCGATCGGTCGGCAACAGCTCGCCTCAGGAATCCGAAATGACAGGACACAATTTCGCAAATACTGTAGATTCAGGTTTTGGGTTATCACCGTTTTCTCAAATAAGTCAAGACACATTTTCTGCTTGTCAAAATGTGAATGTTGCCGGTGCAAATGCACTGCCGAAAAGCGTAGAGAAACAGATTCCAGACACTAATACATTATTATTGCAATTAATGCAACAAATGGAACAAAATCAGAGACAAATGGGACAAAATCTTAAAAAGTTACACAGTGGAACAAAATCTTAAAAAGTTAGACACACTGGAACAAAATCAGAGACAAACACAGCAACAGCTTCAAAAGTTAGACTCATTGGAACAAACTCTTGAACAAACGCGTGAAGATTTAACTACTGAGTTACATAACATTGAATCGAAATGTCAAAAAGTCTGTAATGACGTAAAAACTCAAATTTGTGAGCATTTTCAACCTATTTTTTCGCGGCATGAAAAGGCATTACAGAATCACGAAGCAGCCATAAAAGAACTGCAAATTATTGTTCATGAAAATCATGAGACCTTGCAAGCTAAATTTGACTCAGTTGCATCTACCGATTCGGTTACGCAACTTGCACAAACTCAGGAAAACTTAAAGAACACAGTAGATTCGATTTCAACACAAATGGACAATCTGAAACTTGGTTCAGAAAAACATATTGAGGAAATGTGTTCACTATCGGAGAAAGTAGCCGAACTTTCGGATCAGTTCACTAACTTATCTACGAAGGTAGATGATAATCTGAACGACACAAAACCGGTAGTCTTTAATGACACAGAAGAGTGCGAACAAATTAGGAAATTCAAACAAAATCAGAATCAAATTAATACGCAACACCAAAGAGAAATCCGGGAAGTACAAGATCAGTTGACTCAGGTAATACAAGAATTACGTATTTCAGAGGACACTCGCGCTCCAATACGGGAAGAGGGACTTAGAAATACGGAACAACCACAAAATAATAACACAGGACACTTCGGAAGTTATGAAAGAAATTGGCAAGGTGCACCGAATTTTGAAATGGAACCGCCGAAACGACGTAACAATGACCGATATGCGACTCGCCGACATGATGACTTTGACTATAAGCTGTTCATTACTACAAGTAAATTCAAAACATTTAAGAATTCTGGGAACGACATTCATCCACAAGCATGGCTCCATCAATTCTCTCATTGTTTTCCTCCCAACTGGTCATTAGAGCACAGATTAGAATTTATGTGTGGCTACTTAGAGAATGAACCAGCTGTAAGAATGCGGTCGGTCATTCACGATTGCCACAGTGAAGGAGAGTTTTACCATGCCTTCCTCTCAGCATATTGGTCTCAGGCCACACAAGACCGAGTAAAACAAAGCATCATAATGATGAAACGTTTCGAACAATCTGAATTTTCCAGTCTTATGAAATATTTTGAAGACATGTTGCATAAGAATCAGTATCTTTCAAACCCATACAGCCCCTCAGAACTTATCCGCATTTGCTTAATCAAATTGCCTGAACATTTACGACACATTATTTTGGCAGGACGTTGCAAAGACGACATTGAAGCTTTTCAGGGACTGTTACAAGAATTGGAAATTGACACTGACAATCGCGGAATGCGGAAACAGGAACACAACAATTACAGGTCACATCCGTCACAATTCCTCGATAATAACTGGACGCGACAAGGCTATTCCCACAACACAAATCGTGACCAAAACAGACACCACCCGTATGACAACCGTTGGCAGAGTAGTAATAATTACAGGGAAAGATCACCTCTCCGCGGTAATGACTATCACAGAGACAATCAGAGAAACAGACTATATGGGAACCAAAACAATTATTATTACGGGAGACAGAATAACTTGAGACGCAACGGTCCAGCGCGCAGTTACGATTCAGGGAGAAATTCTCCACAACTTAACCGACAAGAAAGAAACTACAGGAACTACCGACATGACGACAGACGATGTGATCGTAACGACAGACCTGAATTGCATCAGAACTGGCGGGATTCAAACAGAGCAGGGCCCTCTCGTCACGGTGAATTTGTAGAAGTTAGGTCTCCAAACCCCAATAACGACGCACGCCAACAAAGAGACAATAGGCAATGACTCACACCGCTGGCAGCCACAAAACATACTTATGAAACTGACGACGCAGCTGCCGTAGCTAGTAATTACGTAAAAATGGAAGACATTAGGGACATCTTACTCCAGGAACACGACATAAAACATAACAACATTGCATATCCTGTGATTCACATTACAGTAAATGATGTAAAATTTACGGCAGTACTTGACTCTGGCAGTCCCTTTTCAGTAATCAGTGAAACAGCCTTTAGCAAATGCAACAAATCGAACGATTGCCCCACACTTCCGTTACGTAAGATTAAATTGCAAGGTGCAATCTTTGGAAAAAGTGTAGATGTACGCCAACAAACCAACTTAGAATTCTTTTGTCAAAGCCACAGCTTCTCTATGAACTTTCTTATTGTTCCATTATTGTCGACGGAAATTATACTGGGAGTAGACTTTTTAAATGAATACAAAGCAATCTTAAGCTTTCACGATGCTGAAATAAGTTTAGAAAAAGAAGGTAAGTCAGTAGCTTTGAAATTTGAAGATTGGCTCTCAAACCATGACGAGGAAATTAATCGGCTTTACCTTCTGTTAGACAACAGTTCGGAATTTTCGACGGAACTTGACACTAACAATCACTCTGCAAGTACTGACAGGGGTGATATCGACGGCGCATTTGATACTAATGAGTTAATTCAGAATAAAATTCAAACAATTGAGAATTGTAATGACACTGATAGGCAGGACCTTTTTGAGATTTTACAAGAACATTCCACAGTTTTTACTCATAAAACAGGAACAATCAAGGGATTTCAATACCAATTTCGTGTTCGTGAGCATACTAAATTTTGTGTTAGACCATATGTAATTCCAGCACATTATAGGGACCGTGTTAGAACAGAAATACAATCTATGCTTGACGAGGGCATTATTGAGCCTGCAGTAAGCTCATACAACAATCCATTACATGTTGTTGAGAAGAAAAGCTTGTCTTAGATTCGAGACAAATCAATACGATCATTATTCCTGAAACAGACAGGCCGCAAACGTTGGAAGAACTTCTTCAAAATTTTAATAGTGTAAAAGTGTTGTCTTCCATTGATCTCAGATCCAGCTTTTATCAGATCGAACTTCATCCAGAATGTAGAAAATACACAGCTTTCCTTTGTTTCGGCGTTTGTTATCAGTTTCGGAAACTTCCCTTTGGTTTGAACATTTCTTCAGCAGCATTCATTCGCGGGCTAAATTCCATATTACCTGAGTTCTTAAAACGTCACATCACCTTATATGTGGACGATATTCTAATAGCAGAAGCTTCATGGGAACTACATAATCGCATCCTCAACAGTTTGTTACGTATTTTTGCAGAATCTGGAATTACAGTTAACTTGGAAAAGTCTGAATTCGGTAGGACAAAGGTGAAGTTTTTGGGACATATTATTTCTTCTGAAGGCATTCAGCCGGATCCTGAAAAGTTAGAAGCAATCAGAGCCATTCCAGTTCCATCCACAAAAAGACAAGTCCGCAGTTTTCTAGGTCTCGTAAATTTTTACCGTCGTTTTCTGAATATGCAAATTCTTGTTACACCAAAACTTTGTTCTCTCACTGGAAAAAATACTATTTGGAACTGGGACGAACAAGCACAAATGGAATTCAATTCTTTGAAAGAAGCGTTACTTCACGCGCCAATCTTAGCTCATCCAGATCTGTCACAAGATTTCTGCCTTAGCACGGATTCTTCTAAAGTCGGTCTTGGTGCCCATTTATTTCAAGAAGCCATAGAAAATGACACTACCGTTCAGAAAACCATTGCTTTTGCTAGCCGAGTGCTAACAAAATCTGAAAAAAATTATTCCGTTACTGAATTAGAAGCTTTAGCTATCGTTTGGGCATTTAACAAATTCCGTTTCTTTCTTTCTGGTAAGCACGTAAAAGTATACAGTGATCATCGTGCATTACAATTTCTTATGTCTTCAAAATTAAATCATGACAGGTTAAAACGTTTGGCATTGTTTCTGCAAGAATTCCGCTTCACAATAGTCTACATTCCCGGCAAGGAGAACATTGTTGCGGACGCACTGTCTCGCGCACCGGCTGGGCTTGAGAAAAGTACCACAGAAGGCAACCTCGAGAAAAATTTCAGTATTCTTTACATTCAGAAAGTCGCCTTTGAAAACTTCATCACCACATCTTTAAAGGACATTGCTCATGAACAAGATAAAGATCCGATTTGGAAAGACATCAAGAGCAAATGGCATGAAAAGACACACACACAGATTCGGCATTATTATCTGGTTAGAAACAACATACTGTTCAAACGCTGCACTGTTGATGACAAGCTATGGGTACTTTGCATTCCTGACGATTTTGTTAATAAGCTCATTTGGTACATTCATTTCAGCTACGCACATTTTGGTCCACGAAAATGTTATCAAATTCTTCAAACGACTTGTTATTTTAACAATATGGAAAAAAGAATTCGAAGAGTCTTGTCTATTTGTAAACTTTGTCAAAAGGCGAAACCATCTACTGTCTCACATCGTGCTCCGTTGTTTCCTATTATTCCTTCTAAATTAAAAGAATTTGCTGCTGTTGATCTCTTGGGACCGCTTGTCAGAACATCCAATGGATTTTCGTACGTTCTAGTCGCTGTTGAACTTACTTCAAAATTTGTTTCTTTCACTCCGTTACGTAAAGCCACTGGACGATCTGTATCCAACGCCTTTGTTAAAAATTTCTTACGTGAAGTTGGCCACGTTGCTAAAGTCATTTCAGATAACGGACTGCAATTTAGATCTGCTGTTTGGTCACGCACGCTTCGGAATCATAAAATCAAACCTGTTTTTATTTCATTGTACTCACCACGTTGCAACCCATCTGAACGGATTATGAAAGAAATCAATAAGCTTTGCAGACTTTATTGTCACAGAAAGCATCAGCATTGGGACAGATATCTACAATTATTTCAAAATGTGCTGAATGAAATGCCTCATGATTCCACTGCTTTACCACCTACTCTTGTACTAAAGAATGAAGAACCACCGAACAGAATCAGAGAGCTTGTACCTTTCCCGAATACACGTAAACTTCGACACAAAGACATAATTGATTTGGCTCTTAAAAATATAAAATCTGCAGCAGACAAAAGGAGAGAACTACACGGTAAAGCAAATGCAAAGAAATTATATATTGGTCAGAAAGTTCTCATTAAAGCTCATTCATTGTCACATAAGAAGAAACACTTAAGTCACAAATTCTTTCTAGTTTACAATGGACCTTACAGAATCCGACGTATACCACATGATAATTGCGTTGAAGTTGAAACTCTGCGTACTAGGAAGAGTAAAGGTTTACACCACATTTCACATGTAAAACCGTTTATTGAAAGATAATCTGTTTTTTAACTTTGTCTTTGCCATAAAACTTTTCACTTCACATTTCTAGTATGCTTTGTCAGATTTAGAATCTGTTAACATGTAACAATGTTTGAAGTGAAATATCCAGTCAAGAACCAAGAGAACTTATTTAAACAGAAATTACGAATGCATTGTTATAGTGAACAGATGACACAGTGTTGTATTTGTACATTCTTGCTTGTTAGTTGCACGATTACGTAACGACTATCAGGCTTACATACTTAGGACACATACTGGTACTGCTAATGAGATTTTAATGCAACATTTTGGTTTACTTGAAAATACATTCTGGGTTTAAAGTACTTTCTGTGAGATACCAGAGGACACAGTGGTTAGTTTATGTGACAGTTACACGATGTTATCACGATGCCACTAATGAGTGACAATTTACAATGTTGCTTTTGCAGTGTATCTGTTTTATATCTGCACAGTTTTCTGAATTCTTCTAGGAAGAAAAACATGTTTTAGTAGTAACTTTTGTGGTATAGCAACAATGAAACAGCCTTTTTCGTGGCATAACAATACGTTACTGTACAGTACTTTCTTCATCACGCCAATAAGCATAATAACTACGATATCTATACGCAAAGCATTTCACTTTTGTTTATCATGTGGTAAGTACATTGACTTCTGCAGAACTTAGCTTTCGGACACTTCCACAGAGATTATGTTGCGACAAGATGCACAGTTTAGCGCTACAGTACACGCATTTGAGTGATCAATCTTATACTTAAAACACTTATTTTTAAATATTTTTTTAATTACAAAGAAAGTTTTCCGTGATACATTTCATTCCATTGCTGTAATTTGTAACACCTGGGAGTATAATTACATTTATCCTCAGGGGGGTACACACTTACTTTGTGTACCATGTGTGTGGCAACCACAAGGAACCCTAGCTATTATGGTATTTGCTTATACAACTTTACACATCGGTACCATATTTCTCTAACACACAAATTACACAGCTATCTGATCATGTAACTGAGAGATAAACTTTTTTGTATTACATCAGTAACATATGTTTACGCAATTACAGAGTTGGATTACTTCACACTTACGAAATTGTATTTTGTCTGTACTGTGTGAACTGTTCATATTTTTTTCGGACCCATTGTGATACTATGAGAGCTTTGAATGATGTATTTGGTATGGATTCATAATTTTTAAAGTACGTTTGAGGCAGATGACACTTTTGACATGAGCAGAGAATTTTTTTAATTATTGGAGGAAGCTACGTCGATTTTGAGATTTGACTGAGGTGTTATGATGTTATTTTTACGACGATGATGTGTATTATGCTGCTGAGGTATGTTTATGATTAATAGGCTGAGGCTATATGAGTTATTTGATTATGCTTCATATTTATAATGACGAAATATTGACGAGTGTCGATGGATACGTATATGTGTAATAAGGTAAGGAGTGATGAAAAGTGGGTAGGGACTCTTGACTTGTGAAACAGGATGTTGGAAACCAAGAATCGTACTTTAAGAGTTATGAAATGTGCGTAAATGCATGACTGTATCACAATGCTGACGAATATTTTATTTGGACACTTATATTTACAGGATTTTTTTTTCTACACACTTGTTACGCAAATTTTCGACCTGTGAAATGTTTATATGGGACTGTCACTGTAGCGGAAACTGCTGTCGTAAATATGTCGGTAAGAAAGGTAGGTGACTGTGACGTAATGCGTTGCGAGCGGCCAGGTGTGCCAGTTGCCTGGAGGAAAAGCCATTATTGCGAGCCCTTTTCAGCGGCACAGGTAGAAAAAAAAAATAAATAAAAAAAGTCGCCATTAACCTCGCTTCTGACATTCCTTTGTAGAAAGCATCGCAAAAACGACACGGTCGAACTTGAAAACATATGATTACACTGGATGCCTAATGAAATGACGAGAAATATTTTTATGTCTATACACCTGATTATGACTACTGTCTCTCCAGTTGAGAGATTTTTCTACTAACTTATGAAATGCCACATGGCTATTGAGCGATGTTCTTATGCTTTGCTGTGTACATAGTTGCTTATTTCATTTGATATCTAGTTTCTAGCTGCACTGCTGCATTGGTTCAAATAAAATTTTATAGATGTACTAATATAAATATTTTCTGTCTACAGATCCAGTAAATAATAGTTTTGTGATATATTTCAAAAAATGAGGGAGCACAAAAAGATATTTCCCTTCACAGGAACTGCATACATAATTTTCTTTACAATACTTGGTAATTTATTTCATAGAGTAAGTTATCATGATGCATCACCTTAGTGTTAAGATGTGACATAGGTATTAGACATGGCCATTTTAGTGTAATATTTTTTCTGTTTGAACTTTGTCATGTTTAGGTATTTCATTTTCTGCTGCTGTTTGCCAGGCATAGTGTTACTGAATTTCACTTTGTGTTACTCTTCTAAGCTAGTTTTTCTTGTTTCCTGCACAGTGCCTTATATTAGTTGTAATTTTGCATTTTTTTGTTAATTTAGATTTACTGCTGCTTGCTTTGCAAATTGGCATTTTTTTTGTCATTGCTGTTTGTGATAATTTGTTATGTGCTGCTGCATTGCCTCGTCCCTTAGTTTAGCATCTGAGCTCAGTAGATTTAAGTTAGCTTAAGAGGGGGTAGACTATATAAGAAACTAACTATTATAAATTTATAAGAAATAGGATACTGTACAGTGGAGAAAAACTATTATTGACAGAGGATGTGAACAAAATACAGAAGGCAGGCTTAGATAGGACTTTTTGGGAATAATGATGAACAATGGGAGATCTCCATGCAAAATACTGCAGTAAAACAAACCCTGTCCTTTCCCTTTTGTGTTATCCCACTATATGTTTGTGTACCCTTGTGTATTTGTTTTCTTCCTGTCTCTGTGTAGTTTCATAGAATTTTTTCCTCTTTTAATATTAAGCTACATTCACTATGATGAGGAATACTGTTATCCTCAAATATAATTGGCATTAATAATATGTTATTTACTTTGTAAAGATGTTAGACATTATTCATTCTGTTTAAATGCTCATGTGTGAAGTTGATGTTTCGCAAGTTATTCTGATCTTCTATGTATGTACTCATGTCATAATTCCTGTAACACTGACGTATATGTCTATTTCTATTCTTTTGTAAAGCCTGTACTACAAATGTTATCTATATTGTTATGTTTTTAATGATGTATTTTGTACCTTTATTGTATTCTTATGTTATAAAATTGTAATTGTCACCAGTTCATGATATTATTAACTTGTTAGTTACATTTCACTGCACACGTTTCTGTTGGTCATAGTATATGGACAATATGTGAGAAGTTGGGACTGTTAGTGTTTGCACGTGTGTTAATAATTCAGCAAGGGACTGGACAACAGCATTGCTGGTTCTAAGGACAATTCCAAAAACTTTGTGAGTGCACAAGTGGTGGTTATGGACTTGCTATATTATCCGCAAGACTCTTCAATGGTGATTGTGCACCTGCACAGTCACAACAGATGGCTGCTGGCTATCTCTACAAGGACTACAGTGGGTCTGCATCTTTGATGACTCACCAGTACCATTATCTCTACAAGGACTACAGTGGGTCTGCATCTTTGATGACTCACCAGTACCATTATCTCTACAAGGACTACAGTGGGTCTACATCTTTGATGATCCATCAATACCATTATTTCTACAAGGACTGCAGTGGGTCTGCACCTCTGGTGGCCCACCAATACCACAATCTCTACCAGGACTCCAGTGGGTCTGCTCTGTGATGACCTACCTACCAATATTCTTCAAAACTTCGAATGACTCTGCTGTGGGTTTGCTCCAATGTGGCCCATTATCTGTCAGCATGTCAAGAGTCAGCACTGTCTTTCCGTTGGAAGGACAACACTACTTCTTCAAGACTGCATGGAAATCCACTACTTCCGTGTGCATTTTCTTTTACTGCTCAGACTTTGAGAAAAACACTGCAATTTTACTGTGACGAATGATGAGGACTGTCTTTATGGACTGTGAGAAATTTTTAGCTTTTGACCAACATTGTATCAATAAGTGTGTGCATTTGATTTCTTTGTTATTGTAATAATGAAAATTTTTTTTCAAATCTGTATTGGCCACTGCCCAATCCAATTTGTAAAAATTTTTTGTGGGGAGCATGGGGGCTATGTAAGTAGGCTGTTTAGGTTTTTTTATTGGTAACGCCACCTCTGTATGAAAATCACTGGCTGTGCTGTGGGCAGTCTGTGTCTGCTTTGCATTGTTGTAATACTCGCCATTGTAGTGTTAAGCAGCTGGCTGTGAACAGCGCGTAGCGTTGCGCCATTGGAGGTGAGCCGCCAGCAGTGGTGGATGTGGGGAGAGAGATGGCGGAGGTTTGTAATTTGTCATGAACTGATATATATATTATGACTTGTGATGATATCAAGGTAAATACATTGTTTGTTCTCTATTAATATCTTTCATTTGCTAACTATCCCTATCAGTAGTTAGTGCCTTCCATAGTTTGAATCTTTTATTTAGCTGGCAGTAGTGGCGCTCGCTGTATTGCAGTAGCTTGAGCAGCGAAGATTTTTGTGAGGTAAGTGATTTGTGAAAGGTATAGTTTAATGTTAGTCAGGGCCATTCTTTTGTAGGGAATTTTGAAAGTCAGATTGCGGTGCGCTAACAAAATATTGTGTGTCAGTTTAAGCACAGTCTTGTATAATTTTTCTAAGGGGACGTTTCAAATTTCATTAACTCTCAGAACCTGTCATCGAAATGTAGGCCTCATGATTTCGCTAACTTGAGTGAGAATCGCTCTGAAAAAGTCTGTTATCTAAAATGAGGACAGAAAGGAGAACGAGATCCATACTTTAGACATATGTCACACCCAAAACAGTGATGACGTTGGAGTTCTTCCTTTTTTGATCTGGTCAAGAGTAGATAACGAGATTCTCTGGTAGTACTTCTTCACTAGTCTTCCCAAAAAAAAAAAGGCGGAACGTCTTCAGAATTCGGCACTGACCAGTTACACGCGACGTAGACTGCAATATAGGCCTCACTCTCAGCAAAAATGTCTGTAAGACACTGTTTCTTTATCTACACCGCCCGACAACTGAAGCATCCGGAAATGTATGAGGAAACGAATGGAATCTTGACGGGTACAGAGGATATTTGATGTTGTTACAGTGATTACAAAATGACGGTAAACTTACAAAATACTTGGCAGTATGAGTCCCCACTTATCAGTCTGACGTTGCAACCCCTCTGGTCTGGAAGGATGCACTGATTGAGGTGGTGTGATAAAGCCCTTGTAGCCTCTCCTGAGGCAAGCTGGCTCACAGCCGTTGTAACTGGTCGTTGATATCTTGAGTACTGGTACTGGTCCCATACTTATTCTATTGGGGACAGATCTGAGAGTCCTGCTGGCCACCGGAGTGCCTCAACATCACGTAGACAGTTCATAGACACTTTGCATGAATGGAGGAACATTGCCTTGTTGAAAAAAGGAGCAAAGATGCTGTCACATGAGAGGTAACACATGAGGATACAGGATGTCTGTGAATGTACCGTTGTGCTCTCAGAGAATCTTCAGTCAAAAATAGCCATGACCTGAAGTCACGCCAGCGGCTCCACAAACCATGACACCTTCGCTTTGTTTCTCCAAAACATTCGAAGAATGGGACCTCTCACCATGTCAGTGCCATACTCGCCGACGACTGCCATCCGGAGTTAGTACAGAACAACGATTTATCACCAAGCACAGTGCGACGCTATTCGTCACAATCGATGTTTCCCGGTCACAGCACCATTGTAAACGGATCCGTTTGTGTTGTGGTACTGAAGGCAGCCTACACATGGGGCGGTAAATGCCTAATCCTGCTGCTGCCGATTTCCAGCTGGTAATACGGGATGACACGAAATGTGGTAGGGAGTCCATAGTTACGGGTAGAACTCCAGCGGAGACAGTAAAATTGCTTGCTACACTTTCAATGGTTAAACTGTAGCAAATATTTCTCACAGTTCTTGGCGCACAACACGCTGTTTATCTGCAAGCATGAATTACTATTAGAAATATGGCAGCGCTGTCGCAGCAGAAATGGGAAAATGTAGATAGCGGAATCCATAATGTGAATGCAAAGAAATGGCAGCCCGTTCTTCCTCAGGAGCCGAAACCAGAGAAGGAGCGAAGTTGACGTTCTACCTCAACCTCAAGGTATTCAATTGGGTTCAGGTCGCGTCTCTGGGCAGGACAGTTCACTTCACCTATATTATTGTCCACAAACCCTCGCCTCACATATGCTGCTTTATGACAGGCTGCGTTGTCATACTCATAATAAACAATAATCGTCTCCGAGATATTCCATTACTGTACGAGGTATAAAATGCTACAAGATATGTTCATATCCTTCCGTATTTAGCGTTTTATTAGGCGCAGCAAGGAGACCACACCCTGAGCATGGAAAAAGTTCCCATACCGTCACTCCACCTTCTCCGTATTTCGCTATGTTCGATTACCCTTCTTTTACTTTTGCTGATGTCGATCTTATGATCTCATTCCAAGGCATATTCATTCCGTCCAGCTGTTCTCCAAAGTCCTTTCCTGTCTCAGAATTACAGTGTCATCAACAACCGTCCAGCTTTTTATTTCTTCTCCCGGAACTTTAATTGTATTCCAAATTTTTCCTTCGATTTTTTTACTGCTTTCTCGTTGTACATCCAGGATAGGCTAAAACCCTGTCTCACTCCATAATCGACCACTACGTCCCTTCCATGTCCTTCAACTGTTACTACTGCACTCTACTTTCTGTACAAGTTGCAAATAACTTTTCGCTCCTTCTTCTGTCTGCTGGCAACTGCAGGACACAGCTGCACTCTACGTCATGCGACCGAACTGTTTATCAGTACAGAGGATGCTGAAAACTTCCGTGTATATTTTAAGGCGTTGTATGCAAACCAGTAAGCAAAGAATTCACTCAGTAATGGACTTGTTTTCCTACAAAAGAGTTATGTATAAATGCTTTGCGGTGGGCAAGATCTGTGAAATGGGTTTATTTCTGTACTGTGATATGTTGTGTAAATTGTTTTATTTATTCAATAAAATGTAGGAAATTAGTGGTTAATTAGTAGTTAGCTCGCTACTGAATCTCCGATTCCATTACTGAAAAACACTTCAGATTTTTCTGTGATGAAAAGTCTGGAATGGACTCCACGCAGCGTATTGAGTCCAAATAAGAAGCTGCTTTATAGAATAAGCAGTAAAATTTACAGGCGAGCTTTGAATTTCCAAATCTAAAAGTAGGCACAAGGGAGGGAGTCCGACGACATTCTTCGCCGCTTTGAGCGATCTCATTAAGCCCTCCTTCCTCGACCTAGGTAATATTTATTTATATTTTTTTCGATTTTTTCAAACCTGTGACACAGGTTCATGCTTTTATGGTACTGTTCAAGCGTGTGCTTATTGCACGAAATACACGTACGGAAAAAAGTCGCAACACCAAGAAGGAGCTGTGCGACATAAACAGAAGTTGGTATGCGTGTTTCTCTATCGGAAAGGTGATGGCTGTTCAGATTTGGTGCCAGTCGCATAAGAGTGAGGATGAAAATCACTGTTGCTTTAAACAGCGTTAGTTACCTTTGAGATTGGACGTGGTGAAAAAGTAAAGAATGCCTTGAATGTGACAAAGACGCCATTATGAACACCTCACTGAGTTTGAACGAGGTTATGTGATAGGGATAGGAGAAGTTGGATATTTCTGCTTTGCAGAAACACTTGACAGGAATGTAGCCATTTTACATAATTGCTGGCAGCGGAGGTGACGAGAATGTACGGTCACAAGGAGACGAGCCTTCGGACGGCCACTTGGCACTATCGAGGGGGAAGACCATCGTGTTCGGCGTATGGCTCTGGCGCATCGTACTGCATCTGCAGCAGCAATTGGCACCACAGTGACACATGAAACTGTTAAAAATCCGTTACTTCAAAGAAGGCTCCGAGCCAGACGATCTGTAGCGTGCATTCCACTTACCCCAAACACCGCTACTTGCTACTTCAGTGATGTCGAGCGACAGCTCATTGGAGGTGTGTTGTGTTTTCTGCTTCTGCCTCGGTGAGAGCGATGGCTGTGTGTTGGTTAGAAGGAGGCCAGTTGGGGGCAGCAAACAACCTTTCTGCGTGCTAGACATATTGGGCCTCGAGTTATGGTCTGAGGTGTGATTTTGTACGATAGCCAGAGCACTCTAGAGGTTTTCCCACGCATACTGATGATTCGATGTGTTGGTCTGCCATTCTTGAACAGCATTCCAGGGGTGTTTTCCAACAGGATAACGCTCTCCCACACACCGCTGTTGTAACCCAAGATGCTCCACAGAGTGACGACATGTTGCCATGGCCTGCTCGATGAACAGATCTGTCTCCAGTGGATCACATATAGGACATCAAGGGGCGACAACTCCAGCCTCATCCACAAACAGCACTAGCAGTCCTGTATTGTCTGACCAAGTGCAACAGACATAGAACTCCATCCCACAAACTGACACACTGGACGTGTACAACAGAATGCATGCACGTTTACATGCCTGCAGTCAACATTCTGGAGGCTGCAACGGTTATTAATGCACCTGCATTTCACATTTTCATCGGCTTATCTCACGCTTCCATTAACTTTTGATACTGCAAAGTTTATCACTTAAATATGTTACTTAGACAAGTAAATTCCCAATATTTCATTACTCTACATTAATCATTTTTTGGTGCAACGATTTTTTCCCATCACTGTATAATAATGATACATGACTGCAATTGCAGTATACACCGAAATTCTCATGCCATAGTATTGTAAAACGCCGTCACTAGAGCCAACAGAGAAAGCGCAGCCCATTTCCATTTTACCAATGAAATTTTTATCAGTGGTGTTGTGAAGATCTGTGTAAGTAATGGTGTGAACCGTGGCCACTGCTGGCTGAGATATCGTGGTCGGACAAGGTAACTTGTGCTACTCGCTGCCAACCCAGATCTAGTGTAGCGGGGCGTCCCTTCGAAGCTGATGATTACCGTGCTGTTGCACATTGTTTGCGCGTTAGATGACACCAGATCTGTCACCATAACACATAATCTTGTGGCTAAGATAACTCGTTACTAATGTTTGCGAAGATTAATCTCTCAGCTACTAAATGATGTAGGTGGCCTGGTAAAAATGTAATTAATTAACACTAATCAACGATTATTGAAAACGCAGCTGACAATGGGTTCATTTTAAAATAAAAATGATAATATTTAAGTCACCACTCCCGAGATATAACTGGAAAATTCCGTGATTTCACTGAACGTGATTAACATAACATAAAATTCCATTTCAGTTTACAAAATTGGAGAATCAGGATTGTACAAACAAAATGAAAAACATAGCAAAAAGGAAAATAAAACATGGAAAAAATCAGAGACGAAACGGAAATAAATCAACGTCCTAACCCAGCACAGGCGCGGTGTCGGCGTCAGTGCAAGCGTAGAATGTGAGTATATTAACTAAACTAAGTCTGAACAAAGATTGCCCTCTCCAATTTCCCCTAACCTGCCACCTAAACGTTGCTGAGGTTCTCTCTCCCTGCCGCTACGGTCAATCGTAGGGCATCATGCGGACATCCCTCCAATGACAGTATTGTAATAGTAATTTTTGCTCCCACTAAGTTTGTAAAATCTGGGCTGGCCAATCCCGGAGGCTAGCGCGAGTGGAAAGAGTCCTAAAAGTTTGTTCTCGCGCGCTACGGACTGTCCCGAGCGCGCCAGAAGACGTGAAAATGGAAAATTTGGGCTGTGAACCCCAAGAATGTTTCGAAATATGTTAACACATATTCCAGAAATCCACTTCCCAGACCAGCAGAAGCAGTTCCTGACTAAAAGGGCCGCACACGTTCAATACTTGCTGACAACACTAGTCTGTCAAACCTTCGGTGTACTGCAGCGACCTCACGTCGGCAATAATATAGATAAAAATTGTTAGTTGACAACACAGTTTTGCAAGGTTAAGATGTCGAACACCTAAGAGAAAGCATGTGCTGCAATTATTTTAGCTATAGCTTGCAAGAAACAGAAAACAGCGAAAAAGAGGATATGGGTCCCAGAATGATTGAAAACAGGGAGCGACTGGTCACATGTTAATTTACTGACAAATCAGAACCACGGGCACTTAAGATTTCATAAATTATTTTCCAGTGAGTCTTGCATCGTACGACAAGTTATTAAAGTTGATACGAGATAAAACAGAGAACTAAAATACGATAATAAGGGAGGCTGTTGCAGTCGATGTGAGGTCAGGAATAAGTTTAAGATTTCTGGCACCGGGCAGGTCATCCGGATGCTCGAAGTTTAGTTCTGTAATATCAACACAGACAAATAGTAAAAGTCTATGGGAACCTATGAAACAGTTGTATCGGCCTGGCAAGGATATATTCAGACAATTAACGTAAAACATTTTTGTCTTTACGTTTTGTAATAATCTGTTGAGACTGACTTGAATTTCGCAGACCTCTTACTAGTCATTTCAGATAAATGACGTATTTTTAGAATTTGAAGTATTTTTCAAAGCAATGTAATTCACAAACCTATAACATATTTTTAGACTAATAAAATATCCGTAATCAGCTATTCCTCTGCTGACCATATTAAAGTGGTATAGACAATTATTACCCTCGCATAGGTGTATTAAAATTGGTTTGAGAGTACTTAAAATATTGAACATGAGATATAGTACGCACAAGGACGAAATGGAAACACAAATAATGTACACTAACGCCATGTGGCTGGGTCACGAAGCTTTGGCATGAAGGAAGAATGTTGTCAGACCTCTCAATACTTCACTTCACGCGTTCAGTATGTATTGACAGTTGAGAATATTTTGACGTATTGGTAATACGTCACACGCACTCCCATACCCTCACTATACTGACTGTTTGAAAATATTATTGAACGTGTGAGATCCTCTTAATGGAACCTCCAGCTGCCGGCCGGGGTGGCCGAGCGGTTCTAGGCGCTACTGTCTTGAACCGCGCGAGTGCTATGGTCGCATGTTCGAGTCCTGCCTCGGGCTTGGATTTGTGTGATGTCCTTAGGTTAGTTAGGTTTAAGTAGTTCTAAGCTTTAGGGGACTGATGACCTCATAAATTAAGTCCCATAGTGCTCAGAGCCATTTGAACCATTTTGAACCATTATTAATCACTTGTGGTATGATAGAGGACTCGTCGGTTCGCACTTCGTGGTCTAGTGGCGCCGGCACGCTAGCTCAGCGTGTTCGGTCAGAGTGCTAGCTACCCTCTGAGTGAACAGCTCAAGGAAGAACCTGACTGGGTGTGATCGGACGTCCGCCCAGAACAAATTCAACAAACTATATAGAACAAAATGAGACAAAAAAAGTGGCTAGCACTGCTACCTATGGATCATAGCTTCCCAGGTTCAATTCCCGGCCATGTTGGGGATTTTCTCTGCCAGGGGACTGGGTGTTTGTGTTGGCCTCATCATTCGTGAAAGTGGTTAGATTGGACTGTGTACAGATTGGGAATGACAGGACTCGTCGGGAAATAATTTGTGAGATCTTTCGGATCCGTGGTTCTTATTTGCCAGTAAATTAAGATGTGAATCGAAACTTATTTTTTCAACTATTCTCATACCTCTTTTTCCTCTGTTTTCTGTTGCTTGCAAGCTATGTATAATACTACTGTAGCACATGCTATGTTTTCGGTATTCGGCATCGTAACCTTGTAAAACCGAGTTATCAACTGATAATTTTTGTTAGTATTACTGATGGTGTGACGTCGTTTCAGTATAGTGAAAGTTTGTTAACAAAATACTGAAATCGTACAAGCCCCTTTGGTGTTGACCACCACAGAGGGTAGCGTCCTTCGTCGGCATAGCAGCGGACACTCAAGGACTTCCCAAGACGCTTGCCTGCAGAACCTCATTCTGTATTTGTGTCCCCACGGCAGAGTTCAGGTGTGAACAGTACGAAGGTAATAACTGTCGTAAGTTTGATCGTAAAAGGAGAAAGAAAAGCACGGAGTCGTTAATCTAAATTTCCAGTACTGGTATATCGAATGAAATATTAAAATAACGAAAGTTAACCTATGCGACAATTCCTGAACAACAAGTAAAATGAAGTATCGTTGGTGTCAATGGCCTGACGCCTCTGGACGTTTTTGGACTGACTCTTGCCATATTGACTTTGAACTGTATTTGATTTGACTCTTCAACTTTTCCCCGTGGATATGTTGTAAATAGTCTTCACGGGTTTGCTGCCGGATGACGTTGTGCAAATTTCACTGTATTTCCTCGGAGCAACTGTCCGACATCTTCAGATGGTTCAACCTTGCTGGTGGCTAGGTAAGGCTGACGGTGTCCGCACTGCACTGCACTTTCGTAACGAGCGATCCAGAGCTCGTGTAGGGGCAGGATAAGCGGTTGTCAGTATTCCTTCAAGCCTATGGGGTGGGAGTAAAAGAAGTCACGGCAGGAATTGGCTTGGGAGACGGATTGTCTCTAATGGGATGTAGGGCTGTTGAATGAGGTGCAAATGGTTCAAATGGCTCTGAGCACTATGGGACTCAACTGCTGAGGTCATTAGTCCCCTAGAACTTAGAACTAGTTAAACCTAACTAACCTAAGGACATCACAAACATCCATGCCCGAGGCAGGATTCGAACCTGCGACCGTAGCGGTCTTGCGGTTCCAGACTGCAGCGCCTTTAACCGCACGGCCACTTCGGCCGGCTGTTGAATGAGGAATGTGAACATTGCCTCGGGGAGAACGTTGGCTCCGGCCGCTGTGGCCGAGCGGTTCTAGGCGCTTCAGTCCGGAACCGCGCGACCGCTACGGTCGCAGGTTCGAATCCTGCCTCGAGCATGGATGTTTGTGATGTCCTTAGGTTAGTTAGGTTTAAGTAGTTCTAAGTTCTAGCGGACTGATGACCACAGATGTTAAGTCCCATAGTGCTCAGAGCCATTTGAACCACGCGCGCGAAGAATGCGCAGGCGCGGAAATCACTCATGCGCAATGATTTGCAGATAGATGGTGCCGTACTAAAACGCTCACTGCCGCAAATCGCAGAGCGGCCCTCCTGCTCGTGCGTGGTACGCTATGTATACTAACAGTACGACCAGACGTCACTCACTAAGAAACTATACTAGCCCAATGGTATGACAGGTCTGTTGTGGAAAAATCTTAATTTTCTCATCGTGATTTAATAGCAGCCAATGCAGGGTTCCAGGCTGTGCCCAGCTGAAATCTCGCATCCCTGTTGATTACATTATCGGCTGTACGAATATGTACTGCTTCCTTAATGGCGCAATCCCATAAAGATGATGCCGGGGATAAAACTTTCGTCTTTTCATAAATCATGCGATGTCCTGTATTGAGACAGTGTTCCGCAATTGCCGACATTTCCGGTTGACGTAGCCTGTATGACGCTGATGTTCACGGCAGCGTTCTTGTACTGTGCGACATGTCTGGCCTATATATACTGCCCCACACTGACAAGGAATCTTGTACACAGCACACTTCCTCAGGCCAAGGTCATCCTTAACTGAACCCAACAGTTTCTCCAATTTTGCAGATGGTCGAAAAACACACTTAAAGTCATCTTCAGAGGATTCTTCCGATTCTTGACGATATACACCAAAATACGGCCGTCGGAACACTGTCTTCAGATGTTGTCTTCACTCAACAGGCTTTCAGGATCAGATACCACATGTGCTCTCTGAACTAACGTACGTAATGCACTACCGCATCGTGGAGGATGATGGCAGCTTCTGAAATGCAGATATAGATTTGTATGCATTGGCTTCCGGTAGACGCTACGTCCCAAGGTTCCATCTGCTTTCAAGAAAAGGTAAAGTGCCATCTTTTTCCACTTCTATTAACAACTCGAAATTTCGCGCCGTTATCCTGTAAGTTGGTAAGAGTGCTACAAACAGCCTGCAGAATGGCCTGGATGTGGCAGCATAGTGCAGATGCACACATACCGTGGCAGTATCTGTATGAAGATGGCCGCCCCACTTGCGACTTGCACCAGGGAAGAACAGCGTTCTGTTATTCGGTTTTTGCGTAGTGAAGGTGTGAAACCTATTGAAATTCATCGACGAATGAAGGTTCAGTACGTTGATGCATGTTTGTCACGGCAGCAAGTCTACGAATGGAGTAGGAAGTTCTCAAATGGTGTGACTTCCGTGGAAATGCTCCTCGTCCAGGTCAGACACAATGAGTTGTGACTCAATAGCCGGCCGGAGTGGCCGTGCGGTTCTAGGCGCTACAGTCTAGAGCCGAGCGACTGCTACGGTAGCAGGTTCGAATCCTGCCTCGGGCATGGATGTGTGTGATGTCCTTAGGTTAGTTAGGTTTAATTAGTTCTAGGCGACCGATGACCTCAGAAGATAAGTCGCATAGTGCTCAGAGCCATTTGTGGATCCACAGAACATTGCAGCAGTTGAAGCCATAGTGAAGGAAAACCGTCGAGTGACACTGAATGACATTGCAGCATGTTTACAGATTAGTCAATGGTCAGCACAGCACATTGTGCATGATGTGCTCCAGTTTCACAAAGTGTCTGCAAGATGGGTGCCACAGCAGCTGACTCCTGAAATGAGAGAACGCCGTGTTGATGCTTGTGAAGAACTTCCTCGGCGTTTTGAGTGAGAAGGTGATGGCTTCCTTACAAGAATCGTTACCGGGGACGAAACCTGGGTTCACTTCCACCGACCGGAAACGAAGAGAGCGAGCAAGGAATGGCGCCATTCCTCATCACCAAGTGATTTCCATATGTTTGGATCACTCAGAGAGGCAATGGGAGAAAAGAAGTTCCGTTTTGATGAAGAGGTACGCCACGCGGTGCATGAGTGGTTGCGCGGACTACTAAAATAATTTTTTTCTAAAGGAATTTATGCACTTTGTAAGCACTGGAGGACTTACATTGACCGTGGGGGAGATTATGTTGAAAAGTGACACAGCATTGTACGACTTCTGCACAATAAATAATATTTTAAAAAATATTTAAGGTTTTCATTTGACTCACCCTTGTATGTTCGGATGGAGCAAATTCAGATGGTGAAGAAACATAGGTAGAGTATCAAGTCCATGTGGCCTCACCACAAATGTATCATCGGCATACCGCAGAGAAGAACAGGGTTTGAGAGTGGTTGATTCCAGTGCTTTCTCTTCACAGTCCTCCATAAAATAATTGGCCACTACAGGAGACGGAGGGCTTCCCATGGCGTCCACTTGTTCAGAGTATTGCTCATGAAATAAGAAGTATGTTGAAAAATAAGCACATGTTTAAATAATGCCACTATGTCCTCCTCAAACTAGTTGCTAATGAGCTCTAAAGAGTCCTGCAAGGGCAGCTTTGTAAATAAAGACACAACCTCGAAACTTGGCAAGAATCCGACGAATGCAATCTAAGAGTTTACAGGTGACCTATGAAATGTTCAGAGTTTCTAATATGATGGTCGCACTTGTCTACGACAGGTCCCAATAGTGATGTCCGATATTTCTCAACAAAGTAAGTAGGAGCTCCTATGTTACTTACAATAGGACAGAGAGACACCCCATTCTTATGGATCTTGGGTAGGCCATAGAGTCTAGGAGGAACTGCAGACTGTTGATGCAAACCCTTAGCGACTTGGGCTGGAATCGAGCTCTTCCTGATGAGTTCCAGAGTCTTTCTCTGGATGCTACCCGTCAGATCACTTTTTAATTTACTGTATGCAGAATCGTCGAGCAGTTTGTATATCTTGCTATTATATTCTGTGCATGAGAGAAGCACAGTAGCATTTCCTTTGTCAGTAGGTAAGATGTCGATGTCTTGCTCTCCTCTCAATGCTCGTAGGGTGGTTTTTCTGCCACTATGTCCTCCTCAAACTAGTTGCTAATGAGCTCTAAAGAGTCCTGCAAGGGCAGCTTTGTAAATAAAGACACAACCTCGAAACTTGGCAAGAATCCGACGAATGCAATCTAAGAGTTTACAGGTGACCTATGAAATGTTCAGAGTTTCTAATATGATGGTCGCACTTGTCTACGACAGGTCCCAATAGTGATGTCCGATATTTCTCAACAAAGTAAGTAGGAGCTCCTATGTTACTTACAATAGGACAGAGAGACACCCCATTCTTATGGATCTTGGGTAGGCCATAGAGTCTAGGAGGAACTGCAGACTGTTGATGCAAACCCTTAGCGACTTGGGCTGGAATCGAGCTCTTCCTGATGAGTTCCAGAGTCTTTCTCTGGATGCTACCCGTCAGATCACTTTTTAATTTACTGTATGCAGAATCGTCGAGCAGTTTGTATATCTTGCTATTATATTCTGTGCATGAGAGAAGCACAGTAGCATTTCCTTTGTCAGTAGGTAAGATGTCGATGTCTTGCTCTCCTCTCAATGCTCGTAGGGTGGTTTTTGTGCGTGATGGAGCTCCAGACGGACGGAGTTTGCTGCATTTTACGTAAATGAACTGCGACATCAATTCTAAAGTATTGTTCTGGTGTCTGGAGTAATTAACAAGAGGATTTTTGGAAGAGAGAACATAAACACATGCACTCATAAGTCTGCAAAGTTCTCCACATAAAACACGCTATAATGTTAGATCGTTGCGGATTCCGACCTATTAGTCGTATGTAATGAAACGGTGTCACTATCCCAATAAAAGAAATATATTTAGAGCGCATGACGTATATTCTCAAAAAAAAAAAAATGGTTCAAACGGCTCTGAGCACTATGGAACTTAACATCTGTGGTCATCAGTCCCCTAGAACTTAGAACTACTTAAACCTAACTAACCTAAGGACATCACACACATCCATGCCCGAGGCAGGATTCGAACCTGCGACCGTAGCGGTCGCGCGGTTCCGGACTGCGCGCCTAGAGCCGCGAGACCACCGCGGTCGGCCGTATATTCTCCTTGCATGTTTCTCTACGATAAACTATGGTGATAAATTGTAAAATTAAAAACTAATGCCGGCCACGGTGGCCGAGTGGTTCTAGGCGCTTCAGTCCGAAACCGCGCGACTGCTACGGTCGCAGGTTCGAATCCTGCCTCGGGCATGGATGTGTGTGATGTCCTTAGGTTAGTTAGGTTTAAGTAGTTCTAAGTTCTAGGGGACTGATGACCTCAGATGTTAAGTCCCATAGTGCTCAGATCCATTTGAACCATATTGAAAAACTACTTCCTTAAAATGTCGATTCCTTGTGATACATGTACAACATAGCTTTCCAGAGGTGTATAGCCCCCACTATTCACATCAGATCACAGTTCAGCAAATATACTACGCTCGTATCAGTGCTATATAATTTGATTGTTAGTAATGGAGAATGCCTGTTACAAAGAAAGAGACAAGCGCATAGCAGCCGTGTTTGACATGTGGAATTACACGATGTGTCGCCACTAGCTCCGACAACAGGACATCAGTCAAACAGATGTATACACGAGGATTGTAGTAGCTGACAAACACTTCTTCACAAACACCTGTCGCTAACTTCGAATCACCGCAGTTATGAAACTGAAGACTCGATTTTATGCTCAAGATGCGGTAGGGGAATGGTGTACGTTGCATAAATCTTCGTTCGTCTAGAGGAATGTGTAGAAACAGGATGGAGGTCCTGTGATGGGCGAGAGGTTTGCTGTTAACGACTGCAGGTGCTCTAAGTCACACACAGAACACGCAGTTGTACGCAAGTCGAATGCGGGTTATGTCACACAACTGATGCATCCCGACAGAACAACGGAAAAAAATAGTCGAATGACCTGCAGCAACATGTCCCTCGCTCTCTAGAACGCATCATCAGTCTACCATTAAATCATACCTAGTTACAACTCAATCTCAACTGATCACTCCATCCACACTCTGTCATTCTTTAACACATATGTACTTAAGTTTAAAGGCAGATGGTTCTCTTTTTTCCAAGAAAGCATCAAGAACAGCAGTCAACTCGCGTGTGTGACTATTACCTCAGTACACGTACAGTAGAATGTTGCCTCGACAAAAAATAAAAGACTGTTTCTCTGGTTCCCAGTGGTTGCATCTCAACATGTAATTCTGTTGCTGTCGTATACTCGTTCTCATATACAAGAATTGTTCTGCGCCAATCAGAAGACATGCAAATACTCCCTCGATTTCCCTTCATTTCGGCTTATTTTCCCTCAATTTATACGAATGTTCCGTCATTTTATCGATTTTATGTCACTTCTGTCCGTGCGATCACGACTGCACTTCTCATTACGTGTTCTAAACTTGCTTCTAAATGTCGTATAGCTGCCAGCACCTAGTGGAAATGCACTATTTTTCTGGTCGGGCAGCATAGTATAGCACTGTATTCGAATACATACAGTCACCTCCAACCGCATATCCTATAGTTGCAGCACATTTGCTCTCTTTGCTGTATGCCTGCGTCTGTGCACGTGTCGCAGATGGCTCCCATGACGTGCTCTTCCTGCTGATGGATCCAACATCGAAAATAGAACGCATCTCCGCACATAATGCGTGACTGGTCTACCTTCGAGCCCCATCCCAGATGTGACGGTTTGTGGATCGCATCCCAACATCGCTCCCTATATAACGCGTGGTGGATACACCTTCAAATCCTATTCTGGACTTGGCACATTGTGGATCCGCATTCCAACATCACTCCGGATATAACACTCTGCGGGTCCACACTCGAACGCCAACTCGGGTCTACTGTGGGACCTGGGAGCCACCTGTGACACATGGACAGACACAGACATACAGAAAAGAGAGCAAACGTGCTGCAGCTGTAGAATATGCGGTTGGAGGTGACTGGATGCATTCGAGTACAGTGCTATACTATGCCACCCGATCAGAAAAATAGTGCCTTTGCGCTATGTGTTGGCAGCTGTACTACATTTACAAGCAAGTTTAGAACACGTAACGAGAGCATGGATAAAAGTGACATAAAATCGATAAAATGACGGAAAATTCGTATAAGTTGGAGGAAAATACGCCAAAATGTGGGGAAATTGAGGGAGTATTTGCATGTCTTCTGATTGTACAGTTGTGACAGCGTGTATTAGCTTCGATTAGCTGGGCTGTATGATGACTTTTGAGTAGGCGCCTGTAGAGAACTCTGACGTCAAACAACGATAGATACTGTATGCTTACAGGAGATACACTTTTTAAACTCCTCTCTGTCCAGCACCAGTATCTTGTCAGTTGAACATATTTCCCATCAAAAAGAATGAAGATAGTACCTTACACCCCCTGCCTTTCTCGTACCAGCTTGTATGTGTAGGGTAAAGTTTGAGTGTATCTGACACTAGTTTCGAGTGGTATTGAGAATTGTTTTCCCAGCAGGATAACACCAGTTGTATGGGATCATCAGTTTTTGAGTTGTATTGCGATTTTATGTCGTCTTTGTGTAGTGCTGCACATATGGTTGCGTAATTACGCCCAATGTTTATGATTAATTACGTAATTAGGATCGATATTTGCGTCTGTTTCCCTACCAAAATAAATAAAGTACACTAACCTAACTTTCCGTCAATTCCAAGTGCCTCTGGTGGTTAAATGTGTTAGGGGGGTGCACTTGGGATTCCACCCAGGAGCACCAGATTTCGAGTTCAGGAAAGGGTACTGCCAATTTTAGTTTCCCGCCAATTTCCGGGTAGGGGGTGGGGTGGGATGTCAGCACAGCCCAGGGACAAAGAAATTCCGACCAAAGTTCTAAATTCCCACCAAAATTCGAAATTCCTGCCAATAGGGTAGGTTGGGGGAGGGAGAGGGTGGAAGGGGAGGAGTTGGCCGGGGCCCACGTGAGGGCTGAGCAAAACGTGAGGCGTCGTCCCGCGGATGGCGGTGGGGGTGAGTGTGGTAACTCCAACTCCCTACTACTATTAAGTAGTTGTAAGCCGCGCGGGATTAGCCGAGCGGTCTACGGCGCTGCAATCATGGACTGTACGGAGGTTTGAATCCGCCCTCGGGCATGGGTGTGTGTGTTTGTCCTTAGGATAATTTAGGCTAAGTAGTGTGTAAGCTTAGGGACTGATGACCTTAGCAGTTAAGTCCCATAAGATTTCACACACATTTGAACATTTTTTTGAACATTTGTAAGCCTACGGACCGATGACCTCAGGAGTTTGGTTCCATAGGAACATACCTTAGCTTGTCGTTCAGTGCAGTCAGCCAGTGCCCAAGTAGCCGGTCGTGGTGGCCGAGCGGTTCTAGGCGCTTCTGTCCGGAACCGCGCGACTGCTACGGTCGCAGGTTCGAATCTTGCCTCGGACATGGATGTGTGTGATCTCCTTAGGTTAGTTAGGTTTAAGTAGTTCTAAGTTCTAGGGGACTGATGACCTTAGATGTTAAGTCCCATAGTGCTCAGAGCCATTTGAACCATTTTGAACCAGTGCCCAAGTGACGTTGTCTACTAGCTCCAGGATACCGCTGAAAGGTTCGCTGAAATCCTCAGATGGAGTGATAGTAACTGTCTGAACACAAAGTAAAATTCCTGACGCGTATAGCAGAAGTGCTGCACTCGCCCGTCTTTTAATTGTAATAGTAACCACAGAATTTATAGTATTTAAATTTGGAAAACGTAGGGATGGTTTGCTTGTCGCTGCATCTCAGTAGAAATGAACCCTGGTTAACAATCTATCTCTCTTGCGACGTAACTTGTCAAACTCACATATGTTCTTCACCATCTGTTCCCCGTAAAGGTACCAGATGTGACTCTTCAAACTTTCTCGGCGGATATGTTCAAAATAGTACAAGAACGCTGCGATGAACACCAGCGTCATACGCGCCTACGTACCTAGCCACCATCAAGGCTGAACCACCTGAAAATTTCGGACAGTTGCTCCAAGGAAATATTGTGGAATTTACACAACGTCATCCAGCGGCAAACCCGTGAAGACCATGTATTTGATTTGTTGCTGTGCTGATTATCGGCTCAAGTTGCCGACAGTGAGTTGGAGGCGATGTCTGAACTGTCTGAGGTGTACATATTCCAATCATGTGGTCGGTTCTAGGAATCTTTCTGAAAGTGGTTGAATTGCTGTAGACCGCTAATTAATGACAATAAGCAGTGCTTTTTTCCTAAAAAAAAGTTTGAAGGTACTCCGACATAGGATATAATGCAGTGAAAATTAGTTATAACTGAAGCACTGCTTTTAGCCATGACGTCATCAACATGTCGAACTACACAAAAAAAAATGGTATCGGACTCTTCAGTTGACTTTACAGCTCAAATGTAGCAGGCGATACCGAGAAACACACAAACATACAAGAGAAAGTGGTATCGAACACTTCAGTTTACATTACCTCAAATGAAACATGCGTTTTGAGTGTACACATATCCGTTTAGCACTACCATCGCCCACTATTAGTGGGCGAAGGCACTACATGCTAGTCGAACTGGCTGCCAGCGATTCAGTTGTCGAGAACGGTTGCCGCAGCTTCGAAATGCTTGAAACAGTCAATGACATCGATTTTCCCACCAAAAACTGCACTGGTATCGTTTGTATTGCAATTACCAACACGAAAAAATGAAATAAAAAATTTACGTCCGTGAAATAAATCTTTGGCACTCTTCCAAGTTCTCAACATCGTAAAAAAGTTATTTTGTCGACGAAAAAGTTTAGGGGTACGCATCCCCCAGCGTTCCCCCAGAAAAACAGCACTGACTATAAGTAGTGGGAACTCTTAACCCCGTGTCATGGGCCCAATTTAAATTGATTTTGCATTTGTAGAAGTGCAGACAACTAATCAGGATCCACCAAAAGCGTTTCAGATTAAATCAGCGGATCAGTAGTACGTCGCGTAATTTGTCTCGCTCGCCCCCTATCGCCAAGAGAATGTGTATTCTGATCGCGATTGCGATTTCGACGAACGGACGGAAGGGGCGTTTCAACTTCGAAAGGACGGATGAAGAACACAGTGAACGGCTAGTGGCGCCACTGCTGGAAGCCTTGAGCCACACCGCCGTGACCTCCGCACGCAGTATTGTACCCTAGTCGCACGTTTATTTGCGGTGTGTCGGCAGCTCGCCAGGAAGGCGCCGATGTCCCTGTGTTTCTAGGACACCACAGACCGACCTCTCTTTAGTCTCCCAGATTCCGGTCTATTAATCCCTCGGCGACTTGGTTGCAACTAGACCGTCACGCAAATAAGCACCTAGCAAGGTGGCGCATTGGTTACAAACACTGTACCGGTAGTCCGGAACAGCAGTCTTCAGGTCTTCCTCCGGCCATGCTGAGTTATCCTTGAAGTTTTTGGCGGCAGCATTCTTGTAAAAATTCTCTCGGGTGATAGGCAGCAAGTACCACTGCTGGCTGTCGATAGGCACCTGAAGATGATTCAAATCTTGTGAGTTTAAATTTCTACTGAAATGTGATGCGGCTTGAACACACAACGAATTTCATCTAATAGTTGGGTTTTCCACAATTTCCGTGAATCACTTTCTTCCTCACTTTGATAGATCATTTTGGAATGTTTATTGTGTTATTGACTTATAGTATGACATAAAAAATTCTTAATGTAACGGAACATATCTTCCAAGAACTTACCCAGCCGGGGGTAGGGGAGAACATGGGTCATCTGTCACCAGGAGCAGTTAAAGTCACGCTTGAAGAAACGCCTGAGAGAAAAAAAACAATGACAAAGACTAGAACACGTAAAACAAATTAGCGAGCTTACTAAGTACAGCAGCTATGGAGACGAAAATATAGCACAAGAAGGAAAGAGATAAATGGCAGCATCAAATCGTTGAAGAGTGTGATGACCGGAAAATAAATTAATAATAAGAAGCTTAATTCGTCAAATTTCTTACTCTTTTGGATTACCTTCTCTGTTTTCTCTCCCAACTTTACATTTGTGTTTGTAGATTTCTTGTTCTCCAAGGTGTGCCTCGTATGGCTTATTGTAGGCAGATATCTGATTTTCTGTTGCTGTTATAAATTATTAGTTTTACTGTACCTTCCTCATTCAACTTACTGTTCTTATGTTGATATGATCTTCGTTTAATTCTGTTACCTTTACGTGCAACTGTTTGAAATTCCATCTTTGATTTCAGGATTTTTCCAAATTCGGCCTCCGCATCTAGTGTGGTGAGTAATTTATATTTCTTACCTTTTCTTACCTCAAGGTAGTATTCAGTTTCTCTTCGTGTCTTTCCCAACGTCTCATCCGTCACATCTCGTCTTCATGCCACGAGAATTTGCACATCTGGAACATGTGAAATGAACACTTTATTCGTAACATATGCCCCTCAAAAAGTCGAGAGAAGTCATTGTCTGGACAAACTGGTGACCATGATCTTGGACCCGCTCTGCCGATCCATCTGTTGGGAAAGGGTTCATCCAGGAAGTGGCGAAGAAGTAACAGTGTGGTTACGCACCGTCTTGTTGTAAGATAGCACACGCTTAAAATTCCTGTAACTGAGGTCCAGGTTGGCTCAAATGGCTCTGAGCGTTATGGGACTCAACATCTATGGTCATAAGTCCCATAGAACTTAGAACTACTTAAACCTAACTAACCTAAGGACATCACACAACACCCAGTCATCACGAGGCAGAGAAAATCCCTGACCCCGCCGGGAATCGAACCCGGGAACCCGGGCGCGGGAAGCGAGAATGCTACCGCACGACCACGAGCTGCGGACGAGGTCCAGGTAAACTGTTGCCATAATAGTAGGCATAGTGCAAAAAACGGTCCAGTAATAGTGCTGTACATTAACCCACACCACACTTTCACTTTCGAGTTGTCCTTTATGTGATGTACCACGATATGTGGCTTCTCGTACTCACAAATCCACTGCTTACTTTTCCACAGATGTGAAAAGTGGCTTCATCACAAAAAGAAACATTATTAAGATATTTATTGTCTGCAATGATTCGCGACAGTATATTCCTAGAAAACTCAGCACGTCCGAGCCTATAGTTACGAAGCCTTCAGGGTTTGTACTTTATATGCTTGAAAAAGCAGCCGTTTGTGTAAAATCGTCACCACGGTGTCGTGAGGTATGCCCGTTTCTCTGGAAACATGGCGCGTCGATTCCCGCGGTTTGCGACGAAATGCTGCACGCACGGTATCAACAGTGCCGCTAATTCATCCAGATCTGCCGCTCCTTGTTTTTTCACCAACACTTCCTGTGTCGTTAAACTTTTAATACCATCAGTTGTTAACAAATTCGCGCTTGCATATGAAACGGTCATAAATTCGCAGTCACTCGTATGAAGAAAGTGTGAACTCTCGGAACTTTCCGTCAACCACGGAACAGTGTTGTCGTGTTACACAGCCAGGTTACTTGCCATCAACATGTTCCCTGCTCACTCGAAATAACGTCAGATCGGATTACGTATGGACTGCGCAGCTTTTGCTACGAACTGGCACTCAACAACAGCAGCTGATGTCAAAGGCTGTAAAAGTGCTGCAGCCAATCCGCAGCAAGAGGTGCCGTCTCTACTCGACAGCAGCCGCCTCCAAACGTCCTCTAAGTTGTTTATATCAGCAACACGCCCGGGAAGCGCCATACGTGACGAGGGCCGTAATTCCTGCTTCTGTCGGCCAACACTTGTCTCCCAGGCTTTTCGCAGAAAAATAGGCGCAGCTGGCGATGGAAAGTTTTCGTTGTCTGACTGGCCGATCTTCGCAACTTCCAGCAGGAAGTAAGTATGATGGGATCATGCTATTATTAGACAGAGCGCTAAAATTCAGAGAAATCACTTGCTCCCAGTCCACCAACTATCCTAAGCTGTACGAATAGACAGACTGCACTATAAAGTCCCTCCGTACTCAATTGACAACAAACTACTCATCGACAGTTTTAATTTGACCAAAGCGTGACAAACACAGTGAGTCCACGTTAATATCTGCTTGCTACGTACCCTGCATCCCAGGAAAACCCCAGACAGTTACTTACGCCTGGAAATATGGACCAGCCTCAACAGAGCAAGAAAAAACCACAAAATATATGTGGACTTATCTACGAAGAAAGACGGCTTCACTAGAACGACAATATGGTGTCAAAACATCTGGAGCATTACAGCTGAATGTGCTTTATGGTCTTACTATGGTCAGTGTTCCAACTTCTTCACTGCAACCCAAGAAACAGCCGGCCGCGATGGCCGAGCGGTCCTAGGCGCTTCAGTCCAGAAACGCGCTGCTGCTACGGTCGCAGGTTCGAATCCTGCCTCGGGCATGGATGTGTGTGATGTTGTTAGGTTTAAGTAGTTCTAAGTTTAGGTGACTGATGACCCCAGCTGTTAATTCCCATAGTGCTTAGAGCCACTTGAACCCAAGGAACAACAGAATATTTTCGGCAACAGAAACTGCCTTCTTCAGATCTATAAAAGAAAACATGCCAAGGTTACAGGCTTAAAGCAATATAAACACGTAGTAGGGCACACATAAAAAAATCCAATGGCAGAAAGTTTACATACACATGAAACCGGACACCGGTAGTTACATTGTACAATGATTTAAACCACTCTGTCACAAGAAGAACATACAGTGAGCTCTAAGATAATAAAACTCATAGAATTTGCTCGTGTGGATGAATGCAATACAAAGTACAGTAATGAACACATCTAATGAGTAAAATTAAATAAAAACGTACGATAAGAAAGTCGAGGCTTACAATAACATGCCAACATGCCAGTTGTGAAACCATAATATATGTACAAATTAAAACTTGTATGGCATAAACAAAACAGATACATGCTGCATACCGTCGTTTCAAGGTTAAATGCCGTGTTGCCTATGACAGAGAAATTGACGATTAGATCTGGAGTACAACGAAAATTTCAAGTGCTGAGATGGCGGTCCGAAATGCATGACGTCAATTGGAGATAATGTATTGGGGTCCCACGTTTTTATACCATTAAAATTAACGAAGGTAATTTACCATCAACATATTATGCACGAAGTACTCATTAAGATAAAATTACACACATTTTACGTAAAGAGACATAGCGTGCTGTAAGGTATCGTAAGTGGAGGCCCACGTCACATGAACAATACATTGACAAATTTTTGACCTCACGACGACATAATACAGTAACTCTAGGATTAACAGATTAGTCAAACAAGATATATAATAAAATTGCCTTTACATACCTTTAAACGAACTTCCACGCCTCGTTTCCTCCGCTATTTATGATCGTATGTGATTTGGTATACCGTACACAGAGTAAAGAGACATGTTCAAATGCTGTAACATCTTTGAGAAAAGACAATAACGTGTGCACTAAACGGTACTTGGGCAAATTCGAGCCATGGGACATAACGATTTACATACGAGATGTACCGGATAAACCGACCATGGGTCTTGGCTGACGTTTACTGTACGTGGCGTGCTTTCGTAGTGCCACTAAGAACGTCAGTGCAGGATGTGGTTACAGACTACACCCCCTCCCCAACAGACCGCCCATTCCGTGTGCGTGAAGTATGATGTGGGTCAAGCCACCCAGCACCACCTGCGGAAGCGACTACCATTTCCAGACTAACGACTTCAGAATTTTAGTGTTTGAAGATCACCAGACGCCATGATGGCGGTGTTAGTGTTGTAGACTTTGGCGTAAAGCTGGGCCTGCCCCGGCGTGCCAAACTCCATGCAGGGAAGGATGGCCTGTATCGGCCATGCTCGTTCCTTCCCGACAGTGCACAGTGCAGAACGCCATTTCATTTAGTACTGCGATGTAGCCTTTTTCGGTCGGTACGACTATATTCAGTTCGGCAGAATTGTGCTGTTAGGGCTTTTAGCCTTCGCTATTAGTTCGTGGTATGAAGGGCGGTCTCAGGTCCAGTGGCTGTTTGCACAAAAAGAGGCAGTCTAGGGTTCTATCGTCACAAACCTTTAAAAATGAATCGAAATGCCAGAAGATGGGGACTAGAAGTCTCAATATATATTGTGCAGTCATATAAGTGACGGATAGTTCAAACCTGCTATGAAACTATATTACAGTACCATGCAGAAAGAATTTAAAAGATTTAGTTGATAATGAAAGGGCAAAAAATTAGAGCGATCGACAGACGGGATTCACTATTCTGTATAATTTGCACGCATGCAGCATGTGAAGAAATTGGTGCTATGAATAGAAAATTTTTTTGAAGTCACACGGATTGTTCCATTGTCAGCTGCAACAGTTTCGATGAAACTGAATGAAGGATATGGAGGCTTTATATACACTACTGGCCATTAAAATTGCTACAGCACGAAGATGACGTGCTACAGACGCGAAATTTAACCGGACAGGAGGAAGATGCTGTGATATGTAAATGATTAGCTTTTCAGACCTTTCACACAAGGTGGCGACACCTACAACGTGCTGACATGAGGAAAGTTTCCAACCGATTTCTCAACACAAAGAGCACTTCATCGGCGTTGCCTGGTGAAACGTTTTTGTGATGCCTCGTGTAAGGAGGAGAAATGCGTACCATCACGTTTCCGACTTTGGTAAAGGTGGGATTGTAGCCTATCACGATTGCGGTTTATCCTATCGCGAAATTGCTGCTCGCGTTGGTCGAGATCCAATGATTGTTGGCAGAATATGGAATCGGTGGGTTCAGGAGGATAATACGGAACTCCGTGCTGGATCCCAACGGCCTCGTATCACTAGCAGTCGATATGACAGGCATCTTATCCGCATGGCTGTAACCGACGTGCAGCCACGTCTAGATTCCTGAGTCAACGAACAGTTCGACGACGTTTGCAGCAGCATGGACTATCAGCTCGGAGACCATGACTGCGGTTACGCTTGACGCTGCATCACAGACAGGAGCGCCTGCGATGGTGTACTCAACGACGACCTTGGGTACACGAATGGCAAAACGTTATTTTTTCGGTTGAATCCAGATTCTGTTTACACCATCATTATGGTCTCATCCGTGTTTGGCGACATCGCGGTAAACGCACATTGAAAGCGTGTATTCGTCATCGCCATACTGGCGTATCACCCGGTGTGATGGTATGGGGTGTCATTGGTTACACGTCTCGGTCACCTCTTGTTCGCATTGACGGCACTTTGAACAGTGGACGCTACATTTCAGATGTGTTACGACCCGTGGCTCTACCCTTCATTCGATCCCTGCGAAACCCTACATTTCAGCAGAATAATGCACGACCGCATGTTGCAGGTTCTGTATGGGCCTTTGTGGATACAGAAAATGTTCGACTGTTGCCCTGGCCAGCACATACTCCACATCTGTCAGCAATTGGAAACGTCAGGTCAATGGTGGCCGAGCAACTGGCTCGTCACAATACGCCAGTCACTATTCTTGATGAACTGTGGTACCGTGTTGAAGCTGCATGGGCAGCTGTATCTGTACACGTCATCCAAGCTCTGTTTGACTCAATGCCCAGGCATATCAAGGCCGTTATTACGGCCAGAGGTGGTTGTTCTGGGTACTGATTTCTCAGGACCTAAGCACCCAAATTACGTGTAAATGTAATCACATGTCAGTTTTAGTATAATATATTTGTCAAATGAATACCCGTTTATCATCTGCATTTCTTTCTGCTACACCAAGCAATTTTAATGGCCAGTAGTGTATGTCTTCAGTGCGCCAAAATAATTATATAATACTGAAAATTTGTTTTGTTTGTGATTTATGTTGTTGTGAAAAGTGAACTATAAAACCAGGTCGTATACAGTTCACTGCACTGCCGTTTAAATGCGGCGCGTTCACAGTTTCCTCCACCCTGCGCTCGGACAGCGTGCCATGGCCATGGGGGAATGTGCAGCGACTCTGAGCCATACGGCGCTCTTAACAGGGCACAACTAGCAAGCCAAATTCTTAGCCATCCATGGCTTAGAGTGTGCCGTGAATGTTAAACGCGATTTAAGCTTGGAGAACGAGCTAACCACTCCTGAATTGTCATGTGCTGTTCCCTTTACTTATCCATTTCATTAGATCTGTGTAAAAGAGCAAAGGTTTTACATTTATTCATTTATTTGTAATGAACTTTATATTTACATGTAGTTGTTGGGATCAGCAGTACAACTGGTAGAATGCATGTATGTTATTTAGTGAACTTTATAGAGGAACCTGCATCCCCAGAATGAATTTTCAAACTGTAGCGGAGTGAGTGCTGATTTGAAACTTCCTGGTGGGTTAAAGCTGCGAGCTGGACGGGGATTCCAACCTGAGACCTTTACCTTTTGTGGGTACGGGCTCTACCAACTGAGTTAGCCAAGCACGACTCAGTTCCCGCCCTCACGGCTTCACTTCCGCTAGTACGTCTTCTCATACCTTCCAAATTTCACAGAAGTGGTCCTTCATACCTTGTGGTACCAGCTTTCGTAGTAGAAAGGATGTTGGGGAGAAATGCCTTAGTCACGGCCTTGGGAACTGACTTCAGAATAAATTTTCACTTTGTAGTGGAGTGTTCAGTGTTTTGAAACTCCAGACGGATGAGAAGTTTGAGCCAGAGGACCAGGACTCGAATTTGGAACCTAGGACATTTCTCCATAGTATTCGTTCTTCCAAGAGTCCTGGCCCCACAAGGTATGCAGGAGAACTTTTTTGGAGTTTAGAATGTAGGAGAAGAGGTACTGGCGGAAGTGAACCTATGAGGGAAAGTCATGAGTAGTGCTTGGATATCTGAGTTGGTGGAAACTACTCTCCGCCGTTGTGTGGATGTAAATACAGAATCTCTCTCCATTCTGTGTACTTAAAAGAACTAATTATCTTTCTGTATGAGCTGACAATAGTCAAATTATTTCCTTATGTCATTCATCGGATCACAACGTAACGCGCCTCTACAAACGGTTGCTGCAGAATCACAGTCTGAAGAAACGAAAATAAAAAGTGTATAATCGACCGAAACTGCGAGGCGCTTCAGAAACAGGTATGGCGAAATAAAATAAATGTTATTAGTGATTGGCTACTGCTTTTGCTACGTTAAATTTAGTATTCCATCTTTTTATATGACGTCATAAAGAATCCACTGGCAGTGAAAACTCATGAGAACTGTAACATGGGTGCCGCGCGGGATTAACCGAGCGGTCTGGGGGCGCTGCAGTCATGGACTGTGCGGCTGATCCCGGTGGAGGTTCGAGTCCTCCCTCGGGCATGGGTATGTGTGTTTGTCCTTAGGATAATGTAGTTTAAGTAGTGTGTAAGCTTAGGGACTGATGACCTTAGCAGTTAAATCCCATAATATTTCACACACATTTGAACATTTTTTTGTAACATGGGTAATGGGTAATTTGGGGAAGGGGGAGGGGACTTGGGTTTAGCGAATGAAGCTGCTTTTGAAACGCAAAAGAAAAAAATCTATAGATCTACCCATCAGTTACATGCGATCAAATAATCGCTTACTGAGACAGTGCTTTATGTAGACAAGGACGGTGAGCGAACTGCTATCCAGGGAGTAAACTATCACTGCTTACAACGTACCACAGTGGTGTAGGTCAAGTCGAGGTGAACAGGACGTTTTTGGTCTACTAAGTCGCGAAAGATCGCCGAGTTGGCTTACAAAACCCACCTCAGATGCGGTGTACGCGCATCGCTTCATTTTGCCAACAGTCGTCCTTCAGTACTAAAATTTCCTTGTTGTTGCACTTACAAAATGCACAATTGAAATTTTGTGTAAATTTTACCTTTGAAAACACAAAATTAACAATTAAATCGTTTTGTTCGTCTCGCTTTCTTAGTACGAAACTACTGTCCTTATTTTCTGCCTCGTGATGACTGCGTGTTGTGTGATGTCTTTAGGTTAGTTAGGTTTAAGTAGTTCTAAGTTCTAAGTTCTAGAGGACTGATGACCTTAGGTGTTAAGTCCCATAGTGCTCAGAACCATTTGAACCATTTTTTTGACTGTCCTTAAATTGTTTAAGTTTAGATCCAGTTCTAAACGTAATTATATTTTGATAGTCTCCACAAAAGTCTTTTTTGTTTCACAATTCTCACGGGAAAGCTTAAACTGATAGTGTTAACGAAATACCCAAATAAGCTTAAGAGAGCGAGAGGACATCGAAAATCTCGTGCGGCGCGCGTGAGCTCCAAGTTAGGTGGCTGTTGTAGGCTTGACAGACCACTGCTGTACCGCACCAAATTAATCATATCGAAGGGCCCCACACCACTGTGGTACTATGTAAACAGTTGTCGTTTGCAGGCTGTATAGAGTGTGGGTGGAATCAAAGTCCCTTTCCTCTCCACTATAGTCGTGACTTGATTCATACTGGATTTAACTCCTAGATAGATAGTGCTATTTGCGAAAACTGAATCTCCTGAAAAGAAAGGAACGCGCAGTACGTCTTTGCAGAATGAATACACGATGGTGAGGTCCCCAGATCTCCAAGCGCCTGGAATTGTTTGAATAGAAAGATAAGTCCCCTTATCACCAGTCCAAGGGTTTCCAAACTTTTCCTGTGATGGAACACTTTGAGAATCCTGGTACAGTGACGGAAGATCTTGTTTATTTTGAAGGTTGACGACGTTAATAAAATTTTAAAGAATGAGGTAAACTTGTTTTATGCAGTGATTACTTCAGTTTTATATCATAACTAATAACACAGAAGCCATATTAAAATTTTTAAAAATAAGAAAAAGTCGGAAAAAATGGCATTTTGTTAAAGTTTTTCGTGGAGCACTCATTCACTTCCCGCGGAAAAGTTGCCCTAGTGTAATGGGCGACATACAGTGCAACATTGCTTGGCTGACAAAAACTACACTCACGGCATTGTAAGAAGCCTCGTATGTACATTCAGTGACATATTGTTCTGAACTGATTGTCCAGTACATCTATATGTGTAAACATTCTCATTCTCAGTGAACTATTATTGTTGGAAAACCTGCTTCTTGCAATAATTATTAATTTAGTTTCTCTAGAAACATTTCCGTTGTCTGAAATTCATGTAATTTATTTTTCCTAGCTGTATTTCACTAATTCTTTTTATGTAATACTAGTTGGCAAACTGGGCTAACCAGAACCTACTGTATCTGTCCTGAACCACGGTGTGTGAGGTCTGTAACTATGAAGTGCGGGAGACTAATAAGTGCTGTGAAGAATTAAGTCAGTGTGTATGGAACTCAATGAAAGTAGAGAGAGAGAGAGAGAGACTGTGAATGACTTAAAACACAACAAAAGAATATTGTAATCGTGATGAAGACAGTGGTGAACAGTTTGTGATTAGGTGGAGGAGCAAACGGTACCAGGCTTGATTCTGGTGTTTTAAAAATGTTTTATCCTTCCTACCCGAGCGACATTCTGGAAGAACTACACGCTGTGAAAGTTTGTTTGGCCCAAAATTTCCTCAGTCACAGTGTGTGAGTCTCAAGCAACGGATGGACTACGAGCTCCATTTCACTATAGCTTTATCGTTTGGTGTGAACCGCAGGACATTCGAGTATAATCGCGCAGAAGTTTTATTGATGGTCAACTAATGGTTGTGCTCATCAACATAGCGCTTAAAACACCGTAGAGTAGTGTATTTGCTACAAGCTACAAACTCTTCAGACAGACCTGGACCTTTATCGTAAACGAAGTCAACAGATTTAAGCAAGCCACGATAGTAACTAACAAGGTTTTTTTTACAAATGATCATTCTTATGACCAGACGAAAATACAATTGTCCAGCCATAACTTTGGGTTCTTTGATTGCCTGGGAGAAGACGTACCAAACCAGAACACATGGAATATTAGTTCACTCGATTACATAAATGACAAAATATTTACTTAATATTGACACACTTCCTTGCCAAAGGAGTGCTGGATAATTTACAAGTCCCGCTGACTAGCACAGCAACACTTGATGCACTAATTAACAAATTGCCCTCTTGATGTACAATTTTCAACCTTTACGAAAATACAAGTTCGTCAGGAACTTTAACAACTCTTTGTTCCTACACTATGGTGTTGACACCTTCAGATGAGGTCACAAACAGGGCTCTATATTGACCTCCGGTGCAAGAGCACCTCTGTGCTGAAAGGCGAGGTGTAGCCTGCAGGAATGCCTCCCATACGTAGTTGTGGATCGTAGCGAGACCTCGCTTGGTTTTGATATGTGTTGCCGACTTTGGTGCGACGCCGCAATCTCTGGACGATACCACAATCATTATGGCGTATATGTCAACAGTAAGAGAAGTTCTTCTTCAGAGGCAGCCACAGTTAAATGAACTATCTTCTATCTCTCCCAATGCAACATTTCTATTCTATGAAAACATTTTCGTCTCCAAGATCAGCACTGTAATTCGAAATATGGAGAGGGCATTTCACTTTTTCCACTTACAACGGGCCTTGGTTCGTAAGAGATGTTTCTAGAGACTAACAGCCCACAGACAAACGAGTCATTCCAGCCATCGCTCAACCAAGCTATCAGTAGTGAATCTGACGGTTACCTAATGTTAGCGCCACATGCTACCGAGTGTCTGAGCGTTGTCTGCGTATACCTTATCTTTCACCAACCCGCAGACCTTCATGTACGAGTATAGCGAAATGCGCAGTGCACTAGTTTGCGAGAAACGAAGGTGAGTCCAGACTGGATCGAGTACGCACAAAATTGGATTTTTAGGCGGTTCCTCACGCTTGTTTTGGGAAATGCTGAGCTGTTCCCTAATTTCCGGCTCAGAAAATACGATACACACACAGTTAAAATGCAATACGCTAGGACAAAGTTTACACATTTCACAGATTGGCAACAGACATGACTTACCTCCCTTAGGTAACTGCCTACTGCGGCTACAGGAATAGCACTCTCTGAGTACAGCAGAGTCCGTCATAGACAGGATTAACGCCAATTATACAGGGTGTGAATAATTAGTGGTGTAAAGGCATACAGTTGGAAATACACGATACTAGAAACAAAAAAATCTCAGTAGGCATACCGTATTTTATTCATCACAAGACGAACCTTAACTTTTAAGCAGTTTAAAAAAATAACATTTCACCATTTTTATTATTAGATTGCAAAGTGGGACTAAAAGAAATCCTTAGTTTATAAAACGGAACTACCTTTAAAATCATCGAAACTCATCTAAACTTTTTTCTTCTTCTTCTTGTTCCCCTCTTCACCGTCATTGTTGTCCTCTTCATATATAAGATGATCTTCAAAGCCATAGAGAGCGTTACTTATGCCGAATTTCTTGAAACCTTTAACAATACTTCCTTTCCTCGTTCTAGACAACGACTGCTTTATCCACTGACACACTTACTTGATTGTAGGTTCTTTTAAAGCTCCCCTCGTCGTATATTCATGTTGGATTTCATCCATCATCCATTTGTTCCATTCCTCTCGCATACACACTTTAGATGGTTTATTTATCGAGACATCAAGAGGCAGCAATCCAAGAATGGTATCAAGCTATGTATTTCCCTGTTTCAGTTTCTCTTTCACAGAATTTTTGAAATGGCTACTAAACTGATCTAGCACAAGAAGAGAAACCTTCTTCAAATGGTTCAAATGGCTCTGAGCACTATGGGACTTAACATCTATGGTCATCAGTCCCCTAGAACTTGGAACTACTTAAACCTAACTAACCTAAGGACAGCACACAACACCCAGTCATCACGAGGCAGAGAAAATCCCTGACCCCGCCGGGAAAATCTTCTTCAATAAAGCATTTTCCCTTCTCTCCCACACTCTGTTAATCCATAATTTCATACCAGCCTTGTTCATCCAGCCCCTGTCATGTAGATGAACAACAACACCTGATGGTATTTCAGAAGGTTTTGGCATTTTTCGCGCTTGAAAATGGTTATTGGATTAAATTTAGTACCGTCAGCACAACACGAAAGTACAACAGTGTAGTGCATTTTTCCATGCCCACTTGTTATTAAAGTTACAGTTTTAGCACCTTTCATGGTAACAGTTCTGTTATCCGGAACACCAAATGTCAGAGGAGTTTCGAACATGTTCGCTATTTGACTTATTTCCGCACCGGTTTGCTTTCGATATTGAATAATAAAGCGATGGAAAGATAATACTTTCTCTACATAGTCTTGTGACATTTTTTGAGATACGAGGGCTATTCAGAAAGTAGGGCACGTTTTGGAATTTTAAAAAAAACTCAGTACAAGAAATACATTTTATTATATACATCTGAAAGAGCGACTTTCATACTACTTTTCCACATAGTCACCAAACACAGTGAGGCGCTTATCATAACAGTGGACAAGCTTTGAAAGCCCTTCGTCGTACAATTCTGCCGCCTGAGACTTCAGCCAGTGAATCACGCCCGCCTGGAGTTCCGCGTCGTCATCCAAGAGATGCGTTGCAAGCCAGTTCTTCATCTTGGGAAACAAGTGGAAGTCGCTTGGTGCAAGATCGGGGCTGTAGGGATGAGGGACAAGTTCCCATTTGAATGAATTAGGGAGTTCTTTAGTGCAGTTTGCCATGTGAGGTCCGGCATTGTCGCGCAAAAACAAAATTTTGGACGTCAGCTTTCCTCGATGTTTGTTTTGAACTGCTCTTCTAAGGTTGTGCGAAGTTTGACAGTACCGGGCAGAATTTATGGTTGCTCCACGTTCGAGAAAATCAATAAGAGGCACACCTTGCCTATCGCAAAACACTGTCGCCATCAGCTTCCTTGCTGACAAGGTTTGCAAACATTTTCTTGGTTTTTGGGGGTACCTTGTGTGCCCCCACTCCATGGACTGTAATATTGTCTAGCAATTGACGTGTTTCGCCCTCATCAAGGGCATTACAGCGACACTCAACGTTGCCGTTGAAAACGATCTGCCCTCAAACCACCAACCTGTAATACTATACATTGAGGAAACACTGCAGCACGCGGAACAACGCAAGATGTTGGACTACGGGCGTGCGAATTGGACATTGTTCAAGCAAACACTTGATAGCCACATCCCAGCTATACACGAAATTAACGAAACAGGACAAATTGACGAGGCAGTAGAAACCCTCACTAACGCCGTCCGGGACGCAATGGCAGGCACCATACCTGATCGCACCTCACAACAACGCAGTGCGGCCCTGCCCCAGGAAATCCTGGGCCTAATCTCAATGAGGAATCGCCTCAGGAGACATTGGCAGCGCACCAGGCGCCCGTACTTCAAACGGCACATTAACAGACTACAGGGCATCATACATGATAAAATACAAACACATAGAACACAACAGTGGAATCAAAAACTCGAAGGGCTGGACACCGCACGACCTGGCGTGTGGCAACTAGCCCGACACTTCACCAGGGAGAAAATATACACCCCAACACTTCAAGGGGCTGACGGACCTGCATACTCAGCGGAAGAGAAAGCAGAACTAATGGCCTGAACACTCGCAGCGTCATTCACACCGAACTTGGTACCATCAGAGGTTACACGCATTCTAACCCAACCATCGCGCGACGACATTCGACATGCTAGCACAGCCGAAGTTTCCTGGGCTATAATGCATTCCGCTGTTAGGAAAGCCCCTGGTCATGATGGCATTCAAAACCGTGTCCTCCAGGAGTTCACGGATAAAGCAACTGAGTACCTAACACACATAATGAATGCCATACTAAAACACCAACACTTCCCCGCCTTTTGGAAGACAGCCAAGGTCCTGATGTTCAGGAAGCTGGGGAAAGACCACAACCTCCCACAAAATTACCGACCCATCAGCCTTCTGAGCTCGCTCAATAAGATTGTTGAGAAGGTGATTCTCAAACGCATCACTAGGCACTGCATAACAAATGACATCCTGAGACCAGAGCAATTCGGATTCAGGAATCACCACTCCACAACACAACAACTCCTACGAGTCGTTGAACATACAGGGTTATTACAAATGATTGAAGCGATTTCACAGCTCTACAATAACTTTATTATTTGAGATATTTTCACAATGCTTTGCACACACATACAAAAACTCAAAAAGTTTTTTTAGGCATTCACAAATGTTCAGTATGTGCCCCTTTAGTGATTCGGCAGACATCAAGTCGATAATCAAGTTCCTCCCACACTCGGCGCAGCATGTCCCCATCAATGAGTTCGAAAGCATCGTTGATGCGAGCTCGCAGTTCTGGCACGTTTCTTGGTAGAGGAGGTTTAAACACTGAATCTTTCACATAACCCCACCGAAAGAAACCGCATGGGGTTAAGTCGGGAGAGCGTGGAGGCCATGACATGAATTGCTGATCATGATCTCCACCACGACCGATCCATCGGTTTTCCAATCTCCTGTTTAAGAAATGCCGAACATCGTGATGGAAGTGCGGTGGAGCACCATCTTGTTGAAAGATGAAGTCGGCGCTGTCGGTCTCCAGTTGTGGCATGAGCCAATTTTCCATCATGTTCAGATACACATGTCCTGTAACGTTTTTTTCGCAGAAGAAAAAGGGGCCGTAAACTTTAAACCGTGAGATTGCACAAAACACGTTAACTTTTGGTGAATTGCGAATTTGCTGCACGAATGCGTGAGGATTCTCTACCGCCCAGATTCGCACATTGTGTCTGTTCACTTCACCATTAAGAAAAAATGTTGCCGCATCACTGAAAACAAGTTTCGCACTGAACGCATCCTCTTCCATGAGCTGTTGCAACCGCGCCGAAAATTCAAAGCGTTTGACTTTGTCATTGGGTGTCAGGGCTTGTAGCAATTGTAAATGGTAAGGATTCTGCTTTAGCCTTTTCCGTAACATTTTCCAAGCCGTCGGCTGTGATTCGTTTAGCTCCCTGCTTGCTTTATTCGTCGACTTCCGCGGGCTACGCGTGAAGCTTGCCCGCACGAGTTCAACCGTTTCTTCGCTCACTGCAGGCCGACCCGTTGATTTCCCCTTACAGAGGCATCCAGAAGCTTTAAACTGCGCATACCATCGCCGAATGGAGTTAGCAGTTGGTGGATCTTTGTTGAATTTCGTCCTGAAGTGTCGTTGCACTGTTATGACTGACTGATGTGAGTGCATTTCAAGCACGACATACGCTTTCTCGGCTCCTGTCGCCATTTTGTCTCACTGCGCTCTCGAACGCTCTGGCGGCAGAAACCGAAGTGCGGCTTCAGCCGAACAAAACCTTATGAGTTTTTATACGTATCTGTAGTGTGTCGTGACCATATGTCAATGAATGGACTACAGTGAATTTATGAAATCGCTTCATTTGTAATAGCCCTGTATAACACATGGCTTCAACATAGACAAAGCTACAGGGGCAGTGTTTCTGGACATCGAAAAGGCTTTCGACCGTCTATGGCACAACGGCCTCATCCGCAAACTCAGCGACGCGGGATTCCCCGACGGGCTGCTGCGTCTAATACACTCATACCTCACAGACAGGAGTTTCAACACTGACGTGCAGGGAAAACAATCAACACGAGACGGTATACACGCGGGAGTACTCCAGGGAAGCATCCTAGGGCCCCTACTGTTTAACCTCTACATAAACGATCTCCCAACCACACACAACACAATGATGGCAATCTACGCGGATGACACAGCCATCTTTGCGCAAGATTGGAACCCATCAAACATTACGTCACGCCTACAGACTGCACTCAGAGTGGCCGAGCCTTGGTTGGAGAAATGGCGTGTTAGAGTAAACGTCGACAAGTGCGAAGCCGTTCTGTTCACTAGAAGACCGAAGCAACTGCGCAAACACCGCCACTGCAGACCAATAACTCTACATGCACGTCCAATACGTTTCCGCGAGAAAGTCAAATACCTCGGTGTCTGGCTGGACTGGAAATTACTCTGGGGGGACCACATACAACACATGACCAACCGAGCTAGCGCCAGGCTCAAACAGCTCTATACTATGCTCAACAGGCGTAGCACACTGAACAGAAGGGTGTCGAGATCCATGTACATGACTCTTATCCGACCCCTGATGACGTACGCAGCTCCTGTCTGGGGATACGCTGCGCCTACACGCCTGCGCCGTCTGCAGCTCATACAAAACAAAGTACTCAAAATCATAATCAATGCTCCACGATACTCACGCATCGCGGACCTTCACCGGGAATACCGACTTGAGACTCTCACGGAGGTAATCCACAAGCTCACCACAAGACTATACAGAAACTCCAGACATTCGTAGAACCCGTTTATTCTGAATCTGGGGAACTACGACCACAACCATAGATGGAAACATAAAAGACCAAAAGACATTCATGTAAGGACGTAACATCTATGGCCAAGCATACGCAAACATAACGGCACAGGCGAGCCCCTGTTAATCAGACGCCATTACTGGATATCCAGCTGAAATACACTGTCGAATAACTGGCACCACACAGGGAAGCCGTACCGTACACTGTACGCAAACAAGCTCCACACATCCCCCACACAGTGAGATGAGCTATGGCCGATCTCCCACTACTGTATAACGATCTTGATTGTTCCAGGAATGTAGCAGCTGCAGCAACTGGGACACATCGCCATCGCTTGTCATGGTAATGATGCGTGATACCTATACTAACAAGTCCAACCTTGCATGAGCTATCGCAGCTAGTAAGCCACTACTGCTCTTACTACCCATCCCACTGTCGCAGAGGTTTTTTTCCCACGGCACGAGCCATGGCACTTTTTTCCCCTCTGCTCTTCAAATCGCTACCCTCACTCGCGTTTCGTCCACTATCTATCATCTGATGGACCGTGTTAATGCGTAGCCTTACCTAGACGCACGGACATCATCACAGCCCAGCATCCTGTGATCCACTTACTAGATAACTAACATGTTTACGGAGGTGACAGTAGAACTTTTGGTTTGGTCACCACGTTGGTGCGGGCGTGGAGGGGCCCCGTCTCTTTTAAACCCAAGTCTTGTCACCATGTTTGTGGTAGGCCTCCAGAAATGTCAACGTTGCCCCCATTCACCGTTCTTTATGGTGCTCTGTAAGCATTTTGGGCACCCATCGTGCAGAAAATTTGTGGTAGCCTAGCTTTTGAGTGACAGTTTCAAAATATAAAGTCAGTGAAACTTATGGAACAGAAAGCGAAAGCCGCGTTATTGTGAAGCGACGGTTTTCGCGAATGTTTTCATCAACTTTAGCGACAAGACCGTCAGTCACAATGCTCCGGCGTTCACTCTTCTCTTCATCATGAACATTAGTTAGGCCATTTGTAAACCGAATGCACCATTTCCGGATGGAACATTCACTCATTAAGTGGTTTCCGTACACTTCGCATAGTTCACGATAAATTTCTATAGGTTTTAGGTTTTTTGCCAACAAAAACCGTATCACAGACCGCACCTCAGAACTGGCGGGATTTTCGATTGCAGCGCACATTTCAAATTCGAATATCGAAAAAACCAGACGTGCAGAGACGTTCCCACTGACATAGATGGAAGTCGACTCAGCTGCCGAGCACGCACATACCAAAATATACGCGATCGGTGCGCGCCTAGCGGCATCAGACGGAAACATTCCCTACTTTCTGAATAGCCCTCGCATTTTGGTTTTGATCCGCATGCTAAGTCCATGACGCTTCATAAATCTGTAGCACCAACCAACTGTTAAGTTCCACTGTAGCGCTGCCTTACGAGCGTGTATTTGAATCATTTTTGTAGTAATTCCAATACCATTTTGAGGGTGTCCTTGAATCTCATCTTCTAGTTTTGGTGATTTTTCATTCAGTCCTCTATTTGCACATTTCGTCTTCCTCATTTTGTTTCGGCTCTTTTGTACTAGCTCTCCAATCGGGAATGGTTTTTTCTGTTGGGGAAGGGCGGAAATGTCGCTCAGCTGCTCTGTTTCCATGTTCTTCTGCATATGCTACTTCTTTCAGTTTACAGCCCGCATCATACAAATATCTTTTATATTTTTCTGTTACGAGACTTGCTACTAACAAAAATATTGTACTGTTACCGATAACACAAATCACGTTCACTTCAAGTTCACTGGCACTGTAGACTGCAATGACGCATTATAGGCTCGCCAGTGTTTTGGGTTTGTAATGGGGGGGGGGGGGGGCGGGAGGGAGACAGCGTTGGAAAGCTTGTGAATGCTTGCGATTCGTGTTCGTCGTATCGGTGCACTGCTGCTACCAGCTGCTACCAGCTAAATCCAATGTTGCTAGACACAGACACGCGGCATCGAATATATGGCCATTTTTAAGACTGGAGGGAATTTTAAAACAAGCAATGGACATTGAACTTAGGAACCATTTTTTGAAGAAAAAAGTACATATGATAGTCCATAAAATACGGTAGGTCCGCCAACGAACCGGATGTGAAATAATTACGACTTTCCTGTTACCGGCGACGACTGAGTCGATTCTTTTTAATCGTCATCACAGTTAGGGAAAGATAACAGTACTGTACAAGATTAAGAAAAGTTTTTAGAGATACTTTGATAGATGTGCAGGTGTTCTGAATGAACACGACAACAGTCACATGACTATCCTCGTAGTATTTGTGCCCGTAACAAACAAACAAAAGTCACATAGCTTTAGATCTGGAGTACGAGGAGGCTACTAACTATCTTATCATCAAAAACACTATCACAGACATCAATCGTGTTCGCAATTGCGAATATGGAGAATCGTCAGCTGTAGAGTCGAATGAGGACAATGAAAATTTATGCCGGACCGATACTCAAACCCGGATTTCCCGCTTTCCGTGAACAGTCGGCGTCCAAAGGGAGGGTTGGAGCCAAAGTGGGCTGGGGTCGCAACCCGAGGCCTGGCCACCATGCCCCATTCCCACGCTCCAGGAACCAAGGAAAGCGTAGGGAACGTGCAGTAGAGATACAATAACACCTACTTACTCATTTTTCTTTTCGCTTTTTTGGTTTTTTTGTTATTAAAACGACCGAGAATAGCAGGAAACTGGCGCCCGATTACCAGTGGATATATCGGTTCTAAATGTGGAAGAGGCGCAGATCAACTCTTCATGACAGGGACACCCCAGCTCTGGGGTGGGTTAAGGAAGACCCTGCAGAGGAAACTGGAGAAAAATTATTGTATTTTGGATTGCGGACAACTGCACAATGGTGTTCATTAAGGAACTGCCAAAAGTCAAGGATACTTTTCTGCCATCAGCAAACAAGTAGTTTGTTGCGTGTCCACAAATCTACCTCACATGTTTCGTCTTCGATTGCGGGAAGTCTCCCGCGGTCGGAAAGAGGAACAGTTGAGTAGGTACCTGATGAGGAGCCGTATTGGTAATTAGGGACAACATTCGTCGCACCAAGAACCAGACACCTCTCGCTATCTGCACACCAGGCGGCGCTCGTCAATGACCATAACATAACAGTCGACACACAACGGGGTGTCTGCGAGGTGAATCCTGTGAAGGCTGACCGGCATACTTGCTTCCCATTGACAAGCAGATTGGACGTCAGTGTCAAGTTAAGGAGCGCACACCGGTCGCCAAACGGCACGCCAGTCGACGGGGGAAGCTTCCCTTTAGCTACATTCGGTGAGCTGTGCTGTTGAAGGAAACTGTAGATCGCCTTCGTAGATGTCAATTGCGCCGGCAGTATCACAATACAGATGTAGCTCAGTTCAAGGAAAAAGTGGTGAAACTAAAAAAAAAGGCGACGGGACTTCCGAAAGTTGGATAGGTGCTGAGAGAGAGTGTGGTGCAAGGGCCTCCAGCAATAGGCTGGTAAGGCACGTAGGATTACGGCCCCACAACCTCATGTGAGAGCCAGTGAAAAGGACTACCGCTCTGTCAGGCACATGATACAAACCTAAGCCGCCCCTGCACCGCGGGAGAGTTAGAGTTTCGTACCTTATCTTGAATAGCAAGCCCTGGCAAAGAAACCAGCATCAGGAGGGCCATAGATGGCGGAATAGGAACTGTCTGTGCCACGTGGGGGATACGTGACGCCAACTATACATTTACGTATTGCGTGCGTCGCAGAAGATCGAATGCTCGTAAATGGTGATCTAAGAGTCCAGATCGTAGTTGGGAAAGTAGACGTCGGTAGTTGAGGGCAATTGTCCGCCGCAGATCAGTTGCGAAATCGAGTCCTAACCATCGGAGAGTATCAGCTACACACAAAGGAGCAGCACTGTCCGCAGGGAGTCCCGCGCCTATAGTCATGGCGCTCGATTTGCGGACGTTAAGGCAGCTACCAGAAACTCCACCGTAGGTGGTGACCCATTCCAGTGACTCCCTGACCTCAACACCGCTACGAAGAACGATGACGAGATCGTCTGAATAAGCAGTGCAGCTCAATACATGGTCACCGAGAGACGTCCCAGAGAGCCGTTGACGGAGGCCACATAGCAACGGTTCCACGGCGATGCATACAACAGTACAGAGAGCGGGCAGTCTTGACGTAATGATCGAGGGATCGAGATGGGAGGAGTAGGACGGCCATTGTAGAGTACACTAGGCGCATTACGACGTCGACAGTAGTATCAGGGTAGCCAATATTAAGGAGCACCAATTCCAGGAAGTCTTGATCGACTCGATCGAACGCCTGGCCGAAGTCAAGAGCTGACAGAAGTCCAGGCATACGACAAACGTGAGGAAGAGCGGTTATGTCCCGATAGCGGCAGAGGGCAGTGCGGATGTTATTGGTACCACCCAAAGAAGTTTGATAGGGGGAACCGAGCTGTCCGTTTAAGCTGTGCAGCCAACAGCTGGGTAAAGAGCTTTGTATCACTGTTGAGTAACGTCAAGGGGTGGTAACCGTACACCCATGAGGTACTCCGAGGCTTGTGGATGGGAAAGAAGAAACCATTGAAGAAACCGTCTGGAATGTGACATAAGGTCTTGAGAAATTTCCATCCACACTGGCGCCTAAAGGAGACGAAATTTCCGATAAAACTCCGGTGGGAGGCCATCGGGGCTAGGCGACCTGTTCGTAGAATCTGCTTGGATACCGCCATGAACTTCGTTCTCCGTGACGTTAGCAATCAGATCCCTCGTTCCATCCTCGGGAATCGAGCCAAAGGAGAGTCTGGAGACCGCTGTAACGTTGGCAGGGCGGTGACTTTGTTCAGAGTACAGTGTAACATTATCTGCATGGAGGGCAGACCCGGTATCCTGTTGGGCACCAAAACTCTGTCCATCATCAGTCGTAAGAACATTAATCAAATTCCTCCGACGGTGGCATCGTTCCACTATGACATGATACATAAATGGACGCTCTTGCGCTAACCCATCGTGCGTACGCGCCCTGACAAAAGCTCCTTCAAGGTGGCGGAAAGAGAGGGACGTGAGTTGTGCCTTGGCACGATTCACCATCGCCTGGCGCTCTGCCGAATACGGCATCATAGTACATTCCCCGAGAATAGTGAAATAGAATTCCTGAGTCCGTCGCCGCCACGCCGCAACCTCCCTCCCGTAACCGATCAAGGCCTTGCGGGGAGCAGGCTTTGCACAGAGCATCTGCCAAGACAGGGCAGGCTGATGGGCATCACGGCGTCGAAGACAAGCTGCCCACGTGGTCTCGATGAGCTGCCGGCAGTCGGGCGAAGTAAGGTGGATCATATTCAGTTTCCATGGTCCACGGCCGAGCCACTTCCTTCGGCGGCAGAGATTAATGGCGCAGATATATGCGTCATGGTCAGAGAATGCAGTGGGACAGACTTCAGAAGTCTGCACCCCACTGACATATATCACGGGAGATGTAAACCCGATCGAGTCGTCTGGAAGGATGGCTAGTGAAACGCATAAACCCAGGACGATCGTCATGAACATCCTCCCAAGAAGCTATTAGTCTGAGGCGCTGGAGATTTCTCGCTAGCGCCTCACATGTAGAGTGGCGTGGTTGTTTGTCTTTGGGTGCCTGGGTTTAGTTGAAATCGCCTCCCATGATCAATGGATCCTGTCTCTGAGAACAAGGTGAACGTTCAAGGCGGCGACCTGAATCAGATGGCACGTTGACATTGACGATCCTTACACCACTAAACGTGAGAGCCATATCTCTGGCATCAGCGAGGATACCGTCACGTAAGAGGATCGCCACCCTACTACCAGTAGGGGAAGCATGAGAAACATGTGCTGTAAAACCGTGGGGAGCTCAGAAAGTTGCAACATGCACCTCCTGAAGTAGAGCTACGTCAACGTCTGCGGCAAACAGCTTGTCATGGAGTAAAGCCAGTTTGTGATGCACGCGAATAGTGTTGACATTGATCGCAGCAACGCGATAAGTCTGGAAAGCTCCCATCGTCAGGAGGACAGGCGATTCAGACAAAGGGTAAGCAAAGCGAACTCTCTGTTAGGCCCCCACATTACTGTGATGGGGAGGGAGCCGACACCACCAAGAGGGGTACATCGTTCTGTACACTTCCAGAGTATACATCCTCAGCAGCGACATCGTCTGCCCAGGAGGCAGACGTGTCACTAGCCCAGTTCAGTGGCACACTATCAGAGGTAGCTTCAGAGACAGAAAGGGAGGCAACCGTATCAGACACAGGTGGGGGAAGGTCGGTGTCCAGAGGTGGGCGCTGACGAAATGGAGTCAGGGAAGGTCATCGCGTCGTCAAGGGTCAGGGCGTCAGAGGACATCTCACAATCAGTGGCAGGGTCGTCATCCTGTACAACTTCCAATGGATATAGTCATCAGAAGGGGTATGGCATTGTCTCTTTCTTTTCCTCGGCGACCGCTGCTTCCGAACATGCTGTTTCATGTCGATGGCGAGCGGCTATCGTCCGACACGTGGACAGATGGCACAAAGGTGGAGGTAGGTACAGCACCATGATCAACAACCATGGGTTCGGGACAGACAGATTAAGCCTGCTGATGGTCTTTGTTCATTTGTATTACCTCCGGCAGGGGTGTAGGAGGGACAGCAGAAACGTCCATCGCGTCGTCGAGAGGAGCCGACACCGGTAGTAGTAGGTTAGAGGGGTTACGACTCCACTTTTGATATCAATTTGTTATGAAAATTAATTAAATTGTTCAATCAAATTGATCAATACCGCTGCTACGCATTTGTCCCTTTCTTTGTAAGGGGTACACCCGTTACTAACGATCGTTTAATATAGGACTGATGCGAGTATAGTATAATTTCTGAACCATGATCGGATGTGAATAGTGGGGGCTATACACCTCTGGAAAGCTATATTGTATGAGTATCACAAGGAATCGATGTTTTAAGGAAGTAGTTTTTCATTTATCAGTTTATCACCATAGTTTATCGTAGAGAAACGTGCAAGGAGAATGTATGTCATGCGCTGGAAATATAATTCTTACATTGGGATAGTAATAGTGTTACATTCGATATGACTAATAGGTCAGAAACCGCAATGACCTAACAGTATAGCCGGCCGAAGTGGCCGTGCAGTCTGGAACCGCGTGACAGCTACGGTCGCAGGTTCGAATCCTGCCTCGGGCCTGGATGTGTGTGATGTCCTTAGGTTAGTTAGGTTTAACTAGTTCTAAGTTCTAGGGGACTAATGACCTCAGAAGTTGAGTCCCATAGTGCTCAGAGCCATTTGAACCATTTTGAACCTAATAGTATAGCGTGTTTTAAGTGCAGAACATTGTAGCCTTAGGAGTGCATGTGTTTATGTTCTGTCTTACCAATACCTTCTTGGTAATGACCCCAGACACTAGAACAATACTTTAGAATTGCTAGCACAGTTAATTTACGTAAAACACAGCAATCTCCGTCCATCTGGAGCTTCATCATGCTTCATCATGCATGTTCTTAACCGTCTGTTCTATCATCACAACAGTTTCATATCTACCGTACAGCAATAAGGGGTGCTAACCTCCTCAACACTTGCGCATCTGTAGAAATATTGTGTTCTTCGATGGGTGTGGGACAGCAGTTACAGCCTCGGTATGCACTGTTCCTACACGTAACGTGGAATGTAGCAGCTACTTCTGGTCAGCTGCATGAAGTGTTGGTCAAAGACAATGCGAGGAGATCTTTCGGTCTCTAACTTTATACTATGAATGCGAGAATGGCCTGTGACTCCCATCCACATAGAGAAAGATTGTAAGTTATGCACTATGATCGAAGTGCTATAGATATGTAGGTCGCTGCCTGGTATACTTTGGTGTATATGTTCGAGAATTGACAATGAATGAACATACTGCATAGTCATGTACTTACATTCAGGATGGTACTCACAAAGTAGTGTAGGGGCTGTTTAGTGATCATACAGAAACTGGTAAGCATGCTGCCACGTCATTGGTTGGTGTTGAAAATACAGTAAGATTGCTAAAATTGATCGCACTATCAACCATGATGCTTATTATTACAGTATATCGACGGTGTCTTTTCCATCCCAACAGTCCAGATATGCTGTTTATCACAACATAAAGTGATTTACACTGTGTGATGTCTAATTTCCTGGGAGAGTCAATGAACCAAACGCGTGAATGTCAGTTTAGAATCTGACACAGACGTTGAAGTCGTGGCGGAAAAAAAAGAATCGCAGTGTACAAAGCGTGTTACAGCAGAAAAAGTGGTGTATCAAACAATGAAACAGGGTCGCTCTTCTGCGACTGATAACATGTGGGAGAAGGCTCTCGTACAGTACCGGTCTGTGCAAGCGACGTCGATCACTGGTCACCTGTTCGAATGGATAAATACCTGTATATTTAATAGGATCGCCACATATGCTCGATGCCGCCACATAGGCGGTATTCGTTTTTGATATATTGGAAGAGAGAGATGTGGCAAAAATCTATTGGATGAAATTAATGGAGCTTTTATAGGTCGTAAATTTTCTCTACTGTGTGGTACAGAATAACGATGACAGAATGTTTGGGTGATAGACTTGAATGGATCCTGAGGGACGCAGATCTGCTTCGATGTTGAGTCTTTTTAATTTTCACACCAAGAAACACCACCGTAACTGTTCATACTGTTGTCGTGTTGCAGGAGCAGGCCTCATTTGATGCTGACCTTACACATCATACACGGGTGGCAGAGCTACGACTACATGTTCCCACTTCCACCTAGTGGTCAAAACACGCTCCTATAACATTACCTCAGCTCACTCTGTTTCTAAACGGGTTGCAGAATGTGGTGGATATTGCTTTCTCCGAACTTTGGGTAAAATTTCTAAAACTGATCTCGATATCAACTGCGATGTGTATTACAGTACATCATACCATAGCAATGGCGTCTTTCCAGTCCCAACCGTTAACTGGGTATGCTGTTGATTACCGCATAGTGATTGACTGACACCACTCCGTTGAGATGGAGCGTACCTTGATGGAACACTGGATATCTGTTAATTGTTGCTGTGAAACATGGGATTAAATGTAGAGGTCATCACCTTAATACAGTTGTTTGGAAGCACTCCTCATTGCTACAGGCTCGTTCTATTTACATTTGCTGTGATACCCTACACATTTTTAATTTTTACTTTTTTGCACCAATAAGACAATAGTACCTCTTTTTATTTGTGCTACTTGATTGGTGCTGTGATCAGCACCTTCCGGCGATGGTCTCCACTGGAACAGTAATCATGTACATGACTGCAAAATGAAGGAACAACGCTTTTCGAAACGGAGCACCGAGATATCCGCTACCCTTTCGATGGGAAGATGAGATTAACTGTACAGGTCATCACCTTCGAATGGTTGTTGGAAGCGCTCTACAATGTGCAAACTCTTCCATTTTCCTTATGTTGCGATGTCTTCCACATTTTTGTCAATGAGAAACATTGCGTCTGTGTTTTATTTCTACCAGCCCGTGGTGTGGTAGATGTACAGTTTATGCCACGCGATGTTCAGTTTTCTGTGAGAGCCAGAGGATCGAAGCATGTTCATGTCGGTTTAGCAGCAGCTGACACGGATCTCTAAGTCATGGTAGAAAAAACGGCGTGTATGGCAGTGTACACTGATTGGGTGTGTTACAACCTTAAAACAATGTATTGAACTGCTTATGAAGGAGCAGTACAAGAACCCTCTCAGGTGATTGATAGTCTGTTGGATGTGGTCATCCTACAGTACAGGTGATGAAATTATACACCGGTCTGTGGAAGCGGTTTCGATCACAAACCATCTGGTCCAATGAACCAAAACCTGTATTTTTAACAGGATCGCCACATATTTTTGGGTGATGGACATGAACGCACCCTGAGACACACAGATGTCCTTCAGACTACCTGTATGTAGTTTGGAGATGTGTCACAAAATCTTCGTCCTTCCTCCATGCCATGCATGATTTGTAGTCTTCCCAATTTTCCCAACAAGAAACACCCCAATATCTGCTCGTACTGTCTCTCCTACTACCTTGTGTTGCAGGGGAAAGCTTCATTTGGTGCTGACCTTACGCACTGTACATGGTTGGCAGAGCTATGACAATATGGTCCCATTTCCACCAAGTGGTCTAAACGCGCTCCTGTCGCATTAACTCGCCTCGTCCCGTTTTCCCACAAAATGTAGAAGATCTTAGATATAGCTCTCTCTGACTTCCTTACATGTCAGACTTAAACTGGGACGATCACATGGACCAAACTGCAGGGAGGGCGGGGCAGAGACTTAGGAGCAATTGCAGGATGAAGAGCGACTGTCTAATAACAGCGCTGGAATTTTTGGTGTATATTATCCTTAGCAGATAGGTTCGAGAAAAGAAAAGGTGACTCATTTCGAGATACAAAAGTGGCATGAATATGATTCACCAGTGGCTGTAACCATTAAAAGTCGTCTCTACAGGATCCAATGCAAATATGTGGTTGAATTGATAGACTTGATTTATGCCTGAAAGCGTAACACTATCAGCACAGCCCCGGGACAAAGAAATTCCCGCAAAAATTCGAAATTCTCTCCAAAATTCGAAGTTCTCACCAAAATTCTTAATTCCCGCCAAAATTCGAAAATCCCGCGAATAGTGTAGGTTCGGGGAGAGGGGGTGGGTAAGAGAGGACAGGGAGGAGGGTCCTGAGGCACACGTGCAGCTGAGAAAAGACGTGACGTAATCCGGGTGCGGCGGTGGGCATGGTCGGGAGGGGGGGGGGGGGGCAGGGGGCGGGGATGATAAATTGATCAGTTTAATTAATTTGCATATCAATTTGATATTAAAAGTGGAGTCGTAACCCCACTACCCTAATACTACCGGTACCGTCTGTTTCAGAGGGAGCGTAGCAGGTAGCACTGCCACAGACGCGTATAAGACAGAGGTAAAACAGTGGGCACTGCAGGAGGAGTGACGTCTCCGATCGGCGTGTGAACCAGTCTACATCGGAGACATTCAGAACGAACACGGCCTTCCTGGCCAAAACCTGAACAGGTGCGCGGCTGGCCATTGTACGTGACGACAGCCCTGCAGCCGGCAATAATCAAGTAGGAAGGAACGTGTTTCAGTAGTTCAATTTTTATCTGACAGACACCATTGAGGAAATGGTACTTTTCGAATGTCTTCCACGTTTCAGCCACGTGTCTGACTACGTTGCCGTTTAAAAGCAGCCACCACAATGTCCGACGGGAGTTCAAACGGGAGTTCGAAAACCCGCAATGTTCGAAGGCCAAAGTCAGCGTGATCAACCACGACAGTTCCTATTGTCCGTCAGAGTATCGGAACTTGAGATCGTTGGCGTGACGCCGCACAAAGTCTGCGCACAGACCGTCATTCGACAGCTTTATGCACACAGTAGAACTGAGGATCGAAAAATGTAGTCCGAGAACATATTGTGGCGGGAGACGCATTCCCTCCCGTATAAAACGTTCGACTTCATACGCCTTCGGTCGTTCGTGATCTAACGGAAAAGTTAATTTTATTGTTACTTGGCGCTAAGGAAACACAATGACAATCAATGAAATCGAACTCGGAAACAAGCCGCTATGCGGAAATTTTGGAAATTTGTAGTAAAGACTATGGGACCAAACTGCTGAGGTCATCGGTCCCTGGGCTTACGCACTACTTCAATTAACTTAAACTAACTTGCGCTAAGGACAACACACACACCCATGACCTAGGGAGGACTCGAACCTCCGACGGGGGGAGCCGCGCGAACCGTGACAAGACGCCCTGACCGCACGGCTATCCCGCGCGGCTTCCGCTACGCAGAAGTAAACAAACGCGCGCTCGCTCGCAAGCAGCACAACAGGCGAGACGCAAACAAGGCGTGTGCACCTCACCACAGCCAAAGGCCGACTGACCATTTGGCTATCCGTACACGACTCCCAGCCACACCCAGACTTCCATGTGTCGTCTACCATGCGTCTACAGCCTGTACTCGTACATCCATTATCAATATTCCAGTACAGGTGAGACATTTTACTTGGAAGTCACTTGCCCAGTATCGGCACATTAGTACGATAGCGCAGTTCTTTTGGACATGCATGCAAGCTCAAAGGCACTTTGCTTCGTAATTCAGAATAAGACAGGCACTGCAATATTGTACTATCAGAGACGTACTGACTGTGAGTGCTCTTGCATTGTCCTGCAAAATATAACTATACATCTTTTCGTTAGTTCAAAATGGTTCAAATGGCTCTGAGCACTATGGGACTTAACATCTGAGGTCATCAGTCCGCTAGAACTTAGAACTACTTAAACCAAACTAACCTAAGGACATCACACACAGCCATGCCCCAGGCAGGATTCGAACCTGCGACCATAGCAGCAGCGCGGTTCCAGAGTGAAGCGCCTAGAACTGCTCGGCCACACCGGCCGGCTTTCGTTAGTTGTTAGTTCTCTCCAGTATGATGTTTGCATACCTATCAGATGGTATGGTGGAAAAATTGTGTGCCCAGTTGCACACTACACTCAAGTCTTCACGTTACACGGCGTTTCTTTACGTAACTGATGATGATTTTACGAACTCCCATCTATTTATTTATTTATTATTTTGCGAGTTCATGTACCACGATAAAGGCAGCCTTGCATCAACAGAGAGAAAGAGCATTTTGGGATAAGCTTCTCCATTATGCACAGACTGCAATACTGATCTCCAGCAGTCAGTTGGTGCACTATCGTTACTTTTTGAGGTTTAATTTTGAGCTGTACACTGCTCTGTGAGCAGATTCTGCTAATACAGCACTCTGGAGTGCTAAAAGGCGCAACAGTTTTCCCTGACTTACTTCTAAGGCCGATCCTGAATCGTGCTAAAAGGTGCAACAGTTTTCCCTGACTTACTACTAAGGCCGATCCTGAATCGTGCTAAAAGGCGCAACAGTTTTCCCTGACTTACTTCTGAATCGTGACGGTGCCTGAGCGTCGCCCGGTGGTCACAGCCTGTCTACAAGCTAACTGTTTCCGCGCAGCACCGGACGCAGAAGTTTCTTCGTACACGGAGCACGGTGTTTTTAGCAGCTTACCTATACTGAAGAGCCAGACCCTGTTTAAGACTTGTTGGTGCACCTTTCGAACACTATACAGCATCGATCCTGCGTGGATTGAATTCGACAAAATATTGATAGTTTTTTGGAGGTATGTGGCACCAGAAGCCCACGCACAAGAGGGGAAAGCGGGGGAATGTGGCGCACCTAAGGCTTTTTGACTATAACCTTTATTCTTTAATACCCAGAGGCTCCAATTTTCGTACGGTAGTAGCCGCATTTGTTTACTGTAATATATCTTAAAACCATAAATATGCGGCTACACGTTTTAGAAAAAAAATGGACAAGTATGACATCATTGCATTGCGTCATTTTACCCAACCTACTGGGTAAAATGACGCAAGGAATTGTTTAAAGTTATTTAATTGCATACATCTTATAGTAAAAATACAGTATATGCATTGAATATTACACTACTAGCCATTAAAATTGGTACACCACGAAGATGACGTGCTACAGACGCGAAATTTGACCGACAGCAAGAAGATACTGTGATTTTCAGAACATCCACAAAAGGTTGGCGCCGGTGGTGACACCTACAACGTGCTGACATGAGGAATGTTTCCAACCGATTTCTCATACACAAACAGCAGTTGACCGGCGTTGCATGGTGAAACGTTGTTGTGATGCCTCGTGTAAGGAGGTGAAATGCGTACCATCGCGTTTCCGACTTTGATAAAGATCGGATTGTAGCCCATCGCGATTGCGGTTTATCGTATCGCGACATTGCTGCTCGCTTTGGTCGAGATCCAATGACTGTTAGCAGAATATGGAATCGGTGGGTTCAGGAGGGTAATACGGAACGCTATGCTGGATCCCAACGGCCTCGTATCACTAGCAGTCGAGATGACAGGCATCTTATCCGCATGACAATAACGGATCGTGCAGCCACGTCAACAGATGGGGACGTTTGCAAGACAACAACCATCTGCACAAACAGTTCGACGACGTTTGCAGCAGCATGGACTATCAGTTCAACGACGAACCTGGGTGCACGAATGGCAAAACGCCATTTTTTCGGATGATCCAGGTTCTGTTTACAGCATCATGATGGTCGCATCCGTGTTTGGCGACATCGTGGTGAACGCACATTGGAAGCGTGTATTCGTCATCGCCATACTGGCGTATCACCCGGCGTGATGATATGGGGTGCCATTGGTTACACGTCTCGGTCACCTCTTGATCGCATTGACGGCACTTTGAACAGTGGACGTTACATTTCAGATGCGTTACGACCAGTGGCTCTACCCTTCATTCGATCCCTGCGAAACCCTACATTTCAGAAGGATAATGCACGACCGCATGTTGCAGGTCCTGTACGGGCCTTTATGGATACAGAAAATGTTCGACTGCTGTCCTGGCCAGCACATTTTCCAGATCTCTCACCAATTGAAGGCGTCTGGTAAATGGTGGCCGAGCAACTGGCTCGTCACAATACGCCAGTCACTACTCTTGATGAACTGTGGTACCGTGATGAAGCTGCATGGGCAGCTGTACCTGTACACGCCATCCAAGCTCTGTTTGACTCAATGTCCTGGCGTATCAAGGCCGTTATTACCGCCAGAGGTGGTTGTTCTGGGTACTGATTTCTCAGGATCTATGCACCCAAATTGGGTGAAAATGTATTCACATGTCAGTTCTAGTATAATATATTTGTCCAATGAATTCCCGTTTTAGTTTACAAAAAGAAAATAGCGAAAATGTCAGGTTAATTGGCTATGGAATTGATACTAACCAACAATAATAGTTTGTTTCTAAATTAAAAACTAAAATGAAGAGAAGACTGGAGTATAAGCCTATTTGGTAATTGGTCTCTTGCATATCTGCAAAACAAATAACCCTTCTTCAGACAGGAGTCACAGTTTTTAGGACTGTCCCACTCGCTGCATTCAGAATGATAACAACAAGCACAAGAACTACACCAATACCATTTTTCGCCATCCTTGCCGAATTCACCACATACTATGCACAAGTCTTCGCCGCTGGTGTGTTGTGCTGGATGGCGCTCTGTCTAATCCCATTATGAACAGCACTGACGGAGTTTCTAAATTCACCCGCCGCCCAAGAAGCTCTCTCTGTTTTACAGGTGGACGTCCGTGGCATTTGAACAGAGGAACCAGTTCTTATAAAATGATATGCAATTTTGTCTTTCATTAAGTACGTATTAACGTATCTCATTTAGCTACCTACTTTCATTGGTATGGAGCTAAAATGAAATAAAATCAAGCATTCGGCCTATGTGCATGGTTTTATAAAAAACATAAAAAAGAACCTGTAGTCCCACATTCGCTCTTTGCTTAAGATAGAGAGTGTTAATATGCAGAGATAGGCGTGACAATAAAAACTTTTATTTTAATATAACAAAAAATGACTTCCCTCTTACAAACTGGAGATCAAATATTAGAAGAAACAAAGACAAACTCTTGCGTCTTGCGCCGACATCTGGCAAGTAACGGTTCCCGCTTTCTGTATGCTTATTTGTATAACTGATCACCAGATTTCAGCTCCGATCAGATAAGACTAACTGTCACAGTTGAAGATATATTGAAGTGCGTCATTTCACCGGCTGTGCCAAATTCCCCCAGTCCCTCCTACGCATCAAACATCGAACTTACTTGCGCTAATGTTCTGCCGACACATATGTTTGAGTCTGAGCCAGCCATCTCGCCTTAAGCGTCTTTGAGACTGGTGACTCACGTCCACGGAAACAATTCCTCGTTAAACTGTGAGATGTTTACGGCGTCGAGAACTTGGCACACTCTGAAATGTGAAATGGCAGGAGGTCCCTGAATGTTGACTACACGTCTACGACACGCTCACCTCATAGTTGTAAAGCTGGAAATTCCCATCTAGCTCCAGAATAAGTTTTCTGTGGGTATAAGCTTCTTTAAACAGTTGTCCTTTTACTAAGTTTGACTCTTAGTTCTGCAAATTTATAAAACTACAGCTCAGTGCCTCATAATTATCACTTTTTTTATTTTACTATCTTGATATTAATTTTCTGAATATACAGGTAAACGTATGAGCCTTATTATTTTCTCTTTTACATAACTTCGGCTGTTACCACTCACAGAAGTAAAAGTTTATGTTTTTTATTTTTCTACTTTTTATTTTTGCTTTACTGAACAGTGTAGTAGCGTAATAGCAGAGACTTTCGGACACTGCTGGATTAGTTAATTTACTTGGCCAAGAAGGGAAAGCAGAAAGGTGGAAGGAGTATATAGAGGGTCTATACAAGGGCAATTTACTTGAGGACAATTTTATGGAAATGGAAGAGGATGTAGATAAAGATGAAATGGGAGATACGATACTGCGTGAAGAGTTTGACAGAGCACTGAAAGACCTGAGTCGAAACAACGCCCCGGGAGTAGACAACGATCCATTGGAACTACTGACGGCCTTGGGAGAGCCAGTCCTGAAAAAACTCTCCCAACTGGTGAGCAAGATGTATGAGACAGGCGAAATACCCTCAGACTTCAAGAAGAATATAATAATTCCAATCCCAAAGAAAGCAGGTGTTGACAGATGTGAAAATTACCTAACTATCAGTTTAATAAGTCACAGCTGCAAAATACTAACACGAATTCTTTACAGACGAATGGAAAAACTGGTAGGAGCCGACCTCGGCGAAGATCAGTTTGGATTCCGCAGAAATGTTGGAACACGTGAGGCAATACTGACCCTACGACTCATCTTAGAAGAAAGATTAAGGAAAGGCAAACCTACGTTTCTAGCAATTGTAGACTTAGAGAAAGCTTTTGACAATGTTGACTGGAATACTCTCTTTCAAATTCTAAAGGTGGCAGGGGTAAAATACAGCCAGAAATTGATATTGAGTTTGATTATACTCTATAAAACCATTATTCTCAGAAGTATTATGTACGTTTACTTTACAACATTTATCCGCACAAAAACGGTGGAAAAGGTGCCCACAAGTCAATCAGTATTGAAGTATAATACCAATTTTCCGAAAACAGGACTACTGTAGATCTTGCTACCAGTGTAAGTAATCACTTTCTCAAAACTCTGACTGTCAGTGAGCGAGAACGAGATTCAGGCAAAACATTAAAAGGAATAAATCAATGACATTGCGAGAAAATATATAATTAGGAATAACATATAACGAACAATACATTGAAGCAAAATCGAACCGGCAGGGCGATAGATACATTGAGGAGATTACATGGCCGTAAAGTTGAAGCTGGAAGGATGCGTAGTAGCCTAGTCAACGAAGAACAAAACGGTCGAATAGGGTGAAAAAATCATGTAGTCGTAAATTTTTGTACAGTGGAAGGATGGAGTGTAATCAACAACATTCTAAAAATCTCAACGGTTCAGTGTGAACATGGGGGAGGAGGGGGCCTTTAAAATCATTTTTCTTGAATAACTCGAAGACCGTGGCCTTCACTGCGTAAGTGTTTCCCAGTGCAAAATTAAACTACAAAAACTTAAAGATATTAAAAATCAATGCGTTCTACCTATGTTGTATGAGTTGTATTTGCACTTTTGTTGTGAGAAGAGTATAGTTTCTTGCTGAAGATCGCAATGCAATATTACAAAGACACAATTTGGACCGTCAGACCTCGTGAAATATATCACACGCACAAAGTAGGTGTAACATCGTTGACTGTGCGGCAGTATGTTTTTTCAAGGTTCGGGCAACGCTTTGAAAACACAGAAAATGTTCGTTGTAGACCAGTATGAGATCAACCCAGTGCGGATGTCGATTGAGGTGTTTAGCATACCCATAAGATGCTACGAGTTCGATCCCTAGAGACCTAGAAGGAAGGAAAGCTCTCCATAAGGTCTTGCAAATTTAAGAGAAACAATGTTGTGCAATGGATAACGTCATATTTAATGGGAATGACTAGGAGTGGCCCTGCTGAACATGAAAATACGATTACCACAGCTCATGGATATGTCAATGAAGGGACACATCTAACAACAAAAGAAAACTAGTCATCACCGTGACAATTTAGTTTATCGCCATAAGACATCAAATAAAATAATTTACCCACTTAATCAAACTTAAACACTAAAAGAATGGACAGTAGTTTGTAATTATGATCTATAGCCTTGGGACAAGTAGGTGAGCACACGAAAGCATGATCTGAAACTATGTCATAGTGACAGCCAATTACTATCAGCCACAGCCAACGGTGGTTGGTAATTTAAAGAAAGAACCACGGAAAAGCAAGAACGAACTCAACAGGTCCACCAAATTACGTGATGGGTGCAACTAGCTGGCTGTGAATGTTAAAATTGTGTGGTTAAACTGTTACACAATTTAACTAGCTTTGCATCCCCGCACGTCTCAGTGATTGCGTTGATGGCTCATGCTTGCTACTCCTAGAAGGTGTGGATGGGGAAGACGATCGTGGTAGCAGTTGTAAATTCTGAGTTCAGCCCAACCTCTGTAGCCTGCTCTAAGCTGCAGACATCCCTAGCTGCAGTTTTATGCAGTGAGCTGGAGAAAGTGTTCTCTTTGAACCCTCTACCACAAGTGTGTTCTGACTTTACTCTCCAAGGCCTGGCTGGTTCTGACAACGCAGGAATCTCGCCACCTAATTGCAGCAGACAAAAGCCCCGACCAATAACAATTTTACAAAAAAGTTTAACAAATTCCTACTCTTGTGAATTTTGTCATGATTAACCAATAGCACTGTCATGTCGGGAGGAAGGTAGAAATCTCTTCCACTGCATGACAGATTTCCATCTCGTTTCTGAAGAAGAGAAATTTGTTAACATCGAGTATAGATTTCAGTGTCAGGAAGACGTTTCTGAAAGTATTCGTATGGAGTGTAGCCATGTATGGAAGTGAAACACGGGCGATAAACAGTTTGGACAAGAAGAGAATAGAAGCTTTCGAAATGTGGTGCTACAGAAGAATGCTGAAGATTAGATGGGTAGATCATATAACTAATGAGGAAGTATTGAATAGGATTGGGGAGAAGAGGAGTTTGTGGCACAACTTGATTAGAAGAAGGGATCGGTTGGTAATACACGTTCTGAGGTTTCAAGGGATCACCAATTTAGTATTGGAGGGCAGCGTGGAGGGTAAAAATCGTAGAGGGAGACCAAGAGATGAATACACTAAGCAGATTCAGAAGGATGTAGGCTGCAGTACGTACTGGGAGATGAAGAAGCTTGCACAGGATAGAGTAGCATGGAGAGCTGCATCAAACCAGTCTCAGGACTGAAGACCACAACAACAAAAACAGTTAACCAAAAGGCTTGCACATAGACAAAACCGGGAAAACATGCCTTCTATGCAAATAATTACTGTGAACCAACCACAGACACTCCTACTCGGATTTCAATGAATATTCCTGCACAGCAGAGCCATAACCAGTGGATGGTCCGATGGCTTCAGGCACCAAGTTTTTCATCTGGCTTTCAGATCTTATCCTGCCAGAAAGTATTCCTTCTAGCGTCTTGCACCATGCAGTTTTTGTGGAATACAGACCAGCCTCCTAACACCTGCTGTGCAGAGATGGGAGACTGCAACTTCCCTATTCTGTACCTGCTCATGGACGGCTTTCAGTGCTGAACAAGTTTATGACACTCCAGTCCTTTTAAGTTAACTTGCCTGTCACGAGCCAGATAAACAAAGTTCCAAGGCTCCAGAAGATGACAGGTCTCCCACACTGTAATTAAAGGAAAGGAGGAAGAAGTAATTGGCTTTACGATCATTGGCACAAGTGGATATTGTCTGTACTTTTTATGCAGCATTAAAGAATTGATTATACCACTTGCAGTGCCTGTTGCATTATGAAATTGTTTGCGTGATAGTCTGGTTATAAACTACCACATAATAATGGACAGACCATGGCCCATGGGCTGCACGCAGCTCACCATTGATCTAATGGTGGCCCACCCCTCACTGTTTATTCTTGTGCAATTTCTTAATATTTCAATCCCTCCCAGAATGTCCCAATTCAGTATATATATATATATATATATATATATATATATATATATATATATATATATGTATATATATATATATGTTGTTGTGGTCTTCAGTCCTGAGACTGGTTTGATGCAGCTCTCCATGCTACTCTATCCTGTGTAAGGTTTTTCATCTCCCAGTACCTACTGCAACCTACATCCTTCTGAATCTGCTTAGTGTATTCATCTCTTGGTCTCCCCCTACGATTTTTACCCTCCACGCTGCCCTCCAATACTAAATTGGTGATCCCTTGATGCCTCAGAACATGTCCTACCAACCGAACCCTTCTTCTGGTCAAGTTGTGCCACAAACTTCTCTTCTCCCCAATCCTATTCAATACTTCCTCATTAGTTATGTGATCTACCCATCTAATCTTCAGCATTCTTCTGTAGCACCACATTTCGAAAGCTTCTATTCTCTTCTTGTCCAAACTATTTATCGTCCATGCTTCACTTCCATACATGGCTACACTCCATACGAATACTTTCAGAAATGACTTCCTGACACTTAAATCAATACTGGATGTTAACAAATTTCTCTTCTTCAGAAACGCTTTCTTTGCCATTGCCAGCCTACATTTTATGTCCTCTCTACTTCGACCATCATCAGTTATTTTGCTCCCCAAATAGCAAAACTCCTTTACTACTTTAAGTGCCTCATTTCCTAATCTAATTCCCTCAGCATCACCCGACTTAATTCAACTACATTCCACTATCCTTGTTTTGCTTTTATTGATGTTCATCTTATATCCTCCTTTCAAGACACTATCCATTCCATTCAACTGCTCTTCCAACTCCTTTGCTGTCTCTGACAGAATTACAATGTCATCGGCGAACCTCAACATTTTTATTTCTTCTCCATGAATTTTAATACCCACTCCGAATTTTTCTTTTGTTTCCTTTACTGCTTGCTCAATATACAGATTGAACAACATCGGGGAGAGGCTACAACCCTGTCTTACTCCCTTCCCAACCACTGCTTCCCTTTCATGTCCCTCGACTCTTGTAACTGCCATCTGGTCTCTGTACAAATTGTAAATAGCCTTTCGCTCCCTGTATTTTACCCCTGCCACCTTTAGAATTTGAAAGAGAGTATTCCAGTCAACATTGTCAAAAGCTTTCTCTAAGTCTACAAATGCTAGAAACGTAGGTTTGCCTTTCCTTAATCTTTCTTCTAAGATAAGTCGTAAGGTCAGTATTGCCTCACGTGTTCCAGTGTTTCTACGGAATCCAAACTGATCTTCCCCGAGGTTGGCTTCTACTAGTTTTTCCATTCGTCTGTAAAGAATTCGTGTTAGTATTTTGCAGCTGTGACTTATTAAGCTAATAGTTCGGAAATTTTCACATCTGTCAACACCTACTTTCTTTGGGATTGGAATTATTATATTCTTCTTGAAGTCTGAGGGTATTTCGCCTGCTTCATACATCTTGCTCACCAGATGGTAGAGTTTTGTCAGGACTGGCTCTCCCACGGCCGTCAGTAGTTCCAATGGAATATTGTCTACTCCGGGGGCCTTGTTTCGACTCAGGTCTTTCAGCGCTCTGTCAAACTCTTCACGCAGTATCATATCTCCCATTTCATCTTCATCTACATCCTCTTCCATTTCCATAATATTGTCCTCGAGTACATCGCCCTTGTATAGACCCTCTATATACTCCTTCCACCTTTCTGCTTTCCCTTCTTTGCTTAGAACTGGGTTTCCATCTGAGCTCTTGATATTCATACAAGTCGTTCTCTTATCTCCAAAGGTCTCTTTAATTTTCCTGTAGGCGGTATCTATCTTACCCCTAGTGAAATAGGCCTCTACATCCTTACATTTGTCCTCTAGCCATCCCTGCTTAGCCATTTTGCACTTCCTGTCGATCTCATTTTTGAGACGTTTGTATTCCTTTTTGCCTGTTTCACTTACTGCATTTTTATATTTTCTCCTTTCATCAATTAAATTTAATATTTCTTCTGTTACCCAAGGATTTCTACTAGCCCTCGTCTTTTTACCTACTTGATCCTCTGCTGCCTTCACTACTTCATCCCTCAAAGCTACCCATTCTTCTTCTACTGTATTTATTTCCCCCATTCCTGTCAATTGCTCCCTTATGCTCTCCCTGAATCTCTGTACAACCTCTGGTTCTTTTAGTTTATCCAGGTCCCATCTCCTTAAATTCCCACCTTTTTGCAGTTTCTTCAGTTTTAATCTACAGGTCATAACCAATAGATTGTGGTCAGAGTCCACATCTGCCCCCGGAAATGTCTTACAATTTAAAACCTGGTTCCTAAATCTCTGTCTTACCATTATATAATCTATCTGATACCTTTTAGTATCTCCAGGGTTCTTCCATGTATACAACCTTCTTTCATGATTCTTAAACCAAGTGTTAGTTATGATTATGTTGTGCTCTGTGCAAAATTCTACCAGGTGGCTTCCTCTTTCATTTCTGTCCCCCAATCCATATTCACCTACTATGTTTCCTTCTCTCCCTTTTCCTACACTCGAATTCCAGTCACCCATGGCTATTAAATTTTCGTCTCCCTTCACAATCTGAATAATTTCTTTTATTTCATCATACATTTCTTCAATTTCTTCGTCATCTGCAGAGCTAGTTGGCATATAAACTTGTACTACTGTAGTAGGTGTGGGCTTCGTATCTATCTTGGCCACAATAATGCGTTCACTATGCTGTTTGTAGTAGCTTACCCGCTATATATATATATATATATATATTGACTCTAAGAGTTGCCAGGCGCATTTTCTCTGACATTTCGGCGGTTTACAGACAAAACAGAGTTGGACCAAATGAGCCTAGTGCGATATTCCTTTTATCGATGAGTATTAACAGGGAGGGTAAAACGCAAAGTATAACCAGTAGTTCAGCAGAGACAGAGCAGTAATGCTGCATGGCGACACAGTCAGTTTGGGGCAAGGCGGCACACGAGTCATTGCTGGACTAGTGGTTACTATTCTATTGGTTATTTCTCTATCAATATATAATGATAAAACGAATATTACGCTAAACTAATTTAGGCACTTGAAATTACGCTTTAAAATAATTTTGTTTGTACTGGCAAACAAACCGAAGCTTCCAGTCGACGCTGGGCGTCAGATGTAAGACTTGATAAGCAGAATTTCTTTGGGCTGACTCCAACTACAAATTGCGTAAAGGAAATTGCAGATATCTACCATAACACTTGAGAGTATGATGGTTCAGCTGCCTCTACCTAAGAGTTTTATGCAACCCGTAACGCCTTCAAAAAACCATGTACAAGATTTTCATATTCTCTAGCTAGCTATGCAAAAACTATTAGTCCTACAGAAAAAATGGACAGCACCTCTTTGCAGGAATTTTAACCAGAATACATTTTCGCTGGAGGCCACGGTTACTCTAGAAAAATATACAAGCAAGATTTCTTTAATAACTCCAAAACCATGGCCACCAGCGAAAATCTATCCAAGTACAAAATTTAGCTACATTAAATTTCCTACAAAAGTTCTTGTTCATTTTTTCTGTACCACTAATAGTTTGCGTGTAGTGAGCGAGAGAATATGAAACTTTCGTTGTGGATTTTGAAGGCATTTCAGGTTGCATAATACCCGTAGATAAGTGCAGCTGAATCACCCTATACAGAATTTTTTTGCTGCAGCCGTAAATAGTCGCAGTGAGAGATATGCAGTCCACAGTACTAGCAAGTCTACACACCCCTGACTTAAAGTTACGACTCTATAACAGGACCATGAAATCCATCGATGACTGCAAATCAATCGCCTGAAGAGGTCAAAATTGCCTCAAGTGTTGCAGATTATTGCTAAACTGCGTATCTGAGGCTCAGAACAAATGTTTTATGTGTCAGACATCTCCTAATGTGGTCTCACTCGTGGAAGGAAGAAACGATTCGGTTTACAAGAGTATCAGCAACGGCTAGATTAGACCTTGAATCAATGTAGGGACGTGCTCTTCATAGCTGAATCCAGTGTGTTTATAACCCACCTACTCTCTTCGGTACATTAATGACCCTTATAACCTAAAATTCTGTAATTCACAGAAAAGACGTCGATTCCGAAGGATAAAATTTAACCGAAAGAATGCCACCAGATAGCTTGTATCATTGACTATTATCAATCAGTACAACAATGAAGTACATAACTGATCGATTATTTTCAGTCCCCTGCTCAGGCTTATCAAAATTACGAATTTGTTATCTGTTTTGTTGCAAATAATGTTGCGTAACGATTACTAAGATGTGGTTAGGTGGCAACGTTACATGTATACGTGGAAGCACAAATGAAAACGCCATGCATAAGCAGTCAACGTATAAGTTCTATGTCCTGTGTAGTAACACGAATAATTATTGTAACACACACTTTAGGATTATTTTGAAATCAATACTGATTAGCCACTAACAACATGTGACGTGGTGGACTGAGCGTTGTCATTCACAATAATGTTTACTTTCGTCATGTTTTGTGAAGTAATACCTGCGATTATTCAATATCTCATATCAGGTTTTATAGCATGTATGCTCAACATAGTTTTAGAAACATCAGCACTCACTGCAAATAACGTCGAAATTACGAGTTCTAAGATTATATGAAACACATAAAATATAATCACTTTTGTTTAAGTATTGAAATTCACTATACTTTCCCACTAATTTCAAATTAATCTTAATAAGCGCTCAATTTTATTTCTCAATTTATTTTAGAATGCACGAAGTCGGAATTTATCACAGCATCTAGTTTCTTGAACAGATAATTTCAAGTTAAAGTGGCAAATGCATGTAAGGTCTTTTCAGTTAAATAATAATATATACATTTTAATTATTTTTCAGTCGGAAATAACGGTATTAGGATAGGATCTTGCTGATTGTTGACGACTTGGGTGAATCATTAACAATTAATGTCAATTAAAGTTTACCAAGAGTTACTATAATATTCGAAATTAATGAATCTAAGACACTGGTAAGTCTTTTACAAGACTAAACTGCTCAATGGAACAGCCTTACTTTGTGATGAGTTGCAGATGGTGAGACGTAAAGCATTCTGTGGCAACAATAACTGGCAACAATCTCTTCCTTCGGTAACATACAATTTGTATTGAATTTGGACACCAGTTACTCTTCTTTCATTATTCCGCTGCCAACACGTCTTGATTAAACGATGTACTGTCATCCAGATATATGTTCGCTCATTAAACATTTACAAGCTTGCTACGCTTTGGATGTCACACAGACAATGCACTTCATTAAGCACGCTAGTACAGCCGCTTTGCATCCATGCTCGACCACTGTTCATTTGCAATTCTCTGCCTGTCTGCGCGCTTTCGCTCCTCAAATATGGTGGTGCCATACTCTTATTAATGTTTTTGAATTCTACATAGCTCATGCTCCCTGACTTTCAAGTGTTTCTGCTGCATTATTTTACAATATTGTTTTTGAATAATTTGTCCCAAATACACATTACAATTCTTCAATTAATCATCTTTACCGAGAAAATAATAATGTTCATACGTCTACCTGCATATTCAGGAAATTCGTATCAAGATACCACAGACAAAAGTGTGGCTCCTGAAGAGGGGCAGCAGCCTTTTCAGTAGTTGCAGGGGCAACAGTCTGGATGATTGACTGATCTCTCCTTGTAACATTAACCAAAACGGCTTTGCTGTGCTGGTACTGCGAACTGCTGAAAGCAAGGGGAAACTACAGCCGTAATTTTTCCCGAGGACATGCAGCTTTACTGTATGATTAAATGATGATGGCGTCCTCTTGGGTAAAATATTCCGGAGGTAAAATAGTCCCCCATTCGGATCTCCGGGCGGGGACTATTCAAGAGGACGTCGTTATCAGGAAAAAGAAAACTGGCGTTCTACGGATCGGAGCGTGGAATGTCAGATCCCTTAATCGGGCAGGTAGGTTAGAAAATTTAAAAATGGAAATGGATAGGTTAATGTTAGATATAGTGGGAATTAGTGAAGTTCGGTGGCAGGAGGAACAAGACTTTTGGTCAGGTGATTACAGGGTTATAAATACAAAATCAAATAGGGGTAATGCAGGAGTAGGTTTAATAATGAATAAAAAAAATAGGAGTGCGGGTAAGCTACTACAAACAGCATAGTGAACGCATTATTGTGGCCAAGATAGACACAAAGCCCATGCCTACTACAGTAGTACAAGTTTATATGCCAACTAGCTCTGCAGATGATGAAGAAATTAATTAAATGTATGAGATCGGAGCGTGGAATGTCAGATCCCTTAATCGGGCAGGTAGGTTAGAAAATTTAAAAAGGGAAATGGATAGGTTGAAGTTAGATATAGTGGGAATTAGTGAAGTTCGGTGGCAGGAGGAACAAGACTTCTGGTCAGGTGACTACAGGGTTATAAACACAAAATCAAATAGGGGTAATGCAGGAGTAGGTTTAATAATGAATAGGAAAATAGGAATGCGGGTAAGTTACTACAAACAGCATAGTGAACGCATTATTGTGGCCAAGATAGATACGAAGCCCACACCTACTATAGTAGTACAAGTTTATATGCCAACTAGCTCTGCAGATGACGAAGAAATTGAAGAAATGTATGATGAAATAAAAGAAATTATTCAGATTGTGAAGGGAGACGAAAATTTAATAGTCATGGGTGACTGGAATTCGAGTGTAGGAAAAGGGAGAGAAGGAAACATAGTAGGTGAATATGGATTGTGGGACAGAAATGAAAGAGAAAGCCGCCTTGTAGAATTTTGCACAGAGCACAACATAATCATAACTAACACTTGGTTTAAGAATCACGAAAGAAGGTTGTACACATGGAAGAACCCTGGAGATACTAAAAGGTATCAGATAGATTATATAATGGTAAGACAGAGATTTAGGAACCAGGTTTTAAATTGCAAGACATTTCCAGGGGCAGATGTGGACTCTGACCACAATCTATTGGTTATGACCTGTAGATTAAAACTGAAGAAACTGCAAAAAGGTGGGAATTTAAGGAGATGGGACCTGGATAAACTAAAAGAACCAGAGGTTGTACAGAGATTCAGGGAGAGCATAAGGGAGCAATTGACAGGAATGGGGGAAATAAATACAGTAGAAGAAGAATGGGTAGCTTTGAGGGATGAAGTAGTGAAGGCAGCAGAGGATCAAGTAGGTAAAAAGACGAGGGCTAGTAGAAATCCTTGGGTAACAGAAGAAATACTGAATTTAATTGATGAAAGGAGAAAATATAAAAATGCAGTAATTGAAACAGGCAAAAAGGAATACAAACGTCTCAAAAATGAGATCGACAGGAAGTGCAAAATGGCTAAGCAGGGATGGCTAGAGGACAAATGTAAGGATGTAGAGGCCTATTTCACTAGGGGTAAGATAGATACCGCCTACAGGAAAATTAAAGAGACCTTTGGAGATAAGAGAACGACTTGTATGAATATCAAGAGCTCAGATGGAAACCCAGTTCTAAGCAAAGAAGGGAAAGCAGAAAGGTGGAAGGAGTATATAGAGGGTCTATACAAGGGCGATGTACTCGAGGACAATATTATGGAAATGGAAGAGGATGTAGATGAAGACGAAATGGGAGATATGATACTGCGTGAAGAGTTTGACAGAGCACTGAAAGACCTGAGTCGAAACAAGGCCCCCGGAGTAGACAATATTCCATTGGAACTACTGACGGCCGTGGGAGAGCCAGTCCTGACAAAACTCTACCATCTGGTGAGCAAGATGTATGAAACAGGCGAAATACCCTCAGACTTCAAGAAGAATATAATAATTCCAATCCCAAAGAAAGCAGGTGTTGACAGATGTGAAAATTACCGAACTATCAGCTTAATAAGTCACAGCTGCAAAATACTAACACGAATTCTTTACAGACGAATGGAAAAACTAGTAGAAGCCAACCTCGGGGAAGATCATTTTGGATTCCGTAGAAACACTGGAACACGTGAGGCAATACTGACCTTACGACTTATCTTAGAAGAAAGATTAAGGAAAGGCAAACCTACGTTTCTAGCATTTGTAGACTTAGAGAAAGCTTTTGACAATGTTGACTGGAATACTCTCTTTCAAATTCTAAAGGTGGCAGGGGTAAAATACAGGGAGCGAAAGGCTATTTACAATTTGTACAGAAACCAGATGGCAGTTACAAGAGTCGAGGGACATGAAAGGGAAGGAGTGGTTGGGAAGGGAGTAAGATAGGGTTGTAGCCTCTCCCCGATGTTGTTCAATCTGTATATTGAGCAAGCAGTAAAGGAAACAAAAGAAAAATTAGGAGTAGGTATTAAAATTCATGGAGAAGAAATAAAATTTTTGAGGTTCGCCGATGACATTGTAATTTTGTCAGAGACAGCAAAGGACTTGGAAGAGCAGTTGAATGGAATGGATAGTGTCTTGAAAGGAGGATATAAGATGAACATCAACAAAAGCAAAACAAGGATAATGGAATGTAGTCTAATTAAGTCGGGTGATGCTGAGGGAATTAGATTAGGAAATGAGGCACTTAAAGTAGTAAAGGAGTTTTGCTATTTGGGGAGCAAAATAACTGATGATGGTCGAAGTAGAGAGGATATAAAATGTAGGCTGGCAATGGCAAGGAAAGCATTTCTGAAGAAGAGAAATTTGTTAACATCCAGTATTGATTTAAGTGTCAGGAAGTCATTTCTGAAAGTATTCGTATGGAGTGTAGCCATGTATGGAAGTGAAACATGGACGATAAATAGTTTGGACAAGAAGAGAATAGAAGCTTTTGAAATGTGGTGCTACAGAACAATGCTGAAGATAAGGTAGGTAGATCACGTAACTAATGTGAAGGTATTGAATAGGACTGGGGAGAAGAGAAGTTTGTGGCACAACTTGACCAGAAGAAGGGATCGGTTGGTAGGACAAGTTCTGAGGCATCAAGGGATCACCAATTTAGTATTGGAGGGCAGAGTGGTGGGTAAAAATCGTAGAGGGAGACCAAGAGATGAATACACTAAGCAGATTCAGAAGGATGTAGGTTGCAGTCGGTACTGGGAGATGAAAAGGCTTGCACAGGATAGAGTAGCATGGAGAGCTGCATCAAACCAGTATCAGGACTGAAGACCACAACAACAACAACATGATGAGATAAAAGAAATTATTCAGGTAGTGAAGGGAGACGAAACTTTAATAGTCATGGGTGACTGGAATTCGTCATTAGGAAAAGGGAGAGAAGGAAACATAGTAGGTGAATATGGATTGGGGGGAAGAAATGAAAGAGGAAGCCGCCTTGTAGACTTTTGCACAGAGCATAACTTAATCGTAGCTAACACTTGGTTCAAGAATCATAAAAGAAGGTTGTATACCTGGAAGAATCCTGGAGATACTAAAAGGTATCAGATAGATTATATAATGGTAAGACAGAGATTTAGGAACCAGGTTTTGAATTGCAAGACATTTCCAGGGGCGGATGTGGATTCTGACCACAATCTATTGGTTATGAACTGCAGATTGAAGCTGAAGAAACTGCAAAAAGGTGGGAATTTGAGGAGATGGGACCTGGAAAAAGTGAAAGAACCAGAGGTTGTAGAAAGTTTGAGGGAGAGCATGAGGGAACAATTGACAGGAATGGGGGAAATAAATACAGTAGAAGAAGAATGGGTAGCTTTGAGGGATGAAGTAGTGAAGGCCGCAGACGATCAAGTAGGTAAAAAGTCGAGGGCTAATAGAAATCCTTGGGTAACAGAAGAAATATTGAATTTAATTGATGAAAGGAGAAAGTATTAAAATGCAGTAAATGAAGCAGGCAAAAAGGAATACAAACGTCTCAAAAATGAGATCGACAGGAAGTGCAAAATGACTAAGCAGGGATGGCTAGAGGACAAATGTAAGGATGTAGAGGCTTGTCTCACTAGGGGTAAGATAGATGCTGCCTACAGGAAAATTAAAGAGACCTTTGGAGAGAAGAGAACGACTTGTATGAATATCAAGAGCTCAGATGGCACCCCAGTTCTAAGCAAAGAAGGGAAGGCAGAAAGTTGGAAGGAGTATATAGAGGGTTTATACAAGGGCGATGTACTTGAGGACAATATTATGGAAATGGAAGAGGATGTAGATGAAGACGAAATGGGAGATAAGATACTGCGTGAAGAGTTTGACAGAGCACTGAAAGACCTGAGTCGAAACAAGGCCCCGGGAATAGACAATATTCCATTAGAACTACTGATGGCCTTGGGAGAGCCAGTATGACAAAACTCTACCATCTGGTGAGCAAGATGTATGAGACATGCGAAATACCCTCAGACTTCAAGAAGAATATAATAATTCCAATGCCAAAGAAAGCAGGTGTTGACAGATGTGAAAATTACCGAACTATCAGCTTAATAAGTCACAGCTGCAAAATACTAACACGAATTCTTTACAGACGAATGGAAAAACTAGTAGAAGCCAACCTCGGGGAAGATCAGTTTGGATTCCGTAGAAACACTGGAACACGTGAGGCAATACTGACCTTACGACTTATCTTAGAAGAAAGATTAAGGAAAGGCAAACCTACGTTTCTAGCATTTGTAGACTTAGAGAAAGCTTTTGACAATGTTGACTGGAATACTCTCTTTCAAATTCTAAAGGTGGCAGGGGTAAAATACAGGGAGCGAAAGGCTATTTACAATTTGTACAGAAACCAGATGGCAGTTACAAGAGTCGAGGGACATGAAAGGGAAGGAGTGGTTGGGAAGGGAGTAAGATAGGGTTGTAGCCTCTCCCCGATGTTGTTCAATCTGTATATTGAGCAAGCAGTAAAGGAAACAAAAGAAAAATTAGGAGTAGGTATTAAAATTCATGGAGAAGAAGTAAAAACTTTGAGGTTCGCCGATGACATTGTAATTCTGACAGAGACAGCAAAGGACTTGGAAGAGCAGTTGAATGGAATGGACAGTGTCTTGAAAGGAGGATATAAGATGAACATCAACAAAAGCAAAACAAGGATAATGGAATGTAGTCTAATTAAATCAGGTGATGCTGAGGGAATTAGATTAGGAAATGAGACACTTAAAGTAGTAAAGGAATTTTGCTATTTAGGGAGTAAAATAACTGATGATGGTCGAAGTAGAGAGGATATAAAATGTAGACTGGCAATGGCAAGGAAATCGTTTCTGAAGAAGAGAAATTTGTTAACATCGAGTATAGATTTAAGTGTCAGGAAGTCGTTTCTGAAAATATTTGTATGGAGTGTAGCCATGTATGGAAGTGAAACATGGACGATAACTAGTTTGGACAAGAAGAGAATAGAAGCTTTTGAAATGTGGTGCTACAGAACAATGCTGAAGATAAGGTAGGTAGATCACGTAACTAATGTGAAGGTATTGAATAGGATTGGGGAGAAGAGAAGTTTGTGGCACAACTTGACTAGAAGAAGGGATCGGTTGGTAGGACATGTTTTGAGGCATCAAGGGATCACAAATTTAGCATTGGAGGGCAGCGTGGAGGGTAAAAATCGTAGAGGGAGACCAAGAGATGAATACACTAAGCAGATTCAGAAGGATGTAGGTTGCAGTAGGTACTGGGAGATGAAGAAGCTTGCGCAGGATAGAGTAGCATGGAGAGCTGCATCAAACCAGTATCAGGACTGAAGACCACAACAACAACAATACTAAAATAAAAAAATGATAATTATGAGGCATTGTGTTGTACTGTTATAAATTTGCAGAATGATTTTCGTCACACTTTCACCAGCAGTGAAAGTGGTAACTAGCGTAAGTGAAGGAAAATTGTGGATAGAGACCAGTTTGGTATGATGGAGGACGGATACCGGTGCGGGGCCTTGGGGAGCAATCATGTTGGATGAACGTACCGAGCTTCACATTTTCATTGGATATCAAGAGAATACTCTTCATCGTCCACATGTACAAACTGGAGTATCTGCATCTGCAATCACTTATACTAATTTTCATAGGTATTTCCTCGTCTTCGATAGTGGCCTTTTGCATAGACCTACTCCTTTATACAAATTTGTCGCAGATCCCAACCACACAGAGTGAGCTACATCGTTTCGAATCATATCCTCTGGAGCAGTCTTGAATCTATGGGCAAACGAAGTGCAGCTGAGGACTTTTTTTTCTCTTTCTTTCTTTCTTTCTCTCTCTCTCTCTCTCTCTCTCTCTCTCTCTTTCTGAAACTGTCAACGTAGAAACTGGATCACCCAACAGAGATACAGGCATCATACCACACATGGCCAATTGGCCAATATCTGTGACAGATAGGGGCGAACATATCCTCTAGTGGAAAAAAAAACATGTTTTCAACAAAATTGTATGCCATGTCAAATATATTGTAATTAAGCTTTACCTTGTTCTGTAAGTACCAAGCAAATATGCTTTCATTTCTTGATTATGCTTAAATTTCGCATATTATTGTGCTATATGAAAATATCTCCAACGACTAGTATCTATATCCATGTAGCAACTGAAAATACGAAGTCATTCAATAAGTAATGCAACACATTAATTTTCTAAGCCAGTTTCACTTGAACAGATGCGGAATTTGCTGTCGGACGTCGTGGAATATTCTCGCTTCAGCCCGTTTAGTTTCACGAAGCTTCGATAGGTGGCGGCGCTACACGTATCCTTCAAAATGGCGTCTGTAACGGAGGTGTGTTCCGGGTAGAGAGGTGTCACTGAGTTTCTTTTAGCGGAAAACCAGTGAATCACAAAATTTCATAGGTGCCTGCAGAATGTTCGCGGAGACCTGGCAGTGAACAAAAGCACGGTGAGTCGTTGGGCGAGACCTCTGTCATCGTCGCAAAAAGGTCGCGCAAACCTGTTATTTCGTACCGGCTGACCCCACACAGCTGTGACTAATGCAGTGTTGGAATGTGCGGGCATTCTCAGTCGAAATGATCGGAGGATCACAATCAAATTTCTCGCTGTACAGCTGGACGTCTATCTTGGCAGTGCTGACACATTTGGCCACCAGTTGGGGTCTCGTAGGTGTGTGCCAGTTGGATTCCTCGCCGTCTGTTAGACCATAAAGAGCGGCGAAGGACCATCTGCCCGTAATTGCTTGCGCCTTAGGAGACTGATCGTGACAATTTTTAGTCGCCGGCGATGAAACATGAGCTCATCATTTCGAACCGGAAACAAAACAGCAATCCATGGAGTAGCGCCACGCCACCTCTCCTCCTAGGAGAAAGTTAAAAGTCTGACCCTCAGGTGGTAAGGTCATGGCGACGGTTTTCTGGGGCTCTGTTTGATGTCCTAGCATGTGGTGCAATGATCTACTCTGAAGTGTACCGCGCTAGTCTCAGGAAACTGAAGAAACGATTTCAGGGTGTTCGTCACCCAAAAAATGTACACGAACTTCTCCATGAGAACGCAAGTCCTCACACACGTCTGCGTACTCGAGAAGAGCTGAGAAAACTTTTTTGGGTTGTTATCCCTCAGCCACTCTATAGCCCGGATCTCGCGCCTTCTGATTTTCATCTCTTTGGCCCAATGAAGGATGGACTGTGCAGGGAGCAGTGCGAGGGCGATGGGGACCCTACTGGAGCAGCAAGACGTTGGTTCCCACGTCGACCGGTAGACTGGTACCATGTGGGGAAACAGACCAGTAAGGTAACTTATGGCCGTCACATTGAACGGACTTTATGTATGAAAAAGGGCTTTGTACTCAGTAGAGTGGGAATAAAAAGGTGTACTGGAATCCTGAATAAAACCTACCTGTTTCCAGAAAAAATGTGTGTTGCATTACTTATTGAACACCCATCGTAATTACATAGGGGACTGAACAAAGAGTCCCATCGCCGCCAACAGCTGCACTTGATTAAGAAACTGAAATGCAATCATGAGGTGTTATTTCTCGACACATTATTTTGGCGAGTGGATCTCCCTTCCTTCAAACTACTGGATAGTGTGATGCAGCTCTTCATTTTTTCGTATTTCCTTTATTATATTTCATTCTTTTTAACGTTAATTTTACTGTTTCAGCTAGCGGGTTTCTCATACAGAATAACTTGGTAATTTCGTGTGGATAATGTCCTTTGTAGTGCATCCAACCATGTAACGGGGCAAATCAAAGCTGCGTATCCTCATTTTACTAAGAACTCATTGTAAACTTCCAAAAAGTAATTCCTTTTATTCGTGTTTCCTGCCTCATATTCAGATTCTTCCTGTAACTGGAAAAAGAGATGGTGGTTATTTCGATTTTTCTTTCGTATAGCTGTACTTGAACAAGGGTAGAGCACCGGGATTTACGCCTCACTAGTAGCAGACAACGGTTCAACGTTTGGGCGTCTGTCTTCTGATTGAATTTTCCCATTTGATTATTTGTTATATATAAAAAACCGTTAACCTCTTTATTTACGGCCTCACTGTGTAGTGGAATAATTACCTTCGTTGTATCTCCATCTTATTGTCAAATTCCAGCGCCAGTGATATGACAAGAATGACGTAATAATAACCATAATTGGTCAACAAATAAAATGGAAAGCGTCAGGGCAACGACTGTATTGTATTAGAACCAATATCACATTTTTATGGTTATACATATACACTACTGGCCATTAAAATTGCTACACCACGAAGATGACGTGCTACAGACGCGAAATTTAGCCGACAGGAAGAAGATGCTGTGATATGCAAATGGTTAGCTTTTCAGAGCATTCAAACAAGGTTGGCGCTGGCGACGATACCTACAACATGCTGACATGAGGAAGGTTTTCAACCGATTTCTCATACACAAACAGCAGTTCACCGGCGTTGCCTGGTGAAACGTTGTTGTGATGCCTCGTCTAAGGAGGAGAAATGCGTACCATCACGTTTCCGACTTTGATAAAGGTCGGATTGTAGCCTATCGCGATTGCGGTTTATCGTATCACGACATTGCTGCTCGCGTTGGTCGAGATCCAATGACTGTTAGCAGAATATGGAATCGGTGGGTTCAGGAGGGTAATACGGAACGCCGTTCTGGATCCCAACGGCCTCGTATCACTAGCAGTCCATATGACAGGCATTTTATCCGCATGGCTGTAACGGATCGTGCAGCCACGTCTCGATCCCTGAGTCAACAGATGGGACGTTTGCAAGACAACAACCATCTGCACAAACAGTTCGACGACGTTTGCAGCAGCATGGACTATCAGCTCGGAGACCATGGCTGCGGTTACCCTTGACGCTGCATCACAGACAGGAGCGCCTGCGATGGTGTACTTAACGACGAACCTGGGTGCCCAAATGGCAAAACGTCATTTTTTCGGATGAATCCAGGTTCTGTATACAGTATCATGATGGTCACATCCGTGTTTGGTGACATCGCGGTGAACGCACATTGGAAGCGTGTATTCGTCATCGCCATACTTGTGTGAATGCTCTGAAAAGGTAATCATTTGCATATCACAGCATCTTCTTCCTGTCGGTTAATTTCGCGTCTGTAGCACGTCATCTTCTTGGTGTAGCAATTTTAATGGCCAGTAGTGTATCTCAAAATTATTAGGCCTTTGTTGCCTACTTTGGAGAGAACGGTGCGTCATCGCTGTCCACCTTAATCATCGTTATCTGAACTTGCCGCTATTTAGCAGCAAAAATGGTATAACACTTCCTTGAAAACTATATTGATGCATTCCGAGAGGACAGGAAGCTGTTTTGAATGCTAGCGGATTTCCTACATCATATTAGGCATGGTAATGTTTTGTATCTTTGGAACTGCCGTATTTTTCCCAACCCTTGTTACAAATCGACACTGGCGCTCAATAATTAGAACATTTATGAATCGCGAACTTAATCACTGGACCGCCTCTACGAAACTAATAATTGTAGGGTTGAAGCTCAGGCGTATACAAGCGATGAATTGGGACGTTACTTGTGCTTGGATGGCCCAGTTGATAAAACTCTGTTCGCAGAAAATCCTACCTAAGGCGCAATTTTAATTTCATAGCGAAAGCTGCAATAGTGAAAATTTCCAACCGAAAGAGAAGTCTGCTAGAAAAATTCAGTCTTTGCATTAGACTTGTGAAGCTGATGTACGACTTCATTCCGTTTACAGCACCGGACTTTGTTTGAGGAGTATCCATGTTAAAAATCTTCGTCCGGTCATCCCCCTCCAGGCTTTCTTTGGTATCCGCCACTCAGCTTGAGGCAAATTCTGGGTTGGTTCCTTTGGAAAGGTGGTGTCTACTGCCTTTCCCACTCTTAACCAGCTTGTGCCCCATCTCTGGCGGCCTCGCCGCTGACGTGATGCTAAACTCTAATTTTCCTACCCTTTCCAGCTTAGAGACGCTAATCGTTTGGAATTAATACTACATGTCAGTCCAGAAACGCCATTCTGAATAGTCGCAATTGAAGCAAAGATTGCAAACGGGGGAGTGAGGGAGGGGGGAGGAGGGAAAGTTGCTGCCGCTCATGTTTGCCATATTGAAACCACAGCTCCCGTGTCCTTGTAGGTGCTAGGCCCTGTTTCGTCTCCGTGCCTCCGTGCACAAAGCCGGCCACCATGCCCTACTGTGTATCCCTGTGTGGTTCAGGTTAATATTAGTGCTACTGTATGTGTATTACTAAACGCATAAAACGATCACTGGGCCCAGTTGCAGGTGGATATCTACCGAATATTTCATCTTCAGTACTTCGTATAGTAACTGACTGAACATAAAATTTTAAAATGCTGACATACGCTACTCATCACGAGGGATAATCTTACATTAAAAGCTTAACACATTAAGCACCTATTAAAGGTATAAACTGTATACATGTTTCGTGGCAACGTAACTCAAGTCGCGCCAGTCACCAGTTACCCAGTTCATCCGGTTCAAAAATGGTTCAAATGGCTCTGATCACTATGGGACTTAACATCTGAGATCATCAGTCCCCTAGAACTTAGAACTACTTAAACCTATCTAACCTAAGGACATCACACACATCCATGCCCGAAACAGGATTCGAACCAGCGACCGTAGCGGTCGCGCGGTTCCAGACTGAAGCACCTAGAACCGCTCGGCCACACCGACCGGCAGTTCATCCATTATTTGAGAATCAGAGCACTTAGCAACTTCGAAGAAACTAATTTCATACCTTTTCGAAAGTTGCTTGCTAATGCCCCTACAAAATAAAAGTTTATCGCTTACTGCATTCTCGCTATTCTTGTAGCAGAACTGCAGCATCAATCCTAATGTTTTAATTTATTACTACTTTACGACTAACTCTGTTCGCAACGTATTTTGCGGACTACACGCTAATAGCTCTGAATGTATCTCCAAAATATTGTCATTATACGACACATAGTTCAGACATATGACGTCACAAACACAAATGCGTAAAAAAAATAGCTTTTGTTAAAACGGAGCGCGAATTAACCAGACGATATAGGCCACCTCATCGAGTGTTTGACAATGAGAGCACTTCGCTACTTCCACAAAACTTTAACACAATTTCAGACACAAAATAAAGTAAAGAAAAACAGTTTATCGCCTACTAAATGAAGTTGTGTTATGTGTGGGTGATCGAGTCTTTAAAAATAGGAGGGAGGAGAGGATAAGATAGGTTATGGCTCGCAAGGAGCATGCAGACAATCGTTTTTCCCTCGTTCTATTTGTGAGTAGAACACGAAAAGAATGACTAGTTGCAATACATGGTACCCTCCCGCACGCACCATACGGTGGCTTGCGCACTATGTATGTAGATGTAGGTGAAGGGTTACTGGCTAAGTCTTATCTCGACCGCGTCTTTCATAGTTGAATCTCGAATCGATCACACATGTGACAAATGATTCAAATGGCTCTGAGTACAATGGGACTTACATCTGAGGTCATCAGTCCCATAGACTTAAAACTACTTAAACCTAACTAAGCTAAGGACATCACACACATCCATGCCCGAGGCAGGATTCGAACCTGCGACTGCAGAGGCAGCGCGGTTCTGGACTGGAGCGCCTGGAACCGATGGGCCACAACGGCCGGCATACATGTGACACTACCCTCGTATATTCACAATACATTTTATACTTGTTTTCAAGGCAGTGTTCTTCTTCCAACTTCCTTTGTGTTATGTGACACATGTTTGCAACACTGTGCCCAGTGACAGTGCGATCTATTCGTCCCGCGTAGATACTGCCACGTTCGCAGGCGACACCACACACAACGAGCACTCGAGGACCTACGCTGCCTCTTGTACTGTATCGCGTCTCAGATCTTCCAAGGTAGGCAAATACATCTGGAGCTCGCGTACTGTTGCTGGTGGTCGCTCCACAGTAAAGAAAAAAAGCTCCTGGTTACGCTTCTTCCGCTGAGTCATTTAGCGTGCTTGCACCTTAACACGTTTGTAGCATTTTTCTTGCTCTAAACTTTTTCCATGATCACTAGTCTCAGATGCTGAAGTTCTTTGCTCTGTGTACCAACGTGTTGTAGACAGTCCTATGGTGCACAGGATGGTGCAAACCACTCGCCTTCCGGTGTTGGTCGGTGAGGGTTGGCTTCCTCGCAGAGGTCGAGCAGGCCGGCTGTATGACTTTCTCTCGACTAACACATCCATGAGACGTAGGTTTCTGTCCCCCCCCCCCCCCCTCCCCGCTCCCCCCACTGAATTCTGGATTTATGACGTGTTGCCCACAAGCGCCCGTCTCGGAATCTTCGGCCGACGTTCGTTCAGTAGTTTCTCAGACGTTTCGACAGTGCGAGAGCCTTCACACTTTATTGCTGGTTGCGGACTAGGTGAACCTTTAACAGTGTCAGGCACTCGTGCTGGCGAAACGTCGGAGGAAACACTAAACGACCGTCGGCCGAAGATGCCGTGACGAGTGCCAACACGCAGTAGGTCAGGAAGTGGCTGCGAAATTCGCAACATTTGTGTGCGGTAAATTAAGGTTCGCATGAAAACCGTTCATGTGTTCATCTGCTGCAATGCTCTTTCACCATGAGGCTGATGTCGAAAGCTCGAGAACTTAACTCGAAAGATTTTATTCAAAGGAAGAGGTAGCAGAATATGACAAAAAGAAGGCCTTGTACGACTTACCAGAAGAGGAGAATAATTTTGCTGATGTAAAGTGGAGAACAACCGCCTTCAGTCAAAAATGCACACTGCACTTCGAGCCATGGGGGCTCATCTTCAGGTGCTTTGACTGCTCTTTACCAAGTTTGAGTTAATTCTGGTCCAGGTAAGATTACATTGGTATATTACAAAGTGGCACATTGTGAATAAAGATTTACTAAACTAAGACAAATCAAAAAGAACTTTCTGTTTCCAGTACTTTAATACATATCGAAAAATAACCTAAATTTGGAAAAAAAATGATGGAGACTGTCAAAGCACATGATGACGAGCTCCGAGGGCCTGAAATTGATCGTGCATTGTAATAAAATCACACTTTATGAGTGATGGCGATTGTTCTTTATTTTAAGAAAGTATTACAGTCACGGAAGAAACACTGGCAACAATGGATAAAATTAAATTTACTGATGAATTATAGATGATATACCTCAGCAGTGGAGGGGCACTGTGATAGAAATGTAAGTGGTGGGGATGGGAATAATAGCAAACATTATTGAGTATTTCCAGTTGGAGACTGGCGTATGACGGAACGGAATTGTTTAAAAGTGAATACCAAAAATAAAAGGGAAAAACAAACTGAAAGATGCTGTGAGAACACATTTATCTGATAACGATTTAGCGACGAATGCTAAAGCGGAGAAGGAAACAATTTCTTAGTCTATAAAAAGAAAGATATGGAAGCATTATAAACACAATAACTTCGGGGCCATATTGTGACATGGGGAACAGTAACAAATTTTCTGGTTTTATTTATTATAACATCGGAGACTGGTTGCCAGGTCAGATCTGAGGGCTGGTGTGTTTTGCGAGCGCAGAACTAGCGAATACACAAGGACGAGTGCGAAGTGCGCCAGGTGCGTTATCAGTGTAGAGTCTACACTGCAGACGGACCATGCCTTGTCCTCTACGTGCTCACGAGTCCACGGCGAAAGCCGCCACCGCTGAGTCACGTGGAACTAAGCGCAAGTCACATGCGCTTTACTTCCTCCCATTGTTCCCGTGTTTGTCACAAAGGTCACTTCAGTCGGCTAGCTCGTCTCTTTTCTCACTAAAAGACAAAAGACTCGGATAAGGGTCAATAAAATTAAGCTTTATCCGTTGTACTGCGTGTTTACACATTTACGGTGCCTCGCCTGCCATTTTTCCAAGATGAATAGACAGTACATCAACATATGTTGCGAACAAATGATGTGTTGGCGGTACCATGGCTTAGAGTTTTTAATTGTTCTAGCTGCTGATCTGGCTCCATCCATCAGCTTGGAACCACCTTGTATGGCTCCTGTTCCTGCATATACCTTACTCACTTCATTGCCATTATTAATCCACATCTGCCTAAAAACTTCTTCGAAACGTGATACTATTTGATGTTTTTCCATCAAGTTCAACAAGTGTAGCTGTTTTGCTAATATCTCCAGTCCAAAAAATGTCTGCACACAGTTGGTCCGACCCAAACAGTCTAAACAGTTGGTTCTTATGGCGCCTTTTTGTTCACTTATAACTTGATCATCCTTCATGTAGAAAAGAGCAAATGACTTCAAATATAATTCAACTTTGAATTTGAGTTTTTAAAGATTTTTTGTGTTTCCACCACGACACTCCTGATGGTAGTCAAACACAATATGTGGAACATCTTTGGCATGCTCTGAAGGCTTATGATGAGCCTGGAACAGCTGGCTCAAAATATCTTCTCCTTCTTTATTTCCAATGAGACTAGATCCAAGCAAATTGACAATGCACTGGTTCCCATAACGCTGTTTCATCATTTTCATATGCCTATCAAAAACAGGTGCAGATGCTTCAAATCCTCGTGACATCTTCACTTTGTGGGATCCAACATGAACTCCTGGCTGCTCCCAAAAAAGTGGCACAGAACCTCGAGTCTGGATGGATACTTATCAGTATATTGTTGCACACCTCTTTGCCCTGGATGATGCACTGATTCGGTCATTAACGTTTTCATAAAGACTTTGTCTCCACAATAATTTATAATGACGTTCAAATAAATCATTGTACCTTGCCATTTATTTTATGTTACTTTCAACTCATGTTTTCTCCAGAACATCAATAAGAAAATTTAACGATCAATTTCTGCAAGTTGTTTGAGTGCCATGATGTCCTACAGTAAAAAACGATTTTAAATAATAAAGTCAGAAAATTTAAATGAAGATAAAAGCTGTAGCAAATGTAAAATCTTCAGGGTAAATATATTGCCACGTAGTTATAGCGAGATCTTAGTTCTAGAAAATTATGTGTTGATACTTGTAGCAGCAATATCACAGAACATTTGAGCCTAAAATATGGAGTGGGCCATTATTTGCTCGTGGGAACTGAACTGCATTCTCTTACAGTGGCATATAACTTTCAACACGATATGGGCTCCAAAATGCATATTTTAAGGGCGATGAGCACTTGTTCATCTTCGATATTGTGAAACATATTTTTTTCTATTGGACGATAGCTCATAGCTCTTAAGATATGCACTTTAGAGCCCATGTTCAATAGGCATACTACCACCTCTGAAAGCTTGTCGGTGGATTTCTGGTTTACCCTGTATACTAATTTCTTCTTAAGTATTTCTAGAACAATATACTGATCATGTTAGGTTAATATCTCTCACGTTTAAACTAGTTTATGTTACTCACTTGTATCAATTATGCTGCTGTCAATATGAGACCGATTCTATCGTTATACCTAACAATATACCCACCTTTGTAACCGAAGTTTCAAAGCACGCTTGTGCAGTCGTGGTCGTCTCTGAACCTTCTTGGGAAATAAATTTTCACAGCCATTGTTTCGCTGGCCAGAGGAGAGCGAGGTAGCGGTGTTAAGTTCCTGTTCGCCAGTCTTTGTGCCAATGTCCTGGATTAAATTCCAGACTTCTACACAGTGTGACGCCATTTCACGCTGTTGGTGGTCCGTATGTCGCATGCGGACGTTAAGGGTATGTGCTGACGTTGGGTCTGACCTTCTCTTTGCCCTCTCATCATACGACACAAGCATCACACCACAGTATACACATATCCATTACACTCACCTACACTCTGCAGATATACGTAGGACACAGCCGCCACACACACTGGGAAAGGAAACACTGTGCGCGGATGAAGAAGACCCTTTCCGATCAGACAGCGGAACCCACACCTTGAGGTCTCCCATCTAATAATGCCATGCGATTCTTTCTTAAACTCTAGCTATCAGTCTGGATCTTACGTCTCACATAAACGATGCCGATCTATTACAATTATGGACCAAATGACAAAGTTTAATATACTGCCTGCCGAAAAAAGCATAGTGCCCAGAAGGGTAAGAGGTAACAAAATGGAACTTCATAGGTTTAAAGGGTATATAATGTTTTTCAGTGCTTACAAAGTAAAGTCAAATGCACAAAGAACTTGACAGTATGAGTCCACTTATCAGTATATTGTTGCACACCTCTTTGCCCTGGATGATGCACTGATTCGGTCATTAACGTTTTCATAAAGACTTTGTATCCCCCCTTCGGGCTAGCTGACCCACAGTTGTTGTAACTGGTCCTTGATATCCTGCATACTGGCGCTGGCACAGAGTTGACGACCGATATGGTCCCACACTTGTTCTATCAGGGACAGAGCTGGGGATCTTGCTGGCCACTGGAGTACCTCAACATCATCCAGACGGTTCGTAGAGACACTTAGCATGAGTGGATGAGAGTTGTGGATGACGTTGTTGAAAACGGCACCACGGTGCATGAAAGATAACACATGAGGATTCAGGATGTGCGTGGCTACCAATGTGCCTTCAGAGTTCCCTCAATCACCATCAGTCGTGACCTGGAGTTATATCCAATGGTTCGCTACACGCTTGTGCCTCTCCAAAATATTGCATAAATGGGACCTCGCCCCAGAGCGCCGCCATACCTCTCATGATGGGCATTTGGGATAATGCAGAACCGATGAACAGAATGCAACGTGATTCATCAGCAGTCCACGCTTTCCAGTCACGGTATCACTCCAACTGCACTCTTTGTATTGTATTCTTAAAGGCATCCTATGAATGGAACAGTCATTCTCCAGCGTGGCAGCTGCAGGTCTCTGACCAAGAGTTCAGTATGTTGCATGGAGTCGATTACTTGTTCTCAGATGGCTGGCGCAGATGTGAAGGGGATACAATATTCTTGGTGTACACTACAGCGATCCTCACTTGATGTCAGACGTGGTCGACTGGAAATTTCGCGATGAGTATGCGTGCCTTCATGTTCCCAGCATCGGGTCACTGTCACATCTGAATGGTCCACGAATCTGGATACTGGACTGTTCAACCAGTCAGCCAAATGGAGACACACAATAATACCACTTACAAACTCTGTGCCGGCCGCGGTGGTCTCGCGGTTCTAGGCGCTCAGTTCGGAGCTGCGCGACTGCTACGGTCGCAGGTTCGAGTCCTGCCTCGGGAATGGATGTGTGTGATGTCCTTATGTTAGTTGGGTTTAAGTAGTTCTAAGTTCTAGGGGACTGATGACCACTGATGTTAAGTCCCATAGTGCTCAGAGCCATTTGAACCATTTGAACAAACTCTGTCAGGTGCTAATAGCACTGTCTCAGATCAGGAGGCAGCATCTCCATGTTTTTCAGTATTCACTCAACATCTAACATTGTTCACGCTCCTTATATTAGCTACCAGACCTGGTAACAACACTAAACACAAACAGTACTAGTGCACTCTGGTAGCCGTTGTACTTGTCACACAGGATTGTATCTCTAATTGTTTACATACCCAGCGATGATGTGTATGTTGTTACGTGGCAGCTTTTTCCAAAAGCTGTTAATTAATCTGCTTCATAATCCAGTATGCAGATCCAACTAGTAAATAAAATAAATCACTAACGTTGCTTGAAAGCTGGAAGCAATAATAGCAACTCCCAAGATTGCTAGTCTATTCTATTCAACTGTATCTCTTTTCCTTTTGGTAATGAGAATTAGTCCTGTAAATACTGTAACCTGGGGGCTTTTAGGTGTTTGGTGAAAGTGAAGAGGCACTTTGTCGGACCACACAGATTGTAAAGATGTTTCTGCTGAAAGGCAGAACCTCGTGCAGGTAAACGAACAGGGAGCCCTCTGCCGACCGAGCGCAGCGAGAGCGACCAGCAAGGTTGGCTAGCCTATCATTAAGCTTCATTGCGCATATAGTGAAAAGAGGGGCTTTTATGGCAGATAGAGATCTGAAAGGCAGGAGGAAACACAACGCTAAAAGCGTGGGACCAGCCGTTAGGCTCGAAGGAGGCCAGGTGGAATGTTTGTGGGAAGCTTTGTAAGGAGACCTGTGATTCGCTCATAGTAATTATTTGCTTAGCGGGGAATAGTTCCAAGGTACGTGTATATAAACATCTTCTCATCTGCAATAAATCTGTTATGTAGTGGCCGCGCGGGATTAGCCGAGCGGTCTAGGGCGCTGCTGTCATGGACTGTGCGGCTGATCCCGGCGGAGGTTCGAGTCCTCCCTCGGGCATGGGTGTGTGTGTTTGTCCTTAGGATAATTTAGGTTAAGTAGTGTGTAAGCTTAGGGACTGACGACCTTAGCAGTTAAGTCCCATAAGATTTCACACACATTTGACCATTTTTTGTTACGTAGTGGGGGAGATTTTCTACTTTATTCCTTGCAAAAAGTGAGAAATGTAGTTCATTGATTAACCATGGCAAAATCCGTAAGAGAAGGGAATTAGTTAGCATGTTTATTACATTATCGTTGATCGAAACTCACAAGTCTGTGGCAACTATCTGACAAGATTTCGATGCTGGCAGAAACAGAGAAGTTTTTTAGAGGACAGTAAGAACTCACTTCTTCTTGCGTGTCATAGAAGACACTTCTCTGTGGATCAATGCAGAGAACTGTAGAGCAAGATGTCTGCAACTTACGGGGAAAACGCAGTAAGTGCCATGACCTGCATTCCCGGAAACTTCGTTCAGTGGAAGAGGAGTCAAAATAAACGAACACATGGTTCAACCCATCCAGAGATACCCGACCGTTTCTGAGAAAACGACCGCCAAAGTTTTCGACGTAATTTGGAAGTCTTTTAGCGGTTGATAAACTCACCCCAACTGGTATCACAGTGGCTAAGGTTGCGCCCTTTCACTTTTGTGTCCTGTGTTCGAAACTCGATACTTGGTTTTATTTTATTTTTTCATTTGTGTAGTCATGTGCGTAGAAGATTACTACATCAATGTTTCATATGAAGTTACTGGATACAAGAGGTTATGTTAACTGTAACATTACAATTGGGTTCACAATAAGTCCCATCCATTTATTATATAATATATGTGTATGTGATATTTTCAGGGGTTACAATCTTTTTAAATTCTCATATTCTCGTTTTTCATTCTTATATCAATTATTAATTCTTTTGTTATATTCTTTTGTTTATTGTTTTGAATATTTTGTGCACTCTCTTGGATTGTGCCGATCGTAGAAACATTCTAAACATAGAAATTCGGACCACCACGAGTGTCACGCAAAGACGGGTTTGGCACGGCGACATTTCTTCGTATTTCACTCGGAAAAGAAACATCGTTAACATTGCTGCGTTAGCACTAATTTTGCGGCAAATCGCAAATAACGGATCACTTTTTCGAAAACTGGCGCTTGCAATTGGTTATGAATCAAGGTGCGCAACAGGAGTTTCACCAAAACCAATTTCAATTTTTTTTTCAGTAGACGACAACGTTATTTCACTATAAACAGGAAAACATTCGTATAGTAATGTTCCACGGGAATGGGTAGATTAAAGAAAAACAAAAATAATCATCGCGTTCGAACATGGGGCGCAAAAGTGCGCAGTCGCGACGCTAGCCATTGTACCACTGCTTCGGTAGAACCATTTGCTCGATCAAAGGCACTTAACGTATTTTGAAAACTTTGCCCGTCGTTTTCATAGGAAAGTCGAGTATCTATGGATAAGCCGAGACACATGCCAGATTTTTTGGCTACTCATGCACTGAGCGAAATTTCTGGAAAATCGGGGGCACCTGCCGTGTGTTCCTCGTTAGAGCAGAACTCCGATGCATGGGCTGAACTTAGAATTCTCAGCCACGTCTGCAGCCGCTTACTGCTCTCGTACATCATTAGAGTGGAGAGCGTGGGTCGCATTTGAAACCACCAGAACGAGCGAGTACGAAGTCATTTATCTTGTGCCAGGGTTTTATTTTGCTGATCTACTTGTCACAGTCAGCTAGCTGCAGCCACCATGCGCGTAGGCAAGAGTACATGCATTTCCAGGACCTTACTTTAATTCATTAACATTTCCTAGGGCCCAGGTTCGATTCCCGTCTGGATCGGAGATTTTCTCCGCTCAGGGACTGGGTATTGTGTTGTCCTAATCATCATCATTTCACCACCATCGACGCGCAAGTCGCCGAAGTGGCGTCAAATCGAAATACTTGCACCCGGCGAACGGTCTACCCGACGGGAGACCTAGTCACACGACAATTAAATTTTTATTAACATTTCCCACAATCATTGGTCATGTTCGTCACGCAACATTTTATATTGTTTTTATTATGCATCCATCCACCTGTGCAATTGATTTAGTACACGTTTTCAGTCGCTTATTCGCTTTATAATTAATTATATTCTTCATTCAGTGGATAAAAAGTATTTGATGCATTTTAGCAATAAATCAGGTTGCATAGTGAGCCCATAGTTTGATGAATACCGTTATCAGCATGTCTGTGTGGCACCCATTCTTTCGTGCTTAACTGGGACACTACTGGCAATTTCACTAGATAAGCCGTTACCTGTTGCGCTGTCTTGTTTTCTATCAATACCTAGGGGATATGTAAATTGCTCAACCAACACTACACCATGTGTACTAAGATCAGGGGCATCCTGCCAAGTCTTCTGCGTTCTTGACTTTTTTTGTCATGCAGTATATTATAGAAACTTTGAGCTTTCTTAATTTGGAAGCACTATCGATAACATATATTCGTTGCGGTTTTCTCATATACGCTCACGAGCACTTGGATTAGATATAGTTGTTTTGTTGAATAGAGAATGTGTTGCTGTCACCATTAAGAATATAATACGTCGGCGTGTTTTCGATGTGAGTCGACGGCAGAACGGCCTAAATTGATGGCATCCAGTATGTTGGTGCTTCACGCATGGGATGGAGCGAGATGGTCCAGTGGTTAGCACACTGGACCCGCGTCAGGAGGATGATGGCTGCAGTCTCCGACGGCAATCCAGATTTAACTCTTCTGTGATTTCCTTAAACCGCTCTAGGCAAATGTCGGGATGGTTCTTTTGTAAAGAGCACGGCCGAGTTCCATTCGAACCTTCCGTATTCCGAACTTGTCCTACGTATTTAATGGCAGCGCTGTCAAAGGGTCGTTAAACTCTAATCTTTCTCTGTTGCTTGCTTGCTTCTTTCCTTCCGACGCATGGAACTTTCCGTCTCCAAACTCTGGCAGACACTGTCCTTTTCGCGGTCGACTTCCTCAGAGGAATTTCGCGAGAAACCGCCACCGCTGAGCTATAACGGCGACCATGTATTGGCAGCTCTGGTTTCCGTTGAATACACTGGCCAACAATGAAAATGTTATGAGCTTAGAAATAGTTAATTCGGAATAAAAATCACCATAAACATGAAAGATTACCTCTTGCTTTGGAGATAAAGCAACATTTATTTTTTATAGTCAACTTTTCAGTTTGGAGAAATTTTTGTTTTCGGATTTGGCACACCTGTCCAACAACAAAACACAAATGTATGTTGAGTTACACTGCGAGAATGGCTGAAAAATAAGAAACGATCTATTGGTTTTGCTGTGTCCATAGTTTCGCGGGAGCCTACAAACCATACAGATGACGCTATTTCTGCTTGACTCCACCTATGAAGACAGGATAGTCTACGAAGAAGAGAAGAACAGGTCAGTACCTGAATCTTTGATCTGATAATCGACCCATTCCGCATTCAGATAGTTTACCAGTTTAGTTTACCAGTTCCTACTCCACCCGGAAATTGTATGTCTGAAGTAGAAAATGGAGACTGTGGAACAAGACGAAGAACCAAACAAGCCTTTCACATCCCGTGACCCTGAATTTGAGGGAAAAGATAATAAACCCCACAGACTTAGTAAAGCGGAATGGAGTGATCTCATTAGAGACCTGGACCTGTCAAAGGAGAAAGCAGAAATTCTTGGATCTCGACTACAGCAATGGAATCTTCTCGAAAGTGATTTCACAGTCTCGCAGTACAGAAAACGTCACATGGAACTGCTTCCCTTTTTGGAGAAGGAAAACAATCTTGTTGTTTGCTGTGACATTAATGGCTTGATGAAATCTTTGAATTAGAACCATGATACAGCTGGATCGAGGCTATGCATAGTCTCCTCCAAGGTTAGTTTGAAAGCTGCGTTACCTCACAATGGAAACCGTCTTCCTTCTATTCCTGCTGGTCATGCTTTCACATGAAGGAGACATTTGCAAATATAACAGCGCTCTTGGACTCATTATAGCAGCGGATAGACGGGCCACTGCGCAGCCAATCCCTCACCAGTTCGGTGTTGGACAACATCAACCGGTTAGCGCAGCCTTACCATTTCTGTTCGTCCATTGTATGCTTCTTACAGTCACCTTCTGTACTATACTGTAACTGTTCATTTTATATATCGCACAAGTTTCAACGAACTATGTTACGCGGCAGCGACACGTCACGCGAAAATTACTTTCGTCCTGAAGTTTTGGACGCCAGTGTACATAGCTGACGTGTTCCAATCAGCTGCCTATATTTATGCTGTTTATATGTGCAAAATATTAGCGATTTAAGAATCATATACAGACAGCTTACTGAGGCATGGCACACTTAATAATTTCTTTATGTATCTAATCCTGATATGAACAATTCTCATGATTATTATACAAATCATAACAAATATGAACACTCAATATGCAGAGTACAAAACTTCTTATGTCTGTCTTTAGAATGTACGTAGTTAGATACATAAGAGAGTCTTAAGAATACTACAACACATGCTTTACGCAAAAAACAATTTTATATACTACTAGCTGAGTAACCGGCATTACCAGGTCACTTATTTATTCCCAGTCTTACGTTGTATTGTATTGTATTTAGAAACAACGGAGAGGCTCCGTCCCGGCTGTAGCCCTCAATGGCTCACAACGCCATAACAGGCTACAGCAGTCCATTCACCCCACCACCGGCCCACACCGAACCCAGGGTTCAGTCTTATGTTACATCAGAAGTGATTATTTGACACTGACATCAGTTATTTTCGTTTAGTTTTAAAAGTCATCCCGTGACCACCGGTACTTCCAGCCCCAGGACTGAAATATTATCGGGATTGTTACGAGTGAACTAAGTAACACCAAAAACCGTGTACTCCACAGTAATATCGACAATTTTCGGTTATTATTACATACCGTCTTGAATCCTAGCGGTGCTAGAGATGTCTTAGCCCCACAGTATTTTTTATAGGTAGCAAGCCAAACGTGTACTAAGTATGGCTGAATATTTCTAGGGTTCCAGAGTTACGCAAAGTATACTATAGTAAGCAGGTTCAAAGGGATGTAGATTACAATAGTTAGATGAAGACGCAGTGTAAGGAGTTGTATCAAGCCAGTCTTCAGACTGAAAAGCACTATATATATACACTCCTGGAAATGGAAAAAAGAACACATTGACACCGGTGTGTCAGACCTACCATACTTGTTCCGGACACTGCGAGAGGGCTGTACAAGCAATGATCACACGCACGGCACAGCGGACACACCAGGAACCGCGGTGTTGGCCGTCGAATGGCGCTAGCTGCGCAGCATTTGTGCACCGCCGCCGTCAGTGTCAGCCAGTTTGCCGTGGCATACGGAGCTCCATCGCAGTCTTTAACACTGGTAGCATGCCGCGACAGCGTGGACGTGAACCGTATGTGCAGTTGACGGACTTTGAGCGAGGGCGTATAGTGGGCATGCGGGAGGCCGGGTGGACGTACCGCCGAATTGCTCAACACGTGGGGCGTGAGGTCTCCACAGTACATCGATGTTGTCGCCAGTGGTCGGCGGAAGGTGCACGTGCCCGTCGACCTGGGACCGGACCGCAGCGACGCACGGATGCACGCCAAGACCGTAGCATCCTACGCAGTGCCGTAGGGGACCGCACCGCCACTTCCCAGCAAATTAGGGACACTGTTGCTCCTGGGGTATCGGCGAGGACCATTCGCAACCGTCTCCATGAAGCTGGGCTACGGTCCCGCACACCGTTAGGCCGTCTTCCGCTCACGCCCCAACATCGTGCAGCCCGCCTCCAGTGGTGTCGCGACAGGCGTGAATGGAGGGACGAATGGAGACGTGTCGTCTTCAGCGATGAGAGTCGCTTCTGCCTTGGTGCCAATGATGGTCGTATGCGTGTTTGGCGCCGTGCAGGTGAGCGCCACAATCAGGACTGCATACGACCGAGGCACAAAGGGCCAACACCCGGCATCATGGTGTGGGGAGCGATCTCCTACACTGGCCGTACACCACTGGTGATCGTCGAGGGGACACTGAATGGTGCACGGTACATCCAAACCGTCATCGAACCCATCGTTCTACCATTCCTAGACCGGCAAGGGAACTTGCTGTTCCAACAGGACAATGCACGTCCACATGTATCCCGTGCCACCCAACGTGCTCTAGAAGGTGTAAGTCAACTACCCTGGCCAGCAAGATCTCCGGATCTGTCCCCCATTGAGCATGTTTGGGACTGGATGAAGCGTCGTCTCACGCGGTCTGCACGTCCAGCACGAACGCTGGTCCAACTGAGGCGCCAGGTGGAAATGGCATGGCAAGCCGTTCCACAGGACTACATCCAGCATCTCTACGATCGTCTCCATGGGAGAATAGCAGCCTGCATTGCTGCGAAAGGTGGATATACACTGTACTAGTGCCGACATTGTGCATGCTCTGTTGCCTGTGTCTATGTGCCTGTGGTTCTGTCAGTGTGATCATGTGATGTATCTGACCCCAGGAATATATATATATATATATATATATATGTCGTGGTTTTGCATGGTCTGAAGTATTTTTGCACCTCAAGTTGACAATGGCTACGAGAAATACAATCCCTGAATTTCTTATGCTCTAACAGTTTCTAGCACGGCCCACGATTTCGTCGCTGAAGGTAAGGCTGCAATGGATGCAACACGTAAGCAGTGAGGAGTTTCGGGTAAATGCCATCATTGACCGTCTGGAATATATCCTGGAACGTATTGTGTACTTACAGGGAGCACCGCACTGCGGGCCGACGATGACTGCCGGGATGTATTCAGCTCGGGCTCGAAGCCAGAAGCGCTTAATCCGCAGAGAAGCGGAGAGCCAGCCAGCCGCGTCTTCCGATCGATAGCCGCGGCTCCGCTCCTCCGTCTTTGACGGCGTGCCGCGACCGCTGAAGTAGGCACCGGACAGGCTACGCTCTGCATTGTGCGGGGCGGCGAGCGAAACTTCACTGTACTTTTGTTCCCCGACGAATAACGCCGAGCTGCAGTGCCTTAATGTACAGCTCCTAGTTTCTCCTCGAGAAACCGGGAACAGTTCTCAGTTCTCACACCAGAACATATGCTCCCTTTCATTAGTGAAATATTCTCGGGTTTGAAAGCATCATAAATAAAATTATCTTTAAAAGTGAAAGAATCTAACCAAAATTGTTTCCTTTTTAGTTAGTGAAAGTATCAAAGATAAAATTGTTCCAAAATAATTATTCAACAAACCTGCATCTGACTGCGTCTGCGAACTTGTTTCGTGCACTCCTCCATTTTTGCCACTAATGAAACATATATTTGACTCGGCAATCAAGTTTAAGAGAATAATGCCGTTTGTGCGATGGCATTAATATGGAACTGAAAAATTTACTCTTGGCCCTGATGGTTACTTAATGAAATTATATCTTGACTTGAATAATGCCAGTTGTGCAATGGCATAAAATTATTTATTTGAAATAACTTTGCTCTGATAACTTTAGTTATACCAAAATCGATTTCAAACCATGAACTGCACATATATACTGCATAGAGGCCTCATTTTCTTTACGACCTTTCATTTGGTGGGTAACTTTACTTTACTACTCATTTTCATATTCAATACAACCAAAAGATGTCGATTATGATTCAGGCTGTTAGATTTAAACACAATGTTAGTTAAAAATTTAAGTCATATACAAAAACTACCATTTCCAGCATTTTTGTAGCACCAATCACTCTTACAAAAAAATTTTCAAAGCGCTTACTGCGTCAAACCTTGGACACACCAATCCTAAATCTGAACATTATCTAACAAAAACCATTTTCAAATCATTATATAGCTTTTCTCATTAGCGTGCTAAAGTCTGCTCAGTGGAGATAAACTGTGTAGCGCGAATCCTACCTTAAAGCTGTCACCACACGTCTGCTTCCTCCGGGCACCTAGCTGCGACTTCCGAATTTTTTACTGCGCGCGCCCGGCTCTCTAAACCATCATATATCCTTCTACTTAAAGATATTATATTCATTCCACCTTGCGGTTGACAACTATCGTCTTTATTTTCTGGATCTACCTTGATCATACCTTAGCACATACCTTTCAGGTTATAATGCGAGTGCGTACCGCATTTGAGATCTTTCTAATCTCTTTTCTCTGTACTTCATCCTGCATTTCACACACATATAAGGCTCCTTTCCACACAAAATCTCCATCTGAAAAATTATTTTAGATATTAACAAATTTCTCTTTTTCAGAAACGCTGTTCTTCCTATTACCTGTCTGGAGTTTATATCCTCTCAGCTTCACCCACCGTCCGTTATTTTACTATCCAAATCTAAATTGCTCAACATCGCGTAACCTCATTCAACTACACTAGTGCGCAAAACTTAAAGACGAAAGCGACTTTCAGGCGAGCGAAGCGGAGCAGTGGTTAATACGCTGGACTCGCATTCGGGAGGAAGACGCTTCAGACCCGCGTCCGGCCATCCAGATTTTGGTTTTCCGTGATTTCCGTAAATCGCTCCAGGAAAGTGCCAGGATGGTTCCTTTGAAAGAGCACGGCCGATTTCCTTCCCCCTTCCTTGACACAATCCGAGCTTGTGCTCCGCCTCTGGTGACCTCTATGTCGACTGGGCGTTAAATCCTTATCCCACTTATTGTTTTTGAAAGTAACATTCACATGACGTTCCAGTGCCAAGTAACATAACTCTATGAAATTTAGACTACACATAGAAACAACTGCTACAGCAAAGCTGAAATAAGTATATGGAGATTAACAATGAAGCTGCATTGTATTTTACATCGTTACCCAGCAGTTTTTTCTTGGAAGCATCCGGAGGAGTAGAAGGACTGTCACTATTTACAACCAAATTATCACGCCCTTCGACGCTAACCACTCTTTTTACTGCTGCTATATTTGTTCTGTAGTATCTGTTTCCTTTGTTTCGTATCTTTTTAAACACTCCTTTTGGTTTAGTCATGACGAAAACTATCACAAGAAAAACAGAAACTAAAACGAGGCTAGTGGAGAACTGTTGTTGTCAAACACAAACAAATGTACAGTTCAAAGAGTTTACTGCGAAGTACCGCCAGTGTAGGCAACTTATGAAACGGACATTTCTCTACAAAACAAAAGAAACCACAGCCTTGTAGACTATATAGTTCCAGAGAAAAATGCCAATATGCAAAATGATAGAAAACAAAATCATCGGAAATGTCATTGCATGATTATTTTCAAATATTTATTTAAAATAGTAAATAACCGAATATTTCAATAAAACCAACACCAAATTGAACATAAACATCCATATTTTCATAATTTGCATAAAAGTAAAAAATGTCAGATTCTGTCATTTCGGGCGGCACGACTCCTCCTAAGGGAACACAATGTACTGGTCGTCGGGCAAAGACACCATCGCCATGCTATCACCGTGCAACTGTGGAGCAAGATATGGCGTGCATTGCAGTCCTCTTAAATGTGGATGTAATTGCACCAGCTGTTTGATGTACACCCCTTCTTGCCTGTTGAACAATTAGCGGTCATCTGTTGCTATAGGTGACCGTGGTCGATAACCTCTGCTCTTTCGGGCAGCAGTGACTGTGTTCCGGAAAGCAGGCGGCGCACTGAAACAATGCTGTGAGCAACACCAAACTTCTGAGCTACACTCGTCACCCTCCGTTCATTTTCAATTTACCGGACGATTCTTACCTGTGTGAAGTCATCCAGAAGTTGTTTTTTGGCCGTGTTGTAATAAATAACACCACCACAGTGCACCGTAACTGCTTGTTGAATGACTGACACTGTCTTTCCTCGTACCTTCAACTCCCTCTCGCTGCGCGACCAGTCCTATTTGTCGCTATGATCACGCTGATTTGACGTCTTGTAGCATCCAACTTTCTCTTCACGACTGGGAGACCTCTAGCAGCACGCTTCCGCACTTTTATTCATTTTCATCAAGATTTAATATGTTATGCTACCTGTCTATATGGTCCTTAAGGTTTTACAAAGCAGTATCTTTTCTATTCCCCTTGTTGCACATTTTATGGTCATCTTATAACCATTTTTAAGCCACTATTTGTTCAGTTCAACTGATCTAATCTTTAGACGCCTCTCAGAGTACCGGGTGATTGTAATTAAACGTTCCCATTTAACACGTTATAACACGAAACTAATACCAGTACCAAATTTGGTAGCATTAATGTCAAGGACATGGGGAAGAGAAATAATACAGAATCATTTCAACTGAAATACTTTTAATGTGCTGCTACGGTACATCATATCACTACACACCGGTCCAGTTGCTGCTACAAAAGGGGCTCAATATGTCGCCAATTAGTGTCCAGAAGAGTCTGAAAGAGCAGGATTGCATTCTGCACAGCAGAATGAAGTTTGTCCTTAAGTATGCTGGCTACCTATCTTGATATGCTGCGCTTCAGATCAGCACATGTATGAATGTTCCCCTGGTAAACCCTGTCCTTCAGGTAGCCCCACAACCAGAAATCACAGTCAGTGAGATCAGGTCATCATGCCGGCCAAACATTTGCAAACGATTGGCTAATAAATCGATTGTTTCCAAATGAGTTTCGGAGAAGCAGGTGAGCTTCACGAGCGATGTGCGGTGGAGCCCCATCTTGCATGCAAACCGTTGAGTTCAATGCGTTGGTTGGTTAATTCGTGTGGGGGAGGAGGCCAAATAGCGAGGTCATCGGTCCCATCGGATTAGGGAAGGATGAGAAAGGAAGTCGGCCGTGCCATTTCAAAGGAAACATCCTGTCGTTTGCTTGAAGCGATTCAGGGAAATCCCGGAAAACCTAAATCAGTATGGGCGGACGCGGGTTTGAACCGTCGTCCTCCCGAATGCGAGTCAGTGTCCTAACCACTTCGCTATCTCACTCGGTAGTTCAGTGCGTCTCTCTCCTCTAGGGCGGTATGACATGCTGGCGAAACATATCCCAGTAACGCTGGTCATTCACACTGCACTTCTTTATTTCTTGAGTGCTAATGATGTACGTAGCTGTGAAGCCACACCATACGGTGACACGTTCACCATACAGAGGAACTTCATGCACAGTGACTGGAGGTGAGGATACCCACACTCGACATTTCTGTGTGTTCACCTCACCCGTCAGAGAAAAATGAGCTTCGTCTGTCCATAGGATGGTCCAAGGCCAGTGCTCGTCAACTTCAATCCTTGCGAGAAAGTGGAGAGCGAAGTCAACACGTCGTTGTGCGTCCTATTGTGCAAGCTGCTGTACGATATGGATACTCTTCGCATACCATTTGAGAATGGTTCGAAACACCTTCCGTGCATTGGACCACGGGGTGTTCAACTGTCGGCCGCGCGGAGTGACGGCGCGGTTTGAGGCACCATGTCACGGATTGCGCGGTGCCTCCCGCCGGAGGTTCGAGTCCTCCCTCGGGCATAGGTGTGTGTGTGTGTGTGTGTATGTGTGTGTGTGTTTGTGTGTGTTGTTCTTAGCATAAGTTAGTTAAAGTAGTGTGTAAGTGTAGGTACCGACGACCTCAGCAGTTTGGTCCATTAGGAATTCACACACACGTAAACATTTTCTTCAACTGTCGTGAGACAGCACGCGCACTGCCTGACGATCGGGAATTGCGTGAAGCGTTGTCTGCCACAGTAACAGCGATTTCATGAACCACCCGTGGTGGAACTGGTCGTCGGCCTCTTCCCGGAGCGACGCCCAGCTCTCCAGTTGATTGGAATTTCTTCGACATGGTCAGCACAGCAGGTGGAGGAAGAGGACCCTTCCGTAATCCTTTCAGCAGGCGATATTTTGGAAGTGGAGCTGCAGCATTGCTGTTCTTTTGGTAGTAGAGCTTCACCAATAATGGCCTGCTCCTTTTGTCCAAGCTCATGTTATCACAAATGCACTGCGACTGGTCACTTGTGTGAGACTATGAATCACGATAACTGATCAATGCACTTGGTGGCCATAGTTGGAACTGCACGGTGGCGCTGTCACCCAGGGAAACCATGCACCCCATACTCAGGACATAAATGCTACCACGTCTGGTACTCCTACGGTAATTAGTTTCCGTGTTATAACGTGTTAGATAGGGAGAGTTTAATTATAGCCACTCGGTATTACAATGTTACCAACACTCTTTTTTTCTCCCTGACCCTTAATTCCCTTTCAAAATTTATCCACTGTTTCCTTTACTCTTGTTTGATGTGCAGATACAATAATATGTGGAATAGCCGACGAACCTGTCACTTTCCCTTCTCATCTGCCGCTTCCCTTTTATATCTCGTGTTAGCTAACGGAAATATTCATTCATACGCAGCCTGATCCTCGGCTGCCTATCAGTAACGTGCTACTTAGATAACGAACAAGAATCTCCGATACATCTCTTTGAACACGTGTCATAATGATCATGAGAATAGAGTTATTAGCGGTGACAAATAAGATGAGGGATAAAGGAGAGTTTAACGCTACAACACTTATCGGTTCTTTTCTAATTGCTCCACTTGGTCTGGCAGGAGCACGCTAACAAAGTAACAGTGGCATCAGGTCGGCTCACGACCCACGTGCACTGCGTGCTTGGCTGCGCGTGGCCACACTGTTTGCTCGCGACGGTTTTACAGCGTTCTGCGACAGCGAGAAGGCGTCAGTTTCCGTACCCTGTTTGTCTTTGTGCTCCCAGCTGAAACATTATGACAATCTCCTAAGTAGCCGGCCGGTACACATTTGGAATGCAGTTCAGTAGCGTTTCTGCTTGGTATGGATTCGACAAGTCTTTGGTAGGTTTCCGGAGGTATGTGGCTCGAATTTCTACGTGCAGGTCACATAATTCCGGTAAATTACAGGCCGATGGTTTGTGAGTGAGGAGCTGCGTGTAGTAGCATCCCAGATGTCTTCAATCGGATTAAGATCAGGCGAATTTGATGGCAAAGACATCAATGTGAATTCACTATTGTGTTCCTAAACCACTTTGGCACCATTCCGGTCTTATGAAGCGGACATTTATCCTGTTGAAAGATACAACTACCGTCGGGGCAGATATTAAGCATGAATGGATGCGTGTTGTCAGCAATAATGTCCATGTATCCCACAGCTGTCACAGTGCTTTCGACTACTCTCATAGGTGCCACAGAACTCGGGTGAATGACGGGGCTGGGACACTTAAGAGGCGTCTTCTGTGAAGGGACGTTTCTGCGGAGCCTGGGGCTCTTGCTGGGATAAGAGGCTGATATGGAGATCAGTATGCCCATGGAACGTTACGCCTCCGCACACCGTAACACGTGGACTACCAAAACCATCATGATCGATCCAGTTGCTGGGTGCACTGCGTGTTTCCACCTCTCGCCCAGAGGATACGCACTTAGAATTTGTTTCCTGTCTAGCAGTGTAACAAAGTGTGCTGTAGTGTGCGTCATTCGTTTTTAGGAGTTAATGGGCGTTCACATGCTTAGTATTTATTGTGCAATAATACTGTCAAAATATAAAGCTAGAGGTAAAGAATAGCACAACATTATTGCGCAATATTTCCGCGCGCGGGCGTAAGTTAGAACTCTGCCTTCGTAGCGAACATATCGGCTCTCGATGACGTAGGATTCATCTGTATTACGATTGAGTTGCCTTCCTTATAGAACACAAGCAGGAATTGTTCAGAACGGACGAAATAAGTTTGAAAAGCTTCCTGTTATCATCTCAAAGGCCCAGGGGCTCATTCAGTACAGCACAGATTCGTAAACCACAATATCAACTAATTAACTATTAAAAAGTGAACAATGTAATTTATCGCGCAAATGTGCCGTTTTCTATGAAGTTCTC